>NC_140565.1:49790-274790 GCF_057381845.1 Rhamphochromis longiceps
ATATGACAGAATGTGCATGTTCTTTTTGTTTTCATATTATAATTTATATTTAATTGTGTTTTGCAGTGTTTTGTGTTGTTTTCACTTTAAATTTGTAAAAGGAAACAGCTGAAAATTTAAATAGTTAAAAGTTGAAATGTGAATAGTTGATTTTTGTATTATATGATTTATTTATTACATTTTATGTGGCGTGAATAAATAAAAGTATATTTACAGTGGTCCCTAGAGACAAAGCACATACAAACTTCAAATCACGTACGAACTCTGAAGCATGTACAAACTCCAAAACACGTAAAAACTCCAAAACACGTAAAAACACGTACAAACTCCGAAGCACGTAAAAACTCAAAACACTTACAAAAGACAACAGAAGTGCTCCAGGATGCTGGGCGCAGTGTTTAGCTTTTGTTATCTTGTGGCTACACAATCCAGCAAGTACCCAACGACCGGATTTGGTGTGTGATAGTAACAGGTAGATGAACTTTTTTTTAAATTATTTGAATATATTTGAGTGCCTGTGTATAAATACACAAACAATACACACATGCTTTCAATTGTGTAATTTAAGTGATCTAGTCGCTCTGCTTTGGAAGTTCAGTTCATGCTAGAAATGTGTTTTGGAGTTTGTACGTGTTTTCAGAATCAATCAGAATCAGAATACTTTATTGATCCCTGGGGGAAATTATTTTTTGTTACAGTGCTCCATTTTAAACCAACATTAAGACAAGACAGACAATACACTAAGAATAGTACAATATATACATATATATACATACATACATAAGTCACTCATAAATAAATAGTCGGAAAAGAAACATGTGTAGTTGTAGCAGTAAACAGTGTGTTAAGTGGATGCGTTGTACAGGGAGATGGCCACAGGCAGGAAAGATTTCCTGTGTCGTTCAGTGGTGCTTTTCGGTAATCTCAGTCTCTCACTGAACGTGCTCCTGTGACTGACCAACATGTCATGGAGAGGGTGGGAGGTGTTATCCAACATTGTCTTTATCTTGGACAGCATCCGCCTCTCCGACACCACCTTGAGGGTGTCCAGCTCCATCCCCACAACATTGCTGGCCTTACGGATTAGTTTATTAAGTCTGTTGGCATCTGCGACCCTCAGCCTGCTCCCCCAGCATGCAACAGCATAGAGGATTTTGTCTCTAGGGGCCACCGCATATATTTATATATAAACATATATAAATAAAACCACTTTTTTACGTTAGTAATTCCTTTTGTGCATAATTTTATATTATTGTGAATAATAAATTAATTAAAGCAACAAAACAACCTGAAGAGCCGGTTCGGAGCCGAAAGAGCCGGCTCTTTTTAGTGAGCCGAGCCGAAAGAGCCGGCTCTCTAAAAAGAGCCGGAAATCCCATCACTACCTCGAAACAATTTTATGTGCTACACGAAAATCTGTCAAATGTTTCAGTACGACTTTGCTAAGCTACGAAGCCGCATCGCTTGATGGATTGTCGGAGCATTATGGCTATCGTAGGCAGGAGCCTGGTGGAGTGATACGTACTGTGCTTCAACATAATATTACCGTATTGTGTGTGTATAACCTTTTTTTAAGTTTTGTGGATATTATACATGGTTATGCTGAGGATATGTCGGCAAATTTCCACTGGAAATGCCTTTTGGTTAAACTGTCAGCAAGGAATTTGCACTGTTACATTTTTATATAACTTTAATGCACATAAAAACAGCTGCTTGTTTAAGTGAAAATACATTGATGGGGTTTTTTACACCAGTAAAATGGTAAAAAATCATTTTTACTAATAAAGTTGTGGAGTTGTAAAGTATTTTGTCTAGTGTCAATTATATCGTCAGTTATATCGTTATCGCAAATTTTCAAATGTATATCGTGATAAATATTTTTGGTCATATCGCCCTGCTCTACTATTTATATTATGCGCTGCATTTCTGTGTTTCCGCGTGCGCAGTGTGACAGGCTGCGTTGACACCCTCACGAGGGGCGACTGGATTTCAAACAGGTTTGATTTTGTTGCGACCATATGATTGATGATTGGAAGCTGGTCGTGAGGTGTTAATCGCTTCTCGTTACCCCGTGTATACTACATAATACAGGATGCACGATTAAGGCGTAACTCGGGCCCTTCCCCAAAACACTCGAACAACTAAAAAATCGTCTCAAAATGGGCCAAAAATCGCACAGTGTATACCCAGCTTTAGGAGGCTAGCTTCATCCATCTCCCTCCGCTGTGGTTGGAAGGGGCGTGTTTCATCTTTTCGCAGCCACGCATACTGAGGTGTTTGCCTTCTTAGCACAGCCTTGGACAGATTAGAGGCTACATCGCAGTTCCAGTCACGGCTTTCATCACTGTCTTTTCTCATCTTTTCCCAGAGTAACAGCCAAGGAGTGCGAGGAGGATCTATTGGCTAGCACTGCTTAGCCTTGCACGCATTCTTATTTTGAACTTAATCTGGAATTCATTGCAAATTGTCTGTGCGGGATATGAAGGACAAGCCCCATGGACTAAGGCCCGGCCACCAGACGCTTGCCCTCGGCACGCTCCCTGAGCCTCCTATCCCAGGCATGGTGAACTGTTCCCTTGATGTTTTTTTTCATAAGGGTTTCTGAATCGCTCTTTGTCTGGTCCCTCACCCAGGACCATTTTACCATTGAGACCCTACCAGGGGGCAAAAGCCCTCAGACAACATACCCCCTGAGATCCCTGGGACACACAAACCCCTCCACCATGATAAGGTAGTGATTCACAGAGGTAAGTTTTGTGTAAGTTATGCCATTGCAATAAAGCACCCTTCTTTAGTGGGTCTGGTCTGCATCTTGCCTGCCACACAGCCGTATCATGACACAATCATGGAGACATGACAGACTGGGGAAACAAACTACAGACACAGGGCACAAAGGGATCAGATAGACACAGGGACATGACTGAGAAATAAAGGGTAACAAACATGGAGACTGACTTCCACAGGAGATGCTGTCACAAGTCACATAGACAAGTCATAGAAATGAGACTGGACCTAAAGGAAGCCCAATCAAAACAATAGTCACCTCAAGCCAAGTTTGATTTTAATTGCGTCTATAGAGCTGAATCTACACATAAGTGGCTGGATAAAGTTGACCATGTGGGCTTTAAAAATGTGAAAATCTCCACAATCAAATCATGCCTCCCCTATTTGAGTAGGATGCCGTGACCTGACGGAAAGCGTGTGTGGTGGGCAGAGCTGGAGGAGGAAGCTGGAAAGCTACGTGAACAAAGAGTGCAAAAGATTTTATATAAACATTCACGTGGTTTGCAAGGCTGTGTGTATTGTGTCTTTTTATGATAATCTTGTATGCAAAGAGAAGGATTTTAAATTGAGTTCAAGTTTTACTTGTCAAATGGAACCTCAGATGGAGCTTCAGTCCACAGAGGGAATTTTCAACACCTCAGAAAGAAAGCTTCTCTCCCACAAGCTCTTGTGTTCAGTGTTCAAAGTTCTAAAAGACATATCAATATATTTTGAACAATTCACATGCAGCTCAGCTTGTTTTTACAGCCTCAGCCTTGCTATGACATTGGACTGTACCTTTCTTCCTGCACTCTCTAAAAATACCTTCTTCCATCTGTGAAACATATCCAGTATTGTTAACTTGGGGTTCATGTGTGTCACAAAATATCTGACTGACTTTCAGTCACAAGGTTTACACAACCCTGCTCATACCATCTTTTAAGTGTGGTTGTGACCCATAGCACTCGCTTCAACATGACCATACACAACAGCTCCATGTGTCTTCATTGATGAAAAAGACAAGATCTCTAACACTAAAGTGTCTTTCATGCAGGACGACCAACAGTGTCTTCAGTATAACGTTACAAAGGTGCTCTACATCAGAGCTTTAAAAAGGCTTAAACTGACCTCTTAACCTGTGAGAAACTGTAGTCAAACAGTAGAATGTTGACAGAATTGAAGAGAAAGTCAAAATGGCTGGAGCACCACAGAAAACATCACACCAAAAGGCATCCTCAAAACCAGCCGGGCTTCACCTGCTAGGCCTCAGCTGACAATGTCTGTAAGGTCAGCTTGTATAGGGACACAAGGACTCACCAATAACCCCACCAAACATGATGAATGATGATCCTCCTGTTGGATGGCCTGTGACAGAGGGAGAGAGAAACCTAGCTGAATTATATAACATTGTTTTCCTTCCGATTGGTCCACTTTAATTCTCCTGTTGTTAGTCAGAAAAAATACACAGTGATGATCAGAGAATGCAGCATCAGTCATCACAACCTCAGAAATCTGCAGGCCTTTTAGCATAACTATAAATTCCATCATTATAGGCTTGGGTAGGTGTTCCAGAATTTCATGACAGCAGTTTGCAGTGGTGGTCATTCTTGTATAAAGTGCCTGTTCTTTCTTTGGGCTGCTCTGTCCCCACTCATGACAGGAAAGTTTGGGGGAGCTGTTTTAATAATAACTGCAGCACTTGGCTCCTCGTTTGGCTCTTGACAGAGGTGGTCGCATCTTTCTCCCTCTCCCTCCCTTATCTTTCCTGCTTGGCTTCCTCATGTCTTTTGTCTAGTCTTATCTAACTCTCAGACCATCTCTCCGTCCTCTTCTCTAAAACCAAGGAATTATAGATTATCTCAACTGTTCTCTCAAGTCAGTTGACACCCTTTTCTCGATGAGAAGCCTGGGCTTGGGGGAGCCTGTTTGTCCTGCAGAGACATTTGTGGCTCGATACATGATGGATGGCTGTTGTTTTCCCGGCAACTCGCAAAAGAGGACGTTGAAGACCTGTACGTATTTGGTACCATGATAACGGGGTTCTGCTGATTAGAGCTGACACGACCCTGGCTTATCGATGACTAATGAAAGTGGTTACAGCTGCTCAAAATCCCACAAGGTTGGCCGACATTTTTATACGGTGGGTAGAGCCACAAGTACTCACGCTGTTATTGAACACAATATGGATAAAATCATGGAGAAGCTCGTGACTCTACAATGGGAAATCGATCGATCTGGGGACCAGTGATGGCTGTTCGATCAACTGCGAAATTGGAATGCAGTTCCTCGACCTAACCCAAACAACCACTATCTTCATACGACCTGCCCTCACCAGCAGGAAGCTCCAAGCCTGAAGCTGCAAGCTAGAACAGCAGTTCTCCCTGATTACAAGACCATGTATGACTCTCTGCCCTATCCTCCTACTTCTTCAAGGTCACCTGCAGTGGCTGGGAGATTGTATCCTACCTCTCTCTGACTTGTCTTCCCAATGTGTTTTTTGTGCAATGCATGTATGGTTGGAAAGGGGTCACATTTTACTGCAGGTAACATGTATGTATAACATTGAAAGTTAAATGTTAGGTATAACTAAGCAACTATTGTTTTCCGGTTAAGGTTAAGCAGGTTTCTGTCAGAAGGATTAACACATTAAACTGTTTGAAGAGTTTAATGCTTTGGCTGAATGCAAAGGTGTGACTACCAAATATGAATGTAATGTTGCCGTGCAAGTATCAAGTCCAAACTTTTATATGGTTACACAGATCATTCATTATCCATGAATCATCAACAACACTAATCTGTGTACATACCGATAATCAGGATCAGCAGGTCTGACTGCAATCAGAATGAAAGAGGAGAAACAATAAAACTGACAGCAGACTTTCAGGAGGTTACGAAATAAAATCCTTACACTGTCACTTGTAAAAACACATCCAAACTGAAATAAAGCTGCTATGCTCTGAGAATCCATCAGCATGGACCTCTGACTGCTGATGAACACTGCTGAAATCAGCTGATGGAGGTCTGATGTTTAGAGATGAAGGTCTTTGGACAGGTATATATTATACAGACGGGGAGATGCTTGGGGTTTTAGATTCACTTTCAGTTATGAACAAAACTCTCTCTGTTTGCAACACTGGATTCTGAAGCAGCCAATAGGTAAGGAGAAACAGGGTGTCTTTTATTTCCTCCGCCTTGTCCACCTGAATATAAACCTGTGACCTGCTAAACAGCATTTCATTCATTTAGAATAGAATAGAATAGAATAGAATAGAATTCAACTTTATTGTCATTGCACATGCACAGGTACAGGGCAACGAAATGCAGTTTGCATCCATCCAGAAGTGCTTTAGTGATATAGGTATATTACAATATATATTAGCAATAGTATAGATATGTAAGTATATTACAGAAATGGGTCTATTATGGTATGTTATAATGTACACGGTATGAAGTATGTTGTGAATATTCTATAACTAAGTATGTACAGGCTGTAGTGAGTACAAGCTATGTGCAGGCTATGAACAGGATATAAATATGAAAAACTATACAGAATATGAAATAAATAACTTTACAGAAATCTGAGATATACAGCTATACAGAAATGGGAACTATGCAAGTTGTAAACAGTTGTAGGATTAAAGATTATTGAATGTACAGAATGATTATTTACACAGAGCTATACAGTAGTGCAGTTAAGATAAGTGAGGGTGTAGATAGTTTCTACAGAGGCTATATAAAGTGCTAGTGGTTGTGAGTGGTGGTTCAGTCCATGTTATTATTGTGTGTTTGAGGGTACAGTTGTCCATTGTGGGTGTGTGTATGTCCAGTCCATGAGTTAACGTGGGTCAGATGTCAGGAGGCAGAGTTCAGGAGTCTGACAGCTGTGGGGAAGAAGCTGTTCTGGTACCTGGTGGTCTTAGTCCGGAGGCTCCTGTGGCGCCTCCCAGAGGGCAGGAGGGTGAAGAGTCCATGTGATGGGTGACTGGGGTCTTTGATGATTTTCCCAGCCCTTTTCAGACACCGCTTCCTGTAGATGTCTTTTATGGCAGGAAGTGGTGCTCCGGCGATGCGCTGGGC
The DNA here is from genome assembly GCF_057381845.1 of Rhamphochromis longiceps. NCBI lineage: Eukaryota > Metazoa > Chordata > Actinopteri > Cichliformes > Cichlidae > Rhamphochromis > Rhamphochromis longiceps. The sequence continues at coordinate 56,631 of NC_140565.1, forward strand.
AGTTTTCACGACCCTCTGCAACGCCTTCCGGTCCGAGGCAGAGCAGTTCCCGTACCAGACTGTTATACAGTTGGTCAGGATGCTCTCGATGGTGCAGCGATAGAAGTTCACCAGGATGTCTGAGGACAGGTGGTTCTTCCTCAGAGTCCTCAAGAAGAAGAGGCGCTGGTGAGCCTTCTTGACCAGCTTGGAGCAGTTGGTCGTCCAGGTGAGATCCTCGGAGATGTGGACTCCCAGGAACTTGAAGCTGCTCACACGCTCCACAGCCGTCCCCTTAATGTGGATGGGTGGATGTGGGTCAGCATTCCTCCTGTAGTCCATGAAGAGCTCCTTGGTCTTCTCGGTGTTAAGCAGCAGGTTGTTTGTGTCGCACCACTCAGCCAGACGATCCACCTCCTCCCTGTAGGCGGCCTCATCGTTGTCACTGATGAGGCCAATCACCGTGGTGTCATCTGCAAACTTAATGATGGTGTTGGAACCATCAGCAGGTCTGCAGTCGTGGGTGAAGAGGGAGTAGAGGAAAGGGCTCATCACACAGCCTTGTGGTACACCGGTGTTCATTGTGATGGTAGATGAGCAGCGGTTATCCAGCCAGACATGTTGGGGGCGGTTGGTCAGGAAGTCCAGTAACCATTTGCAGATGAGGGAACTGATGCCCAGGTCTGTCAGTTTCCTGATGAGTTGTGAGGGGTGGATTGTATTGAATGCTGAACTGAAGTCTATAAACAGCATTCTGGCGTAGGTGTTGTTGTTGTCCAGGTGTGAGAGGACAGAGTGCAGTGCGATGGAGACTGCATCCTCTGTGCTCCTGTTCTGGCGGTATGCGAATTGGTGGGGGTCCAGGGTGGGGGGGAGACAGGATTTGAAGTGTGCTAGGACCAGCTGCTCTAAGCACTTAGTGATGATGGGGGTGAGTGCTACTGGGCGGTAGTCATTGAGGCAAGATGGGTTGGAGTTTTTGGGTATCGGGACGATGGAGGTGGATTTGAAGCAGGCCGGTACCACAGCGTGGGCCAAGGACAGATTGAATATGTCTGTGAGCACTCCTGCAAGCTCCCCAGAACACGCTCTGAGAACACGCCCGGGGATGCCATCAGGACCTGCAGCCTTGTGGACATTGATCCTGCTCAGCACCGCTCCTACATCGGTGGGGGAGAGAGTCAGAGGTTGGTGGTCTGGCGTCACGTCTGCTTTGGTTGTGGTTGTGGGGTTCCCTCGCTCAAAACGAGCATAAAAGTTGTTGAGCTCGTTGAGGAAGGAGACATCAGAGGATGCGGGGGAGGGTTTGGTGGTCCTGTAGTCTGTAATGGTCTGGAGTCCTTGCCACATGCGTCGGGGGTTGGAGTTGGAGAAGTGTTCTTCTACCTTCTTTTTTGTAATGGTGTTTGGCTTTTTTGATGCCCTTCTTTAGATTAGCCCTGGCTGTGCTGTAGGCGTGTGCATCTCCTGACCTAAAGGCAGTGTTGCAGGCCTTCAGGAGGAGACGAACATCCCGGTTCATCCAAGGCTTCTGGTTGGGGTACATGGTGATCCGTTTCTGGGTGGTGACACTGTCTGTGGTTTCGGAGATGTAATCCAGTACAGATGAGGCGTACTGGTCCAGGTCTGTGTGGGTGAACATATTCCAGTCTGTGTTTTTAAATCTGTCCTGGAGCACTGCCTCTGTCCCCTCTGGCCACACTTTAATTGTCCTCACAGTAGGTTTCACACGTTGGATGAGTGGTGAATACCTAGGTGTGAGGAACAGGGAGAGATGGTCCGATTGTCCAATGTGGGGGAGGGGTGTGGCTTTGTAGGCTCCAGCCAGGTTGGAATACACATGGTCTAAAGTCTTGTCTCCTCTGGTGTGGCAGGAGACATGTTGGTGGAATCTGGGGAGGACTGTCTTTAAGTTGGTGTGGTTGAAGTCGCCAGCAACAATAAAAGCAGTCTCGGGGTGTTTATTCTGGTGTTTGTTAATGGCTGCAGAAAGTTCTTTCATGGCCAACCTAGCATTAGCGTCGGGGGGGATATACATGGCAGTGAGTATGATCGAAGTGAGTTCTCTGGGGAGATAATAAGGTCTGCATTTGACCATTAAAAACTCCGCATTAGGTGAGCAGTGACTCTCAGTAGTAGTGGAGTTCATGCACCAAGCATTGTTAATATAAATGCACAAACCTCCACCTCTGGTCTTGCCGGAGTCATCTGCTAGCCTGTCGGCTCGGTGTGTGTGGCGTCCTGCTAACTCGATAGCATTGTCCGGGCAGCTGTTGTTCAGCCATGTTTCGGTGAAAAACATGACATTTGAGTCCATAATCCGTCTGTTGTTAGTGATGGAGAGCCGTATCTCATCCATTTTGTTTGCCAGAGAACGGACATTGGCGAGGAAAATACTGGGTAAAGGCAGCCGGTGTGGTGTTAGCTTTAGCTTAGCCCGTAGCCCTCCGCGCCTACCTCGCCTTTGTTTACGATCTCGGCGCCGTCTGCGTGCACTTCCGCCCGGCCGGGGAGAGTGGGAAGCCTCCGGTGTTCTGGAGATCTCTGGGATGAGTCGGAGATCGGCGATAAAACTGTTGGAGTTGTGAGTCCAGATGTCCAGAAGCTCTTGTCTGCTGTAGGTCAGCAACGCACAGCAATTCTGGACGAATAATCCGGTTAAAAGTAGATAAAAAACCGCTAAATAGCAGATTCTGGAGAGACACTGAGCCTCGCGTTGTTCACGCGCCGCCATCTTGAATCATCATTTAACTGTGGACCTCAGGTGACTCTTCTAGGTGAGTAAGAGAACACATTTTCACCTCATAATTTCTCCTCTGCAATACTCACCAGCACCTTTATTGCCTTAGGAAACTTGTTAATTTCCACATTGACCAAAAAATTTTAACTTTGTTTTATCGTTCTTTTATTGAGTCTGTTTTATCCTTTTGTTTGGTGGCATGGTTCGGTTAGACCTCTGTCACAGAGAAAAATTCTCTAAATCAGATAGTGAGATGGTCCAGTCGTCTGATAGGTGAGCTACAGTCTTGTTTAGCCTCCCTGTACTCTAAGCAGGTACAGAGGATGGCTTTATCAATCCTTAAAAATGATTCCCATCCTCTAAGGGGTGAATTTCAGCTTCTTCCCTCAGGACGGAGGTTTCTATTTCCGAGATGCAGGACAAAGTGTTATAAAAATAGCTTTGTCCCCGTTGCTGTCACTGAATTAAATAAGAACTGTTTTTGATTTGAAATATTAAAATTATTATATATGTGCCACAGTGAGCTTTATATATTTACTAGATATGTGTGTTTTTTTTAAAGGGATGCCAAATGCTGTCATTTTTCTGTAAAGCAAATTTACCTTGCCTTTGGGTATAAATAAAGTTACCTTGACCTTGACTCTTATCATTTTTAATCTATGAAACAGGTCCTGCTCATGAATACGGTGTGAATTTTCTGGTCCTGCTGATTTTAAGTACCAGCTTAGAAAACTTAAACATAACTCACTTTTAATGTTTATTTTTATTTTTTTGTCCCATGAAAACAAGAACATTGTGACACACTGCTCTGCAGGCATCTCTGCTGTTCCCTGAACGATCAGCTAATGCTCATCTTTGAGTTTTGTGTTTCTCAAAGAATCTGATTTTTTTCAGATGCCACATGACCATCACAAATACAGCTCAGAGCTATTCAGGCCTTTACAGGAGGTCACATTACGCCCAGAAACCAGATCATTAAAGGTTAATACTACATTCTGTCAATCTTCATGGACAGGAAGAAGAAACATGTAGCTGCGTAAAGCTGCATGTGACATTTAAAGATTTGAAAGTGTCAAAGTACAGCAGGCTTCAAAACTGTAAATGGGCTGTTTGCGGATCAGGAAAAAGCAGTGATGATCACAGTGTGACAGCAGCAGACTCACGCTCATCTCACACTCACACTTCAAAACTTTTTACACTCACTGCGTGGTGGCGACAACAATGATTACATCAAAGAAAATCAGCAGGGAGAGGAGGAGTGTGAACTAAAGCTGCAGGCTCTGAAGGTTTGAAACATCAGGGTTGAGGAGGAACATTGTGTTTTTTTAAAACAGGTGAAGCTGAAGTTTCATTCTCTTCATCTCATTCAAGCTAGAGAAAAGCAACATAAAGCTGCTGTTAGTGACGGCTGTTAGTGAAACCTCAGCTGATGCTGAAGGTGGTGTACTGCATCTAGCAGCTCACGTTTCAGTACAGTGAAACAAACCATGAAGCTTCAAAGTCTGCTCAGCTGCAGAAAAAGCAGCTAGGCTCAGTCACAAAAATTAGGCAAGAAAAAGATCTACTTACATTTTCTGTGTTCCAGCCTCAGTACCTTTGACACGGTGACATCTGCTGTTACAGTTCCACCTTTGACCTCTGTTAGCTTTCTTTTCTTCATAATTGCAGAGAAATACTCCATTCATTTTGGGCATGTCATTTTTGAGCAGGAAGCTCAAAAACAGGTTAAACAACTAGACGAACTCAAAGTGTCCTCTGTGCTCCTTTCAGGCTCCTGCTGATCTCACACTGACAGACTTCTGGTCTCTAGATAGAAGCAAACACCTCCACCATGGCTGCAACACCTTCCACCGTGGATCAAGAGACGTCACAAGACTCCACTATGGACCTGAAAGATTTTCTTATTTTTCTTGAAAGGTATCAGAACACTACAAGAAAGTACTTGAACTATCTCTGAGATGCTACTCTGGTTCATTACGTGTTGCTAATTTCAGCAGGTTTTTATGATTATTAGCAAAACTTTACATTATACACATAATTTAAAAAGGAGTTTACTGCTGATTTGTGTTCAGAGTTTTTCTTTATTTTAGAAAGTGTCGTCTTTGAAACTGTCTTCATCATCATGAAATTTATGACCACAGAGTAATTTGTCGCTAAGAGTTAACTCTGTAAACTCAGATTTCAGAATAATTGATAGACAACAGTTTTAGGTCAAATTTGTGATTTCACTGTAAACCTTGTTTGTTGGTGACCTCTTGAAACTAAAATGATCCTGACTGTAACCTCCCTGCTTTCATTCACAGTTGCATGACAGACGATTCAGCTGAAGTTAGTCAAACAGACATTCAAGCTGCAGGGCCCAAACATGGTAGTGGTGCTGGTGCTGGTGCTGCTTCCAAGAGAAACGTGCCCGGGGAGTTGTGCAATTTTCTGATTTTTAAGAATAAAGTAGATGCTGCTTCCAAGAGAGAAGTGCACGTGGCTTTGCTCAATTTTCGGTCTCTTAACAATAAAGTAAAACACATGAAAGATTTCATAAAAGGAAAAAAACTGGACCTGTTTCTCATAACAGAGACATGGTTAAAACCCAAAAATGAAAGTCAACTCACAGATGCGTCAGAAAACTTCAAAGTCTTTCATAACATGAGGACTGAAAAAGGGGGAGGAGGGGTTGCTATTGTGGTTTTAAGAGATGGAATGGGTGATATGAAGCGTGTTAATTTTGAAAACTTTCATCCAACCACTTTTGAACATGTGGCATCAAATCTGAAACACAGCACATGGGAACAACATGTTCTGTTCATCACTGTGTATCGCCCACCAGAAAGCAGTGTGGCGACTGATCCAACTATTTCAAAATACAAAAAATTCAGGAAAGATTTTGAAGAGCTACTGACTAAAGCTGAAGAAAAAAACAATAGAATAATTGTGAACGGAGATTTCAATCTCTGGTTGGAAAGTGACACAAATAGTAACGCTTCAAACTTTAAAAAGTTACTGAACGAAAAAGGCTTTGAAGAGAAAGTAAAAGGCGTGACAAACAAGTACGGTCACACACTGGATCAGGTCTTCAGCAAAAAGGTTACAATTGTTGTGAAAAGCATAGAAACATTACCAAAGGAATTAACAGATCATTGTATGATATGCTTTGATGTGCTTTGACTGCACACTTGGGGAAGCACAAAGGAAAGAAAACAGTCACAAGAACAAGGAATACAGGCTAAACAGGAAAAAGATGAGCTGAAAGACACTACCAAATAATCAAATTGTAATGGGCTAAGTTTCCATTCAGCTTAAACACTCCCAAGAAAATCTCCAGGACTCAGACGATTGGATTCCAGGAGTTTTTACTGGGCACTTTTTTTTTGTGAAACTGTAAACACAATACAATGAAATATATGAAATGTATTATAGATGCAATAAGCTCAAAGCATCTGGCTAATTATCACAGCTTAACAGCCTAGTGTTGAGACTAGTAGTTAAACATATGCCATTTTATGACCAGTAGTCAAGGTAGTAGATTAGCTTAACAGCTGTAAGCCATATATAATCCTATAGCTTTGATGGTGTGCTGTGTATGTAGTTTAGTCTTTATTATACTCTTGAATAAAAGAAACATAATCATTTTGTAGTTCATTAGATAAAGTGTGCATCACTCTGTATCCTTGATCGGCTGTGAATGTCTTACACTGTTTTCTTTAAATGTTTTATTGCTGAATCATGTGAAGAAGGTTGTGAGCAGGAGACTTGGTGTCTGTAGGGAATAGATAAAACCACATTCCTTACCCCCCTTCTTACTTTCACACAGAAAGACAGGGAGGCAAGGTCAGGAGCCAGTCTCGCTAAGAATTAGAAAAACATGTGAAGATGCAGCTTTTATGACAAGGAGGGGGGCTGTTACCAGCTATAAAAGTCTGTGAAAGTTGTCACCATTTTGAGAAATGTTGCTGACCCTCTGCAGACATCTCTCCCGTCCGGACGTTGTAATGCTCTGATTGTTGGATTGTATGGAAATAAAGAATTGTTGATTGAGCATTTATACACCGAGTGCTGTCCTTCCTTCAGCCCAAAGATTAAAAGAACTGCTTGTTTTCAACACTAGCCGCACAGCTTATATGAGACACAATAAAGCTAACCGAATAACAGACAACGGTTCAAAACGCTTCACCGCTTAATTGTACAAAATGAATTATACTCACAGACTATGCCTTAGCAAAGAGAAAAGGATTAACCCTGTAACGGCGGAGCTGGCGGCTGCATGAGCCCACATGCTAATATCCCGAGTCACACAGTAGATTCACTTCCTGACTCTCAGCGTAAACTGCTCTCATGTTGTCATGGTTACGAAAATACTCACACCGCTCTAAGCTACGATAGCGAGATAAAGAGAACACAAAGAACACATTTCTGGGGGCATAACACAAATTAATGACTAAAAAGGCACTGATCTAATTAATATCAAACTTAATACAACCAGTTGATAGTGCTGATTATTCCAAATAAAGCTGTTTTCCATTTGAGATGAAATGACTTTCTGTCCTGATATATAATAAAGATGTTGTTGTTTTTGAGCCACTGTATTAAAAGTAGATCCAGTTTAAAGTCAGCTTGAGTTTGATGTCTTTATGTCAAAGCTGCTCATGATGTTGAGCTGCTGATGGAATAAAAACAGTGAAAAATCTGCCTCAATATAAACGCATGTAGTCCAGACTTAAATCGTTAGCTTCATAGCATAATTGCCTAAGTCAATGACTTAGGCACTTATGCTATGAAGCTAACGAAATGTAGCCTATTGTTAGCTGAGGTCCATACACAGTGTTTGACAGTGTAAACTGTGTGAAAGGGCTGCTGGTGAAGCTCACTAGGATGAGCAGGTGACCATGTGCCACGAGGTGGAGAGCAGCTGGCCTGGCTTTGACCCGGGCCACGCCCCCTTTCTCTCTCCCTCTGCTTTGCTGTCACTTATCTTCACTGCTCTGTCCAATAAAGCTGAAAAAGGCCCCTGATAGGTTTGTAGCTTGAACCTATTCGCTGGAACGTTGAAGGCAATATAATTACACAGCAAAGCAAGACACGAAGTAGGCAAAGTTCTTCATGTTACTCGTGCACGGGAGAAAACCGGACAGGCGCCGTTCCCTCGCCTGACCCCAGTTGCTCTCGTCCGTTCTCCCGTACCACTGTTCTTTTATTGAGGCTACATGAATATGCATAGGTTCATTAACATATGATGTCTACATACACACAAAGAGTACCTTGCCTGTGTGTGTGTGTGTGTGTGTGTGTGTGTGTGTGTGTGTGTGTGTGTGTGTGTGTGAGGTCAAGATGTGACCCTGTGAAGACTCCCCAAAGCAGGTGCCAGGAGCAAGAGAAGATACGACCTCTCCTAGGAGGTGTGTGATCTATACCAGAACACTCTGTAGAGGAGTGAACGCACTCCCCTCTTCATGCTACACAGAGTTGTTACAGATCTCCTCGGATGAGACATTCTTTCAATCTACAAATGATTATATACTTCTAAGCATATATGGTTAAATATTTCTAAGCATGAATGACAATCAACAATACAAAACCTAACAGTCCCCCCTTTTGACAATTATGCTAAAAAAGTTCCCTGTTACGAATACCTCATGTCGCAGCCGTCAGGACACAAATAACCGCGGGCATACACTTAGACACATTAACTCAATTCAATGGGCCGACTAACGTGGAGTCTCAAGGAATGATCCCGCGCCGGTGGGAGCTCCAAGACTCTCTTAAGTAGCTCCCCCGACGAGGCCTGATCAGCAGCAGGTGTGTGGCTTCGGGTGTGGCCAGTCCCCTTGCAGGGCCACACCCTCCAGGCCTGACGCCGCCTATAAACAAGTGCTCAGCCACCCACACACACATATACACAAGCACAGGGAAGGGGGAGCAACACCAAAATACACAGCAATAATAATAATAATAATATAATACATGACTGCTCAGGGATCCTGGGTCGCCCAGTCCCAGGACCCTGACAGTACCCCCCCTCTAAGGGTCGGCTCCCGACGACCCCAAAACAAAAACAAAAAAACAGCACAACCAACCCAGGGCGGGCGGCGGGGGGAACCAGGACGGAGGGCCAGAACCAAAACAAGCAAAAACAACAAAACCACAAACCGACCCAGTCCACAGTCTCAGAGTCAGGCCGCGCATCCCGCAGCAGTGCAAAAAGAAAACGAAAAGACGCCACAAACAGTCACAGGCGGCCCATCAACACAACAAGAGAGTTCAGGGGGCCTACCTCGAGCCCAACGGCGGTGACGTAGCAGCTCCGGCGGACGGCCCCGGGTCCGGCAGCAGCAGCAAAACAGTTCAGGGGGCCTGCCACGGGTCCGGTGGCGGCGGCGCTGCTCCTCCGGCGGCCTGCCACGGGTCCGGTGGCGGCGGAACGGTTCTGGTGGCCTGCCACGGGTCCAGTGGCGGCGGAACGGTTCTGGTGGCCTGCCACGGGTCCGGTGGTGGCGGCGCTGCTCCTCCGGCGGCCTGCCACGGGTCCGGTGGCGGCGGAACGGTTCTGGTGGCCTGCCACGGGTCCGGTGGCGGCGGCGCTGTTCCTCCGGCGGCCTGCCACAGGTCCGGTGGCGGCAGAACGGTTCTGGTGGCCTGCCACGGGTCCGATGGCAACGTCGCTGCTCCGGTGAGCAACAGCGAGGCGTGGCACCAGGTCCATGACGCGCCGATCGCTGACGTGGACGCACCGGACGTGGACGGCGAGGAGGCCGCACTAGACGTGGAGGTCCCTCCGGTCCGCTGACCTCCGGCCGAGCGGGACCCTCCTCGGCCGGCAGCGAGAGCTCCTCCTCAGCCGGCAGCGAGAGCTCCTCCTCGGCTCGCAGTGAGAGCTCCACCTCCGCTCGCAGCGAGAGCTCCTCCTCGGCCGGCAGCGAGAGCTCCTCCTCTGCTCGCAGCGAGAGCTCCTCCTCCGGCTCGCTGAGCTCCTCAGCTGGCAGAGCGGGCTCCTCCGGCTCGCCGAGCTCCTGCTCGGGCATGCTGAGCTCCACAGCTGGCGATGCGGGCTCCTCCGGCTCACTGAGCTCCTGCTCGGGCATGCTGAGCTCCTCAGCTGGCAGAGCGGGCTCCTCCGGCTCACTGAGCTCCTGCTCGGGCATGCTGAGCTCCTCCGGCTCGCTGAGCTCCTCAGCTGGCGGTGCGGGCTCCTCCGGCTCGCTGAGCTCCTGCTCGGGCATGCTGAGCTCCTCCAGCTCGCTGAGCTCCTGCTCGGGCATGCCGAGCTCCTCCGGCTCGCTGAGCTCCTCAGCAGGCGGTGCGGGCTCCTCCGGCTCGCTGAGCTCCTGCTCGGGCATGCCGAGCTCCTCCGGCTCGCTGAGCTCCTCAGCTGGCGGTGCGGGCTCCTCCGGCTCGCTGAGCTCCTGCTCGGGCATGCTGAGCTCCTGCTGCAGCTGGACGAAGTCTGAGGTTTCCCGAGCTTGCACTACCCCCCGGGCTTTACGCAGGGTGCAAAGGCAGGCGGAAACTCCCTTGAGCTGGCCGAGGTAGGGGTTTCCCTCCAGGATTGCCTCGATGGCGTTTAACCCCACCACTCCTGCCCTTGCGTTGGTGGTGTGAGTTACCCAGTCCATCAGGCGTTGGACGCGGGTGAGGTCGCTCTCTCCGGACAAGGCCGCTGGAGTGGGCAGTGGAATGGAGGCTGCTGCTGGTGGAGAAGATGGCTGAGCGTGTGATGTGGATGGTGAACAGGATGAAACGGTAAGCGGTGAGGTAGATGTCGCGGGGGATGATTCAGCAGGTGACGGCTGGATCACTAGCCGGGCGATAGGCTGAGGTACAGCGACCAGCTGGGCCGCGGGCTGCGCTTTGGCTACCGGCTGGGCAGCTGACCGTATAAACATAGCCCCAGAGTAAACAGTTGAGGTGAGTGACGATGAATTGTCCATATGACTCACCACAGCCGGCTGTTGAGATGTCTGTGGATTTAGCTGCGGTGAGGAACGCTGGCGGCGCGAACGTCGTTTCCGTGTCGGCGTCGGGGCCGGCGTCTCAGGCAGTGAATCCACCAGCTGTCCGAGCTGGTTGGCAGCCTGAGGAGGAGAGTGGAGGTGGAGGGTGGAAAGTAGGAAGTCCAGGACCACTGCATTAAGGGAGTCCACCAGCCAGGGGAATTTAAAAAGTATCTCCTGCAGCCGCCTCTCCACGGCGCGACGCAAACCTTCCGCTGGCTTCTCCCACCACACCTCACATAGGTGGTACACTTTGTCCATAATTTCCCTCCTGAGCCTCTCCTCGGAGACCGCTGGGTCCATAAGTGGCGGGATCATTCTGTCACGGTACGACATGGCACACCGTGGAAGGAGTGGGGAAAGGAGGACCCAGGCGCGGTGCTCTATGTATAAACAGTGTGTTTATTTACAGAGTGGAACAAAAACAACAATAAATCCCCGTGTTCTCCCAGACTCCCGTGTCGTGTCTCTGCGTGAATAGTTCGTGTCTCTGTGCTCTCCGCTCCCGTGTCAGCACCCCCCGGTGCTCGCTGCTCTTCGTGCCTTCCACGCTCCTCCTGCGGGAAACAATAGACGCAGCCGTCAGGACACAAATAACCGCGGGCATACACTTACACACATTAACTCAATTCAATGGGACGACTAACGTGGAGTCTCAAGGAATGATCCCGCGCCGGTGGGAGCTCCAAGACTCTCTTAAGTAGCTCCCCCGACGAGGCCTGATCAGCAGCAGGTGTGTGGCTTCGGGTGTGGCCAGTCCCCTTGCAGGGCCACACCCTCCAGGCCTGACGCCGCCTATAAACAAGTGCTCAGCCACCCACACACACATATACACAAGCACAGGGAAGGGGGAGCAACACCAAAATACACAGCAATAATAATAATAATAATATAATACATGACTGCTCAGGGATCCTGGGTCGCCCAGTCCCAGGACCCTGACACATATGTCAAATCACCCTAGATTACTGTAAAAGTACACAGTTTAACAAATGTATTAGCAGTTATCCCATTCCTCATTGATCTCATCCAATGGCAAACTGCATCCTACGAGCAAACAAATGAATTGTTAATTTGATAGTGAAAATAAGAAAGCAACATTTTCAAAGCATCTCAGCTTGGTGATGCTTCCTCCGGGTGTGCAAATCACATGTCTCTCTGCAGAGTGGTTTAAGTTCCGCAGGGTGTCATGAATGTCTCTTCCAGTCGTTTCCATCATTGTCCATACGACCAGAGTCCAAATGTATGTAGAATAAACATTCAAACATACCAGTTGGTTTTGTTGTTTGTCAACATGGGTCTCAGCTATCTCCAACGCTGCAGACCTCTCAGCACTCTAGTTTTATGGCCTCTACCAACCCCCATTACCTCACTTCAGGCCTTCAGAGGTAATCCTGTTAAATCCAGAATTCAAAATCCTGCTCCTCACATACAAGGTCTTAAATAATCAGGCCCCATCTTATCTTAATGACCTTGTAGTACCATATCACCCTATTAGAGCACTTCGCTCTCACTCTGCAGGCCTACTTGTTGTTCCTAGAGTATTTAAAAGTAGATCATCAAGTAGTAGTACTAGAAGCTTCGGCTTAAAACATAAAATAAAGATAAAGGTTCTCTCTCTCTAATATTATTCATATTATTGACACCTTAGAACAGGGGTCATTAACCTTTAACACCCAAAGAGCCATTTGGACCCAGTTTTCAAGCAAAAGAAAACACTGGGAGCCGCAAATACTTTTTGACATCTAAAATGAAGATAACACTGTGTATATTGTTTTTTACCTTTGTGCTTTGTGTGAACAACTAAGGTGTGTTGCTTAAATCCATGAAGTGCTACAGAGAAAATAAAATTGTATTTATGTAATTAACACATTTTGAACTCTTAAAGAAATATAACTAAAGGAAAGACACCCAGCTGAACTAAAATGATCCAGCAAACAAAAAGTTGTGAGCCGCCACCCTTATATCGCCTTTGGGCTTTTGGAGCCTTGACCTGACTTTAAAAAATAATTGGCAAAAAAGCACTATGCTGCTAATAAATGAAAAATAGATATTTGCAAAATTCTGCCTAAATATGTATTTTACCTGGTTACTGTATGTGGCGGGCGTGGTCTGCAGCGCCGCTGCAGGGGAGGCGGACGCACCTGAGCGGCACCCGCAATCACGCCTTAACGTCTCTGCTGTTGTGTTGGTGTGTGTCGGGCTGTGAGCTGCAAAGCTACAGCCGGCTGTGTGCGCACAGCAACCGTGTGTGTAAAGTGGTCAATAAAGAGATGCTGAAAAGCGCGTTCATGCAAACATCGTCGGGTCTGCCGTGATATGTTTACAACGGGACTTCTGCTCCTGAGCCTCTGCGCACAGCGTCTGCAGGTCGGGGCTGTACGAAGTCACTTTATCTCTACAGGACTGTAAGCTGTCGTCTGTGAGGCATGAGCGTGTTTGTTTTAACATAGTTCACGGTGGAGAACAGCTGCTGACATAATGTGGATCCAAAGATCCATAATTGCCCTACCTGTGGTTGAAAGTCTCCATAAATGCAGGCGTTTCGGCGGCTACACCGGCTTCCACGAGTGTGACGCTTATTCTGAGCGATGAAAAATAATAAAATATAATATTATTTGTATATTTCAATATCACAATAATCTTTCAATTTAGAGCTACAAGTTAAAAAAGAACTAAACACAAATAAAACACACTTCAGCTAAATACTTCTAATTTATTATTCCCAAACCACCCGGAGTCGCACTATAAGGACTAAAGAGATGCATGCGGCTCCGGAGCTGCAGGTTGCCGACACCTGCCTTAGAATATAAAGTGCCTTGAGATTGCTGTTGCTGTGAAAGACTACAATGTAAAACAATTGGGTTGAATTTTCTCACCATAGAATTTGGTCATTGGTTGTATCAGAGCCACATGTTCCACGGTGCAGCTGTAGACGTCTCCCTGCTTTGGGATGAACTCCAGCCTGGACGTCTGTTTGAAGGAACCATCCTTGTTGGGGAAGGGAACGCTGGTGCTCGTTCCTTCTGTCACCTTCTGCTCGTTCTTGTTCCAGGTGATGTTGACGGGAGCAGGATAGAAACCAGTCACATGACAGATCAGAGTGTTTTGGACTCCGAGCTCCACATCTGCTACATGTGTAGATGATCAGGCATGAAGGAGCATCTGTGCATTACACATACAAGTTACTATCAACACCACTCAACAGGCTGCACTGAATACTGTCAGTGTCTTAATGTTAAGTTTCAGTCATTTGCTGTGTCTATATATTTGTTGTGCTTGTTAGAGGTGGGGACTAATAAAACAAGAGAAGCACTATAAGCAGCCTATACCTCGCTCTGTGTTTGTTTCCCGTTGATAGCCCCTTATCCCGTGTGTTACGTCCTGCTTTGCCTGAATTCTGTTCAGCTGTGTTCCCCAGCAATGTTCCCTCTAAGCTGCGCTGGCACGGTCTCTGCGCACAGAAAATCTGCGTTGCGCACAAAAAAAATCTAACCTGAATTGAAATTAAAATTAAAACTTTAACAATTCCGTTTTGCCGTGTTAGTCAGTAAGAACGATGCCACCTTATCCCATAGTCCAGCCAATGATGCGATTCACATTCGCGCATATGCAGCTAATCCAGGTTGTTGACAGGCTATGACAGCGTCATTATGCGCCGACACCGGTGTTTTAGCAAAGCGGCTGATGTGGCGTGAAGCCACGTTAATGACAACGTGTACAACCATTGGAGTGTACAACCAGGTAAAATACATATTTAGGCAGAATTTTGCAAATATCTATTTTTCATTTATTAGCAGCATAGAGCAATTGTGTGACACACTACTAAATTAAAAAACAAAAATTTTAATTTAGTTTAATTTTAATTTAGCAAAAAAATTAAAAACAGTGGCAGTCCTAGTCTGTTTGGCGCCCTGGGCGAACACTCCCTCTGGCGTTGTTTGGAGTTTAGTCTGTTACTGTTGCTATTTTTACCATTTCTTCTTGGAGCAACTGTAACCCACATAATTTCCTTAGGGATTAATAAAGTATTCTGATTCTGATTGGTTCAGGATGACCTGCCATTATCCAATCACACATCTGCTTACCTGCATCTTTTGCTCGTTTCTCTTCCTCTTCTTTTCTCTTTTTTCTAAACGGAGCACCTGATGGCTTTGAACTTTTCTTGTCCATCTTGGTTTTAATTTTGCACTCAAGTATGAACAATCACCCCCCAACCCGAGGATCACCACAACATAACCTAACACACCTACACCTTAGTTCACAGATTCACTTTGTCTAAGGTGCATTTCTGGGATTTCACACAACCCAGGATTCAGATCATGAATCCATGATGGGCTTGGATTTACATCATTATGAATGAAATGCGTTCTATTTGGAAGCAGCCGGCCCCGCCCCTTTCGACGGGTTGTGTGAGACTTTACATCATCAAACTGTAAATTTTAAATTGTTATTGATCCTTTACCCCGAGTCCAAAACTATATATTTATTTTCTTACTCTTATATTTATTGTTTGTTTCCTTGCACTGCTGTAGCTGGAGCCTCGTCGTCTCGTCTCTCTATATGCTGGACTGTCTGTAGCGGAGATGACAATAAAGTTTACTTTGACTTCAGCAGCGCGCAGGCGCACCGAGGGCTCTCGCGCTCACTCTTCGTGTATAGAATTCAGAAAAAACATCGGTGCAAATTATAAGTCTGTATCATGATGTCTGGTGTTTTCGTGTTTGTTGTTTTGTTTTTATTTTGTTTTATTTTGCGAGTTGGTTATTAGACGCTGCTCCAGCCAGCCAGAGACTCCCCGCCGCCTCGCCCTCTCCTCCCTGTGCCGCAAGCAGCAGGCGCACCTCGCAAACGGAGGGCGGCCTTACTCCCAGCAAATGGGCGATAGAAAACCGATCGGTGCCTATGCCATTCCCAATATGCGCTGGCTGAAGTCGGGGCAGCATGGGTACGAGCATTGTTTTTTTTTTGCCGATGCCCGTGATGCCGCCCCCCACCACGATGCCGCCCCGGGCAACCGCCCGTGTCGCCCGTATCTAAAGCCGCTACTGACTAAAAATATAAAAAGCATACAGTACTTGGTTGAGACGTAAGCGGAGGTGTAAGTGTCTGGCTTAAAACAGGACATATTAGCTGCATTTAACCTTCAGTTACTCTTTATATAGTTGGTAGGAGTCAGACCATGTTTCTTTTTAGCTGAAAAAATTACACCAGGTAACCTGCAGTGTTGAAAACTTGTTTGCTACTCTACAATCCGTCCTGCTCTGTAGTAAAATCAGCGCCATTTGACCGTCCTGTTGCTCCCATTGAAATGTATACAGCCTGTTTAAAACCTAAAACTTTTAATTGTCCGTAGCTGCTGTTGTTACCACTGTCCTGTTTGAAATGGATACTTACTTGCCCATTAACCTTATAACTACTGTTGTGTGTGTGTGTGTGTGTGTGTGTGTGTGTGTGTGTGTGTGTGTGTGTGTGTGTGTGTGTGTGTGTGTGTGTGTGTGTGTGTGTACAGACAGCCAGGTTCATAATGGATATAAGGAAGTTTTTTCAAAAAAAGGAGCCACATTCAGGTAAAAGTGTAAAATCAAGAATAATGTTTAATCAGTGTTTCAATGTTTATGTCCTTTATTAGATGTTCATGTGGTTTGGTTGTTTGCCTTTTGGTTGAAAGTAGACTGAGAGAGGACTTTTTGTTAGTGATCTTAATAGAATTTTTTTCATATTAATGTAATTGTTCATCTAATAGAATACAATCTATTTGTGTATGATTGTGTATGGTAGAGAGGAAAGAGGGAACGTGAGGAGAAAGAACAAGGTCAGGAAGAAGCAGGTAAGCAAACAGACAGGGAGCAGTGACAGGCACAAACTGTTAAACTGACAAAGAGAAAAAACCTGATTTTACTCACAATCTGAAGTTGTGTCCTCCCTATATTAAAGCTGCTAAACAGAATCTGCTGAACAAACTGGGTTGAAACATTTTGAGCCTCTTTAACAACATTCCAACATAACATGATCATTGATCGGGGAGATTCAAATTAATGATATATTTTTATGTGGTTCAGCCACAACTCTACTGAAACCTCAACCAGTAATAGGTCGGCCAACTTTTGGACCGTCCAGTTGTCTGTATGACTGCCGCAGTACATATATCACATTTGCTCACTATCAGAGCCAAACAGCCCTGGTGGAGTGAGGAGCTGTAAAGAGAAGCAGATGCTCTGTTTCTAAAAACGTTTTAAGCTTGTTTCAAAGATTCTGTACAGCAGCTTTAAATGTTTTCCAAAAGCACACACACACTTATCAGTGATTCTCACACTTTTTACAGTGTGGACCACCTGAGAAAATGCTCTCTCAAGGACCACTATGAAAGCATGAAAGTCATAAATCTTTGTTACAGGAAAAATGATTCTATGTTTCTTTACCTTCTTTTAAATGTACAAAGATGCCCTTTGTCTATGGTTAGATTAGTTTAGAATTATCCTTTTAGACTTTCTCAGCAAAGACATACTGTTTTGGGACATATTGTTTTAGATTGTTTTATCTCTCACAGCTTTCTCACAGCTCTCTGCTGACGAGACTAGCGCCACATATGGAGTTGTTTATTTTATCTGTTTATTATTTTCTTATCCTGTTCTCACTGTCTTTCCTATAAAAAGTGCCAAGCCTCTGTTCACGACGTGAGTTGTTGTTCGCAGCTCACCTGTGTACACGTTTGATAAAGAAAGTAACTTTGTCTCATTGTGTCTTTATTTCTCCTGGGTCTTTTGCAGAGTTTTCCCCCAACATTTCTTGGTCCTTCGAGCCGGATCGCCCCCATCGTGTCCCATCTCCGTGACCAGTCCACGTTGTTCGTCTGTCGACAGCTCACACACCAGGTGTGTGATAAAAGTCCAAGAGCGTTTAAATTCGGGTCTTGGCCAACGTCTTAGAAAGCGACCCACGGTGGTGGGACCCGATCGAGGTGGACCAGACCCGGCGACACTGACCAGGTAGATACAGACACACTGACACAATCTTTTGAATTCAGGGAATTTAAAATAGCGGAAGTAGCTCGTCGACTGGAAGCTTTGGAAGCTCGTCGACTGGTAGCGTAGCTCGTCGACTGGTAGCTTTGGAGCTCTGGGTAGCTCCCCCAGCTGGGTCTAGACTGGGTCTAGGGAGTAAGTAGCTCTGGGAGCTCCCCTTATCATAAGGGTTCCGGTCGCGCGCGCGTCGAAGCTGTGAATGTGAATGTGTGTGTGTATTGTTTTAATTAACGGAGCAAGCTGAATTTTCACGGTCCAATAAGAGACTGAGCTGCTCCTACTGTGTTTTCTTTTACTGCTATTCACTGACGTGCTGGTGAGTTGAGAGAACGGTCGAGTTCCGTCTCGTAAAGTTCACACCGCTTTCGGAACTAGTCCGAAAGTCGAAGGGCGTGTGAGCAACCACTCTCGTCTCTAATACCAGCGAAGGTGATAGCAGCTGTATCGTGTATATATTACTTAAACAAAAATAAGTAAATACATAAATAAGATGGGTAATCAAGCAAGTGAAATTAAAACTCACTCCTGCTGACGAGCAGTGGTGAGAAAAGAAAAGTCCAGACGCCGGACAAAAACAGAGAGAGATTTAAGAAAACAAAATATAAACAGTCAGAAGAATAGAACTCAACTGCCAGTTTAGTAAAACCAGAAGACGAGACACTGTGCAGTGCCCACAATCCTTTTAGTAAACCATGACTCATTCCTGCAGCCGCATCTGCAGCAACACCCATATCAGGAAGAACATAATAATCCCTTATTAGGTGAAAACTAGAGATCAAAGTAGTTTGAAGTAGTTTAAAAGGGTTGAAAACAGACCCCACTGAGTAGATATAAATATAAAAAGTACGAAATAAAGATAAACAAAGGGAAAATTACAGTAGAAATTATCTTTAGAGTATTTGAAATTAATAGCAAGGATAACAACCTGTAAAGTGATATTATCAATGAAGCACAGTTGGCATGATGACCATGCCCACAATGTATAAAATGAATATAAAGCAAATAATTCACACGAAAATATTTTAATAAAATAAATAAAGTATATTAAGGCTGTGTCACTGTTCAGCCAAGGACAGTGTGTGAAAAGGTAACTGTCTCCACCTTGGGAAAAGGATGATACTGCAGGTCATCTGAAGCCCTTGATGGATACAAAATAAAATATAAATAATATATTATAATAGAACTGACCGCAGATTGGATGAATTCTAAATTATCTGTTTGCTGAATAAGATGATCCTAACTATCAAATTGGCTCAGTAGTAGTATAGTGGTACACACTGATAAAATATTATAATATGCTATTGCTGTTATATAAGACAAAGAGGATAATATTAACAATGACATAATATTAATATGAAGAGGCACCTTAGTCGGGTATGATGTGAGGTGGATAACTGTTAAGCAGTAGTCTGCATCAAGCTTAAGGTTTGCTGAAACTCAGTGTAATGACATGTGAGATGCAGGCAATACAGAGAATAACTAAACTAATGAAGTGCATAGAGGCACTTGACCAGCTTGAAACCTATCATTCTAGAATGACACATTGCTGAGATATAGAGCACACCTATAATAACAACCAATAAGCAAAACCCTGTAGACAACAGCTAAAACTACAGGATTGAGAAGCTGATTTAAATATGTAGACACTGCTAAGCTGATGAGCATGTTACACATTTTCTTTTCTTTTTATTTATTTGTTTCTTTTAGAGCAGAAGCTGCTGTAACACACCCAAAGAAAGACTCTAGGTCTGACCAACCGTTTCAGTCATGGGCAAAAAGATGACAGTCAATAAAATTCTAAAAGATAATTTATTGACGAAAAATATACCAAGAGATAAAAGATAAAACAGTCCAGTGTCCCACTTATGAATTGTATAAAAGCACACAGTCCCAAGGCCAGAGCCAGCTATGCCACACGGCCAAGTTGCACTCCACATGTTGCCTTTAACAGGGTTAGAAGTTGTCCTTGGAGACCCACCACCCTGCAAGCATATAGTCAGTGGTCACTCAAGCTTCTGCAACTCTGCTGCCTTTAGGCTGTGGCATATAGTAGGCCCTGGACTGCACAGACGGACAAAACGACACACTTAATATAAAATTCATAGCGCAAAACCCATCCATCCCAAACATATCTGATTTCATCACATTACATATCTGCACAGAGAGACAAAACGACACAGCAGTGTTTGTAGTGTGGGCTATAAGTAGACCAGTGTATCAGTGCAATCAAGTACACCTGCCTCTAATTAGTCCAACCCCATTCCAGCCATTGGCTCACCAAAAATGTGACACACACACAAAACCACTCCCAACCCAGTGCAACTTCACACAATAATATGGAGCTGAATTAACACAGGCACATTAGTCTACCATGTTACAAGCTGCATGCTATTAAAAGCCAACATATGCAGACTTCTGCCTTGTTCGGGTGGCAGCATTTTTTCTTTTGTGTCCTGACACGTTTATGTTTTTGTTTTTGTTTGATTATTTTGTTGGTTTTGGAAACAAATTTAAACGAACTTGTGACAATACTTGACACATGGTGATTAGGCAAATGATTGAAAAATGCCTAGGTTTAGAGCTGTGAGCTATGAGCTGTGAGCAATGCAAAGTTAAATATATATATATATATATATATGTATATATATATATATATATATATATATATATATATATATATATATATATATATATATGTGTGTGTGTGTGTGTGTATAAATGGGAAACAACCCTAACTTCAAAGTTTGAAATGTGTGAGATGCATGAATTGTTTGAAAAACTAGAATTATCTAAAAAGCCTTGAGTGAAAATGTAGTGTTGCATCTATTCTCCCAAACCAAGGAAAAACAAAAAGAAGAAGCATTCTGTAGCTTAAAAATAAGGCTGACGTGTTGACAATAGACTAAAACACTCATTTGCAGGTGGCTATCAGGAACAGAGAGGCAAGCAAGGTCACAGACAGCCACGCAGAGACACCAGATAAAATAGAGACAATGCCTGCTAGAACTGTGGAGAGGAAGGTCACTTCACACGAGATTGTAGGAGTAGGCCACAGAGAAATAATGCAAAACAGTTTTGAGGCAGCCACTTAAGAACTTACAGTTTTCAAAGGACAAATTAGTTGTAAAGTCAGCTGCAGGCCACACAACTGTACAACAATTAACTGCCCCTTTAGAACTAGTACATACAGCAAGTGGCCGCAGGTGCTTTATTAAATGTATATATGACCCGTCGTGTCCAGTAAATTTGCTAGGTAGAGACGCTCTGACAAAACTTAAGATAGCAGTCATGCCATTCTTTTCTGGTATTACACCTGAGTGCATGCTAAATGACACCCGCCACATCCATTTTCCAGAAACCGACCGAGTATCACAACATTCTGAGATTTAAACAAACTCCAGGCCCAGATCCACCTTATGATCAGCAAGTGTGGAAGCTAGGAGAACAGCATTTGACCTTACAGCACAGGCCGAAATTGTGTAGGTTACGCAGTGACCACAGATAGTAGAATAATAGAAGCAAAACCACTTTCTTCTTCATATTCTGCACAGTGCGCTGAGCTGATAGCTGTGATTCGCGCATGTGAAATACACATTAGTGACTCATGGCTGTACGCATTTGTCATCGGGGGGAATGACCTGTATTGTCAACTCTCATTTCTACACTGTAAATTTTGAAACTTCAGCAAAACAATTTGTCAGAACGTGCATGACGTGTCAAAAATATAATGCTCAGGGGAACCTGAGACCAAAAAAAAAAAAAGGCCGTTTTCCCACTCCACCTCATCCTTTTCACACAATTCATATGGACTTTATTGAGCTAAATGAATGCCAAGGGTAAGAATACGCCCTAGTGGTTATAGATGTATTCTCAAAGTGGCCAGAAATCTACCCAGTGAAAAAGGCAGATACAATTTCAGTAGCAAAATGTATGTCTAAGTTGTAGGAAAATAAAGAGATGATTGTAAATAACGAAGAATGTAATGATGTCTATCAAGTGTCTTGCAGATTACAGCCCGGTGACTGGGTTCTGATCAAGGTGCTCCAAAGGAAAAACTGGAGCGCACCCAGGTGGGAGGGACCACATCAGGTTCTCCTCACCATGCCCACCGCTTGCAAAATTGCGGAACGACCATCCTGGATCCATCAGAAGTGAAGCCATCTAAACTCAGCCGACACAGGCTCGCCCAATTGTTGTGATCTCGCCCGGTGGAGGGGTCAGCCTTCCTGGCCGGGGGGTCTACTCACGACAGGAGGGTGTGTCCTGTCGTCATGAGGTGGTGGCTCCTAATAACTGCAGCGGCCCTGACCCTGGCCGGGCTCCTCATCTTTGCTTCCGTGAGGGACAACAAGTCACGCTATATGAAGAAAAGGCAGACACTGTATGACAAAGGAAAGCACACCAAGTTTCCCCATGGCTACGCCACTAATTTCTGGTGGCAGTTTATGAACACTACAGCTCACTTGAATAATAAAACTGACTGCTATGCATGTACCCATATGCCCCTATCCTCGCAGACGTCTGGCCTGTGGCCGTACAGCATACCTGAAGATCGCAGTTGGTGCCTGTTGGGCCTGGCAACACATCCAGGCTACGGTACTCTTTGGTCCAAGGCCAACTACAGCATCCCAGCAAAAGCAACCTGGAGGTCATGATCACCCACAAATGTGAACTGTTCCGGACAGACCAACCTGCTGACCTGGCCCGAAGTCTCAGACCCACTGCCTGATGTAATTCTACTGAACAAGCTGAACGCAGCGCAACTGCCAGTATGTGTGATGAACAATGGATCGCGGGCAGTGGGGGAGCTGCCTACTCACCTATCTACCGGATGCCACTACAAACAAAGACTCAGTACCAGACAGGATGTGCACGGACGGCACCAAGCAGTAAAGGAACCAGAGTTTCGCATCTGAGGAGGAGTGAAATTCTTACAGAGCTTGATCCCCGGCATTGGAGCTGCCGAGATGCGGGATCATGTGGAGATCAACCGATATGCTCTGCTACGACACATCAACTTTGCTAAAGACCCTGGGAACCGCCTTAGCAGGAGAACAGCAGGCCATCAGAACGATGGTGCTGCAGAACAGACTGACACTAGACCTGCTAACAGCATCACAAGGAGGAGTTTGTAAGCGGAGACATTTATGAAGCTTTGCAGAATTTGACCATTCTGCAGAAATATGTCACTGACCACACATCTGGAGCAGCTACACCGCCATGTCTAAGAGTAATGATTTCAAAGATGATAACAACTACAATGACTGCTTATGTTGCCGTGCCTCAAGAAGAACAGCATCCCGTTGCAATTCTGTTAGAGGAGAACTTGTAATAGCTACTAATAAATGACGTGGTGATTAAAAATGACTTGTCAAGTGATCATGCACTGATTAACACATTAGTAGTTATGCAGGTACAACATGAGGTTTATATTCTTTTCTCTTTATCATTTTATTTTTGTAGTTTTAGTTTTATTGTTTTCTCTTGATTATTCCTTTTGTTATTTCATTTACCATGCTTTTCTTTGTTCTTTTTATTATTTTATTCTGCTATGCTGACATTTTGAAAATTAAAAATTGCTTAAGATACTTAATAAATAACCTTAACAGACAATTGTTGTATACATTTAAAATAAGTTAAAACAGGAGGGAATGTTACAGGAAAAATGATTCTATGTTTCTTTACCTTCTTTTAAATGTACAAAGATGCCCTTTGTCTATGGTTAGATTAGTTTAGAATTATCCTTTTAGACTTTCCCAGCGAAGACATCTTGTTTTGGGACATATTGTTTTAGATTGTTTTATCTCTCACAGCTTTCTCCCAGCTCTCTGCTGACGAGACTAGCGCCACATATGGAGTTGTTTATTTTATCTGTTTATTATTTTCTTATCCTGTTCTCACTGTCTTTCCTATAAAAAGTGCCAAGCCTCTGTTCACGGTGTGAGTTGTTCTTGCAGCTCACCCGTGTGCACGTTAAAGCATAAAAAGTAACCTTGTCTCATTGTGTCTTTATTTCTCCTGGGTCTTTTGCAGAGTTTTCCCCCAACAATTTTAATCCTTCAATTCTGTCATTTTATTTCAACACTATTCAGTAACTTTTATCCAAATACTACTTGGTCACTTAAATACTACATGTTGTCTTCATATTGCATACGGTTCAACAAAGTCTAGATCCTGGTTACCATAAAAATTGAATGGGTCTACAACAACTACCATCCTCCTATCTTTATCCTGGTTGCAGCAGGGCTGGGAAATAACCCTGAAGTGATAGGGTACCAGGCAGGGTACACCCTGGACAGCTCACCAGTCTATCAGATAGAAACACACAGCCGTTTACATTCATGTATAATTTAGAATCATCAATTAACCTAGCTCTAATACCTTCCATGACTTTTCCTCTCACACTGGAAACCAGAATATCCAGAGAGAAACCACTGCAAACTAGCCAGACTGTGGACTTGAGCCCAGGACCTTCTTACTGTGGAGCAACAGCACTAACCAGCATGCCAACAATGGAGGAAATATAGGAAAGGTATGATTTCCTGTATTTGATGCAATGAAGTTGTTGAATTTCGTACAGATCTTTAAAGCCTTGTTACTTGTAACACGTTACTGTAATCTGATTACTTTTTCGAGTAACGAGTAAAGTAAGGGATTACTATTGCAAAAACGGTAATAAGATTACCGTTACTTTCCCGTAGGAACACTGCGTTACTGCGTTACTAAAACCTTGATTTTTTGCGAGAATGTCTCACGACAGTGATGTAAGCGAGTGCGCCGTTAGTGACAACAGCTGTGTGCAGATCAACAATGGATCTGTTAGGACAAGGAATGTTATTTTAATGTCACTGTTTTATCATTTATATGCACTGTCATTATTTCATTATTACTTCATTAGTCTGCATCAGTTTATCATCAATATTATCATGTATCATTTATCATTTAGTAAAGCTGCTACAATGCTCTATCATGCGTAAGCACCAGCATAGCTGCAGGTCCAGGCGGGGTAAGTCAGATAAGGACTCTCGAACTTTCGTTGGCCTGGACCTACAATCTCACAAAACTGCACACTCGGATACACAATTGTTTATGTTCCCAAATACCGATGAGTGGAAACATCTGGTTTCAAGTCTGGGAAAGGGTTGTTGTTCTGGGAAGATGAGTTCTGGGAATTGTACTGACGTCATAAAAGGCTATAAAGCTTTCTGTAACGGGCAGAGAGACGAAGACCGGCTTCCCACACTGTACTATCTGTGTGTGTATAATGAATCACTTTTTGGACACCTCTGGGGACTCTGTCTGCGCTTACTTTCCCTTCCAAATCAAAAGAACCCCACATTTTTGGTGCCGAAACCCGGTTTGGAGGGAAAGAAGAACGCGCTGCGGTGAGCGGAGCTCCCGGGGGTGCCAAAAGGACGGGGGAATCCAGGAGAGTGACCAACTGAGTGACAAAAGTCGCGACATTAAAGGTCAGTACCACCTGTTGAATAATTTTATCC
The DNA here is from genome assembly GCF_057381845.1 of Rhamphochromis longiceps. Classification (NCBI taxonomy): domain Eukaryota; kingdom Metazoa; phylum Chordata; class Actinopteri; order Cichliformes; family Cichlidae; genus Rhamphochromis; species Rhamphochromis longiceps. Next base: position 81,856 of record NC_140565.1, read on the forward strand.
AAAGGTACTAAATTGGAAGGTAAAACTAAATTGAATGTTCGCTCAGTGGGGGCCTTCTGCTGGGTTCTGTCCGTAGTGATTTTATTTAATTAGGATAATTAGGGGTAAAAGTTTGATAAAATTCTCGCAAAAGTTATTGCTGTTTATTTTAGGGGTTTTTTGGGGGGGGTTTGTGTTTTGTGGGGTTAAAATTAAGAGGCTTGGTTTATGTGCCTTATGCTCAAACGCACCGCTTGGGTGCGTTTGAGCCCAAGAAGGGAAATACGCTGAGCCTACTTCTGAAGGAGGGGGTTAGCAGCGGTCATTTTGGTGAGGGCAAGGTTTGGAGGTGGAGCTAACTACCAGCCATTTTGGTGAAGGTAAGTGAGGTCAACAACAAAATGGCTGAGAATAAAATGACTGAGATCGGGAAGGCGACCCCTAGTGGGGAGAAGAATTATAAGCCACTCAAGGACCAGATAGCCCAACTCAAGAAGGCCCTCAAGGTCACCTATGAAGGAGTCTCCAAGGAGGTTGCTCGGCAATGTCAAGACATGGAGAAGGAGGTGAAGAAATTATGTGAGGATCAACAGATAACGATGGAGGACAAAATACCTTTGCATTCGGTTTTCCAGGTAGGAGCTGAGAAATGTGAAAAGAGGATCAAAGATCTTGAGGAGGAACTTGAAGGGGGTTTTAAGAGGAGAAAAGTGAAGGCAGAAAAGAAACCGATGGGCACCTAGACCCGGTTTGTAGAGTATGCTTGGGGAGTGTGATCGTGTGTACAGCGTCTCTTTATGTCTGTCTCCACGTTGGTTGAGTGTGAAGTGCACATGAGAGCATGAGGGGGGGAATGGATGTTTGTGTCTGTGTGTGCCTGTATGTCTGTGTCTATATGTCAGGTTGGGTATCAGACACCACCTCTCTGGGGACACCTCAGGTCCTCCAAGGTTTGGAGGCCTATCTCCACCCACCACCACTTCCCCTGCCAGTGGCGGACTCCCTCAGGTGTCGGTGCGTTGGTGGTTCTTTGTGTCTGGGGGTGGGCGTCCAGGTACACACCGGCTCACTCCTTGGCGGCCGCTTATTGGGGCCTGGAACCTGGGGCTCGCTCGGTCCACTTCGGAGGTGGGGTGCCCCCGGCCTCTCGGCCTGGGGCTCGGTCACTCAGGCACAGCTGGCTGCCGACGGAGCTCACGGGCGCGTCACTGCAACTCCCCCTGGCTTCTGCTCCGCGGCTGCTGAGTGAACCCTCATCTGGGACTCTCCTCAGCTCTTACTGGGACAGTGGCGCGGCTGCCCCTCTGTTGGTTTTCCATGGTCTCTTGTGTTCTGGGGGCCTCTGGATATCTGGAGTTTTGATCTCCTCCATACCTGCTTCATACCCTGGAGGACGGGGCTGTGGCCCCCCCCACACTCCCTAGCAGATCGTTACATGGAGAAACCTTTGGAATACAAGCACGCTGATCCACACAGGTATGCACACGGGTGTTCACTGCTCGTAGACTTAAATTACACCTTTCTTGGCTATTACTTCGAAGCACATCTGTCCTGCGTGCTGCACAACAACATTGAATATTTAGTATTTACTGCTGTTTACACTTAGCTAGATTAATGCGATGGTGTTGTGTTTAGTATGTTGCTTTGTTTTTTTTGTTTTTTTGCTTGTTTTCTATTCTTCTCTCAACAGGTGATCCAGGAGATTTTTATTTTTTTTCTCCCCCCCTTTCTCACTGTCCCTCTCCCCTTCTGTTTTTCCTTTCCTTCCTCTTTCTTTCTCCCTTTCCTATCCCTCACTCATGTCTGTCCCGTCTGTAACATCTGAAAATAAAATATAATAAATAATAAAACCAAAGATCGACCAAATGGACCAATACGGCAATGCCACGATGATCCATTTGGCAAAGTAAATCCATTGGGTATCCTTGTTGGTCTTCAGACAACAATTCTGATGGCTAAAGAACCAAATGGGACAGGCAAAAAAAAGAAAAAAAAAAGAAAAAGAAAAGAAACCGATGATGGAGAAACAGAGTAAGTACTGCAAGTATGTGATTGTCTGCCGAGTTGTCTCCCCCTGGATGAAAGACGAGGTTAAAGACCCCACGCCAGGGCTGGCAGACGAAGCCCAGGCCAAGGGGAGCTTATATGCCAGCTTGAAGGGACTCCCCAGTGCACCGCCCCCTCCCTACATCTGTCCAGTGTTGACTCTGGAGGGTGGCACTCTTTGGGGACCGGAAGGGAAAAGAGGAACAGTCAAAGGGGAAGTTGTGGATTTTCAGGAGGATCCTGCCCCATCGACGCCTGTACGGGTCACCGAGGGGGTCAACACAGGAGTGTTGCAACCCCTGTCGGCGGCAGCTACACTGAAAGGGACTCAGCTCGAGCCAGCTGCTGGAACATCAGGTGGGGGCATAACTATACCAGGTGTGACCTTGCTCCCTCCCTCTCACTTCAGCCCAGAAGGAGCTGAAGAAGCCCAACCTGTGGCTTCCACAAGCGCCGATCAGGTGACACCGCAACAGCCTAGGCAGGGAAATGCATCCCAGGAGGTCTGGACTTCAGAGGAAGATACGCCTGCGCCGCAGCTGCAGAGGCCATCGAAGGCGAGCCATAAAGCCTGTCAGAAGCCAGGGGTTGGCGACCTAGAAGAAGACTGGTGGCAGGGACAAGTAATAGGGAAAATATCGACTAATCGAGAAGCCGTAGTAAGGTTAGAGCAGACCTTGAGAGACTTGGAGGAGGAAGGCGTGCCAGCACCACGCCTATTAGCACAAACGCTCGAAGCATTGGAGAAGGACCTCGCAACCTCAATAGGTAAGTCACGGAAATCCCGAGAAGTGTCGAACTTGGAAACCGGAGGGTTTGCCCCAAAGTTTCAAGGTGACCCGGAGAGGAGAACGCTCCGCTCTGGAAGGGCCTTGAAGGACCTGAAAGATAAAAGACAGTCGATCTTTGAGAAGAACCGGAAGCAGAGTGTCACATTGCAAACTGAGGAGGAGCAGGGGGACACTGAGGAGGAGTTGTCCCTCTCAATGCCTTTACTGAAGGGTTTAAAGGGCGAGCCAGTATACCAGCCTTATAACATCAGAGATTTGGAGGCTCTGGTGAAGCAACTGCCCCCTATTACAGAGGGAGGAGCTGCGTGGCTGAGGAAACTGGGGAGTCTTACTGAAGGAGAAGAACTTGCCCTGGGAGATTTTCGTGCTGTTGGTGGAAGGGCCTTCAGGGGCGGAGGCCTGGCAGATGTGGAAGAGATAGCAGCAACCACATGTCAACCAAATGATGTCCCCTATGCAAGGGTGCGAAATGCTCTTTCTGACGCAGTACGTGAGAAGTATCCGACCCCTAATTATGGCACTATGCCTAGAATATTGTGGAGCCCAGAACAAGCTCCTAGAGAGTTTATAGAGCATGCAAAGGAACAGTGGATTGTACAGACGGGAGAACATCCGGGACAGCAAGGAGAATATCGGGCGTGGTTCCGATGCGCGGTGTTAGCTGGTTTGCCAGAACGAGTGAGAGCAGACCTACAGAGGAATCCAGATTTTGCGGTGGCAGATTCGGTAAAATGGGAAAGGCATGTTATACATCGGCTGGAGCTGGAAAGAGACGAGGTGACCAAAAACAAACAGGACCTAGAGGAGGTGCAAGGGCAGTTGGTAAAATTAAACTTGGCTGAGGCAAGAGAAAAATTGAATGAGAAGAAAAGAGAAAGTAAAGAAGGTGCTAAGAAAATGCTGATGGCCAAGCCTCAGGGCGAGTCGGGGCCTGATTGGCCAGATTTGGACCCAGTCTTGTATCCTGATGACTGATGGCCCGCCAATGGACCAAGGCAAGGAAGACCCGCGGGGAATTGGGGGGCTAATAGGTCGTTGAGGGGACGTGGTGGATCTCAAAGAGGAGGCGGACTAAGGGGTCGTGGTCTGGGGGGACCTATGCTGGACTCTGATCTGTGTAGAAGGTGTGGAGGACAAGGACACTGGGCTCGTAACTGTCCTACGCCATGGCTACCAGAAACAAGTTATCAACCACCACCCCAGGCACAGAGAGCGCCGCGAGGCAGGACATTCCAGACAAGGGGACTTCAAGCTCCCAACCCTGGCATGGCGCCAGTGGCTCAGTATCCCCTGGCCAATTGGGGCAGGGAGGAGGAGCTGTACTGACGGGACCCACAGAGACCCGGCGGCATGGGGATGGCAGACCCTCTGTTGCCGATGACCGTGGAAGGGACTGAAATGACCTTCCTGGTGGACACTGGAGCGACTTACTCAATGCTGAGACGAAAACCAAGCAGTGCCACACTGTCCAATCACATGGTCAGTGTTGTGGGTTTCTCTGGGGTTCCAATGACTCTGCCGACAACCAATCCAGCCCTGACGGTGCTGGGAAAACAGACATTGAAGCACAGCTATGTGGTGTCTCCCCATGTGCCTGTGAACTTGATGGGCAGGGATCTGCTCATTAAACTGGGGGCCACTATCATGTGTTCAGCTGATGGACTAACAGTGACACTTCCAGGTGGAAAAGAATTCTTCTGCCTGGGGACTTTTTCAAAGAACCAGTATTTGCTGCAAGACTGTGAACAATCTACAGCAGATATATACTGGGGTCGGTTGGTGGATGAAGGCATTTTGAGACTGTATCAGCTGTGGAAACCTTGGATTATGGCCTTGGCTGTCTATTCTCCTCCGCGAGACCCATACCACGTCACCCTCTATTATGATAAGAACGAGGACAAAATTTATAGGGACCAGTTCCAGACTGAACTTGAGGGTCAGACTTGGAACATACGCTCTCAGAACATTTATGTTGGTCCTGAAGGCGTCGCTGCAGGAGTAAATTTAACCGAAGAACAACGGACTTGGTTCAAAATGGGGCCTGATTCAGTGCCTCACATCACATTGGCAGTCCATGAGGGTCATCGGGCCAGGGAGCTGGGGACAATGGTCAGGAGAGCTCTCGATGAACCTTGTTGGCGACCCACTCAGATTCCAGATGTCTGGTATTCGCCGAAATGCAAAATTTATCGCATCACTGGTCTGTCAGATGACGCAGTGGTATTGGAGCATAAACAAATCTCAAGAATCCATGGAAGAGAAAGAGTAGATCATGCTGACGCAGTGGCCGCACTTGCGACTCTTCCTGACACTTTGTGGTCAGCTGGGTCGACGGATGTGGGTCTGGCAACTTGCTCGCCTGTCTTGTTCCAGCTGAAGTCTGAGGTACCAATTTGGAAACCGCAGTACAGACAGAGAAGCGGAGGAGGGAATTGCAGAGACAATAGAAGGGCTATTGAAAGTAGGAGTCCTTGAGCCCTCACAATCTTACTGGAATACGTCCATTTTGCCAGTAGAGAAGCATGGGACAGGAAAGTACAGGATGGCACATGACTTAAGAGCCATAAATGCCATTCTACGTACTGACACTGTGCCTGTTCCAAATCCATACACAGCATTGACGGCAGTCAGTGGGTTTACTGAACACCCACCGAGATCAGATTCTGACACATCCGAAACCCCGCACAGTCCAGGAGTTGCTCTCCTTCTTAGGTTTAACAGGATATAGCCGTCAGTACATACCAAACTATGCAGGCAAAACGGCCCCTTTGAGGGATTTGGTAAAAACGGTAGGTGTCCGTAACCTTAAGGCTGAACTGCCATGGACATGGGCCACGGAGTCGGCGTTCATTGCATTGAAACAAGATCTCTCGAGATCTGCTGATCTTGCCATCCCTAATTATGACGAACCCTTCTATCTGGATGTTTCAGAAACAAATGGGATAGTGAATGGGGTTTTGTTTCAGAAAAAGGGAGGAGGGAGAGATGTACTCATGTACGTCAGCATCCGCCTGAATCACTTGGAGACAAGACACCCGGTATGCACGCAGCATACCCTTGGGGTGTCAAAGATCATACAAAAAACAGCACACATAGTGAGGGATCATCCATTGAAGGTGTTGACCACCCACAGTGTGGTGGCATATGTTAACTCACAAGCCTTCACCATGACACCATTGACACCACCAACCATCTTAACCAAGATGGCGCCGCGTATGGATGCCCTGGTGCTTCAGTGCGTTACTTTTGTTTTGTTTTTCTGCATTTCTTCTGTGTCTGGGCACTCCTCTGGATACTCTTACACCAGAGAAGAGCTCCTTAACTACAGGACTACAACGCCTGTGGATTTATTTCCAATATTTGTCGCATCTGCGGCAGATTTACTGCAGACTCTGACCAGGAAAGCGAGACGCCGAAAGAGAGGAAAGCGAGCCGGCGCACTCGTGCGGTTGAGGAGACGCGGACTGAGAACTGCTCTTCCCGGGATCTTCCTTTCTAATGTACGCTCACTCGGGAATAAGATTGACGAACTGGCCCTGATGAGAAGCATGAACAGAGACTTTGCCTCCTCCTGTGTCTTATGTTTTACGGAGTCGTGGCTCAGTGAGAACGTCCCAGACTGCGCGCTCAAGCTGGAGGGCTTCCATCTGCTGCGCGCGGACCGGCAGGCCTCTCTCTCCGGTAAGTCCAAAGGTGGAGGGGTCTGCTTCTACATCAATAGTGGCTGGTGCACAGATGTGACAGTGATTGCTCAGCACTGCTCTTCCTCTCTGGAATATCTTTTTATTCACTGCAAACCGTTTTATTCTCCGCGGGAGTTTGCTTCATTCATCCTGGCCGCTGTTTACATCCCGCCAGACGCGGATGCGCAAGCAGCTCAGTGCGCTCTCGCGGAGCAGATTCTCCACATGGAGCGGACATACCCGGACTCTCTCATCATTGCTCTTGGGGACTTTAACAAAGCCAATCTGAGCCATGAGCTTCCGAAATATAAGCAGTATATTAAATGCCCGACCAGAGAGGAGAGGACATTAGACCACTGCTACAGCACGATCAGCGGGGCCTATCGCGCGGTGCCCCGCGCTTCACTCGGACTTTCTGACCACGTCATGATCCACCTAATTCCCGCGTACAGACAGAGGCTGAAGCTCTCCAAACCTGTCGTGAGGACTAAAAAACTGTGGAGCAACGAGGCTGTGGAGGAGCTTCGCACGTGTTTGGAGACCACAGACTGGGACACAATGAAGGCTGCTTCTAACAGCTTGGACGAGTTTACGGACACTGTCACCTCCTATATCCACTTCTGTGAGGACAGCATTGTGCCATCACGCACCAGGGTGAGTTATAACAATGACAAACCCTGGTTTACTCCTAAACTCAAAAAGCTGTGGCTGGAAAAGAGAAAGGCGTTCAGAAGCGGAGACAGGGACTGCTACAGAGAGGCCAAGTACAGGTTCACTAAAGAAGTGGACATTGCTAAACATCAGCACTCTGAGAAGATGCAGCAGCAGATCTCAGAGAATGACTCGGCCTCTGTGTGGAAAGGTTTTAGGAATATCACCAACTACAAGCCTAAACCCCCCCACTCCACTGACGACTTGCTCTTGGCCAACACCCTCAACGACTTTTACTGCCGTTTTGACGAGCCATCAGGCAGCCTTCACACCTCCAACGGCCCCAACAATAGAGACACTTTGGACACTCATTCCCCCACCTCTCCCCCCTCCATGGAGCCATCACCACCTTCAAACTGTTCACCTACAACACCCCCCTCCTCACCCCACACAAAAGAGGATTTCACACCACCTCCTCCCACCACAACTCTTCATATTCATGAAGCAGATGTGAGGAAGCAGTTTAAGAATCTGAAGGCTCGGAAAGCTCCCGGCCCAGACGGCGTGTCTCCTGCCACCCTCAGACACTGTGCAAACGAGCTGGCCCCAGTGTTTTCTGGCATTTTCAACTCCTCACTGCAGGCATGTCATGTGCCTGCCTGCTTCAAGTCCTCTACCATAATCCCTGTCCCCAAGAAACCTAGGATCACTGGACTAAATGACTACAGACCCGTGGCTCTGACATCTGTGGTCATGAAGTCATTTGAGCGCCTAGTTCTCTCCCATCTCAAGACCCTCACGGCCCCCCTCCTGGATCCCCTGCAGTTTGCATATAGAGCCAACAGGTCTGTAGACGACGCCATCAACATGGCCCTACACTTCATCCTGCAGCATCTGGACTCCCCAGGAACCTACGCCAGGATCCTGTTTGTGGACTTCAGCTCTGCCTTCAACACCATCCTTCCAGACCATCTCAGAGGCAAGCTTTCCCAGATGAATGTGCCTGATCCCATCTGCCGGTGGATCACTGACTTCCTGACGGACAGGAAGCAGCATGTGAGGCTGGGAAAGAATGTCTCGGACTCCCGGACCATCAGCACCGGCTCCCCTCAGGGCTGTGTTCTTTCTCCTCTGCTCTTCTCCCTGTACACCAACTGCTGCACCTCCACCCACCAGTCTGTCAAGCTAATCAAGTTTGCAGATGACACCACCGTTATTGGGCTCATCTCGGACGGGGATGAGTCTGCCTACAGGAGGGAGGTTGAACGTCTGGTGTCCTGGTGCAGCCACAACAACCTGGTGCTAAATGCCCAGAAGACAGTGGAGATTATTGTGGACTTCAGGAAGCACACAGCCCCACTCCCCCCCATCATCCTGACTGACACCCCCATCACCTCTGTGGACTCATTCCGCTTCCTGGGTACCACCATCACCCACGACCTGAAGTGGGAGCCCACCATCACCTCCGTCATCAAGAAAGCCCAGCAGAGGATGTACTTCCTGAGGCAGCTGAAGAAATTCAACCTGCCAACACGGACGATGATGCAGTTCTACACTGCAATCATCGAGTCCATCCTCACCTCCTCCATCACCGTGTGGTACGCTGGAGCCACTATCAGGGACAAACAGAGACTGCAGCGTGTTGTGCGCTCTGCTGAGAAGGTGATTGGCTGCAGACTCCCATCTCTGCAGGACCTGTACACCTCCAGGACATTGCGGCGTGCAGCTCGGATCTCAGCTGACCCTTCTCACCCTGGACACAGTCTGTTTGACCTGCTCCCCTCAGGCAGGAGGCTCCGGTCCATTCGCACCAGAACCTCTCGCCATAAGAACAGTTTCTTCCCCTCTGCTGTTGGACACATGAACAATAACCATATGACTGTCCCCGCCACTAACACATGACCCTACGCTGTGTCACTGCATCTTTCCATGTTTGGCACTGATCACCACCTGCACTCATGTATATATCTTTCTACGCAGCACTTTTAATTCTTATTCTCATGTATATATCTCATGTATATCTCATGCACATATCTTTCTACATAGCACTTTTAATTCTTATTCCTACTTTTATTTTTTCATGTCTATTTAAGTGCTATTTATGACACTATGTTTGCACTGAAGCACCGCAGCAATTTCCTAATGTTGTAAACCTGCTCAACATTTGGCAATAAACCCCTTTCTGATTCTGATTCTGATTCTGATTCTGACACAACAGAGAGTGAGCAAAGTCTTACCGTGTGTTCACACCGAACGCGATGGGTACCTGGGTCCATCAGGTCCTCGAGACGCGTGATCAGTTTGGTGAGTTTCACCATTTGCTACAGGAGCTGCGCCTGGATGACGGCAGATTCCAGCGATATCATTGTCTGTCACTCGGCCAGTTTGAGGACCTGCTTTCCCGCGTCGGTCCCAGAATTGCCCGCCTAGACACCAATTACAGGCGCTCAATCCCACCAGCAGAGCGCCTGTCCATCTGCCTGAGGTTAGTAAAAGTGTTTAATACGGTAGTCCTTTATTGATACCTGCGCTAATATATGATAAACCATCCATTTATACACTGCTAACATGGATGTGCTATGCTAACAGTGAATGCTGTCAGCGTTTACAGTGGAGGTTGTATCGGCGCGCCATGGAGCTCCGTCCTGAAATTGCGGAGACGTGTGTGAAGGCAACGTGTTCTCCACAACTTTCTGTGCTGTGTGGACGAGAGAGGGGCACCTGCTGTGGGAGGTGTGGCGCCTGCTGTGGTGGAGCCGTTGCAAGGCCTGGGTCGTGTGGCAGTAAACAACTCCTCCAGAGAGGCTGTCCTGGTGAGGGAGAAGTTCATGGCTCACTTCTCGGCAGAGGGAGCTGTGTCTTGGCAACCAAAGGAGTAGCCTGTTTGAAGTCTGAACGACTTCCCCACAACGGCTCTTTTAAGAGCCACCCACAAACCTCTAAAGAGTGTTCCTGTCTTTTTAACATTTTCTTAATAAATGGAGCTCTACTCCAAAATAAACTAACCTCTTTTTACTCTGCAACTTGTCTTCACTATGTTCCTATATACAGTGTGGTGCAAAAGTTTGGGCAACCTTATTAATAGTCATTATTTTCCTGTATGAATCGCTGTTACAGTAAAAAATGTCACTTACATATATCATATAGGAGACACACACATTGATATACACTACATATTTATGTTATTTCTCTTTTTTTGTGTTGCCAATTTATGCACCTGCTTGATTTAGTTTAAACAGTTATTGTACACTTTCTGTAAATCCAGTGAACTGCATTTCACTTCTCAAATATCACTGTGTGTCTCCTATATGATGTATTTAACTGACAATTTTTATTGTGACAACCAACGATTTGTACAGGAAAATAATTACTTTTCACAATGTTGCCCAAACTTATGCATCCCACTGTATTAGTATGTTTTGTTATTAGTGTAATATGAAATAAATTCTACTTTTGTCAAGTCGGGTGCCAATATTTGCTGTGTAGTAGAACAAAGACATTTGTCATTATAAATGTTTATTTGATAAAATATATAAATTCAGTAACAAAAGGACATAAATAAGATAAATATATGAAATCTAACTATTTACTGACAGACAGGAATAAAAAGGACCCAGCTTGGACTGGAAGAGCCTCAGGGAGAAGGAGGAGAAACATAAGAACATTGTTTCTGCCCTGGAGAGCTGCTGCCTCATCAGAAAACTACTGATCATTAGGGTCCAATGTTTCCAAATTTAGCACAGCTGTGCTGTTTTCAAAAACTGATTTATAAATTTGGAATTTCACGAATTCTCGTGTCTGAGGCGGCATGCTCTCCAGAGCAGGAACAAGGCTGAGGAGGAAATGTTCAGTTGCAGACAGGCGTGGCCTCTTTAGGGACTCCAGGATAGCCAGCTCCACCGCCGATGGACCGTCCTGGGACCCTTCCCTCGCCCGCCTTCGAGCTGTCCTCCTCTGTGGGCCTGTAAAACACAGAACAAAACACCACAAAGAAATGAGAAGGCTGCTACTAGATTTTCATTTTCAAAATTGAATAAAACCAGGATTTGAACAGATTGGTTGTAGATATTTAGTAAGGGTGATCACAAGGGGATTCAAGCAAGTAAAAAGCTATCAGTGCTTGATGTTCATACCTGTGGGTGCAGCAGCAGGAGTGGAGGGACCAGGGACTGGGGAGTCAGGAGAAGCAACAGGGGAGGACTCTGCTGCATGATTACTTGACTCTATCAAGACAATATTAAATGTTAACAGGTTGAAGACAATAGTCATAGACTATATTATATTATTATATACTTATTATTATATACAGTGGTCTCTCATTTATTGCAGCACATGAACAGTAGTCACAGTTCTCACAAGTTGATTCTCAAAGTGCAAACCAAGTCAATTTTAAAACGTTAAAGTATGCTGCGTTTTTTTCTCTGTCTGCGGCGCCACTTTTGTGCGCCTTTTTTGCTCCCGGTGCAGGTGCCTATTTCCGAATGAGGGTCATAGTTATGAGTGTTTTTGTGCTGTTTTTTTCTATTTGAAGTGATGGTTATCAAAACCAAACATGATAAGTTTGGCAAGCGCAGGAGACATGACATGGAGGAGATTTGTCATTTGGGCTGCAGAATGCAATGCGCATTGTTGAAAGCTGTACGGTGCAATAAAAAAAAAATCAGCGAAAAGGTGAGGCAGTGACGGATGAACGGCGGGACTACTGTATACTGTTTATTAATAAACAAAATATATTCCTGTATGACAACACGCATTAATTAACTGCCTACATTAATTCATTGTAAACATACCTTCTTACTGACACTCCCCTGCTGCCTCTTCGGGCTGTCCCTGGTCCTCGGGGGAGAAGTTCTCCACGGTCCGCACCATATTTCCGCCAGTCTCCCGCGGGGTGAGGAAGGGGTCCAGAAACCCCATGACCGCGAAGAACTTCCATCTCCTCCCCGATCCTGCTGCCGACCCACTCCTCTTCTCCTTCTCTGCCCTCTTCTCCTTATTATAGGTGTCCCTGAGGCTCTTCCACTTTCTCCTGCAGATGTCCTCTGAATAAACGCATTATCTGGTTAGTGGAAAGGTATTTGTACAACAGTGGGAAAATCGCGGGACAGTTGGCGGGCTTGCTAGCTTTTGCGCGGCTTCATCAGGTCAGTCTGAAAATTAAAAAGAAGGAATGAACTTACCAGGTTGCCCGATCTCCTCACTGATTTGTCTCCAAGCTAGGTCCTTTTTATTCCTGTCTCGGTAGAAATAGTAGGTAGCATCGTATAATTCGGGATGATTTGCCACAGCACTGATTAGTTTTTCCTCCATGATGAATGCAGAATGAATGGCTTTGGCTGGATCTGCCCCTTTGAACTAGGTAACAGCCACATCACCAGGCTCCTGATTGGTTGTCGCGGCGCGATTTGACGCTGGAGTTCAGATTTTTCCAACTCGAGCGGGGGACGCGAAACGCGTGTATGCACAAAATGCAACACATAAACTCACGCGCGTGGTTTTTTTTGCGAGTCAAACGCCTGAAATGTGCTACACTCACGCGCGTTTCAGGCGTTTTCGCGTTTTCGCGACGCAAATCTGCTTCCGAATTTTCGCGGGAGCCGCAATCGCGGGTCAGCGCGCCTTTCCATTGACTTTACATGTAAGCCTGACGCTCCGCCTGCCTCTATCGCGTTTGGTGTGAACACACCGTTAGACGCTCCCAATCTGACATTCACGCATGAAGGAATCATTATGGCAGACTTGATGGGTTCGGGTGATCCGCACGACTGTGCTAAGAGAGCTGAAGTGGACGAGAAAATAAGAGAAGACTTGAAAGCAGAACCTCTCACGGGAGCTGAAGATTGGTTCATGGATGGATGTTGCTACAGAGATGAGGAAGGACTGAAAGCAGGCTACGCTGTAGTTTGCAGAAATGGAACTGAATTTGAGGTAAAGGAGGCTGGGAGACTGGAAGGGCAGCAGTCGGCCCAGAGAGCAGAAGTAATTGCTCTAAGCAGAGCCCTGAGACTCGCGAAAGGAAGGCGAGTCAACATTTACACGGATTCAGCTTATGCCTTTGGAGCAGTGCATGTGGAGCTAGCCCAATGGCGGAGAGCAGGTTTCAGGACAGCAGACAATGCACCAATCTGCCACAAGAAGGAAATGGTGGAACTTGAACAGGCGTTGGGAGACCCAGAGGAGGTGAGTATCATAAAGTGCAAAGGTCACTCCTCGGGGACTGGCATGGTGGCCAGAGGAAATCAGGAAGCCGATCGAGCTGCGAAAGAGGCAGCAGGCTATAAAGCACTACGGCAGATGGTGAAAATAAGTGTGGAGGAAGAAGTAGGAGTTAACATGTTGGAGGAGGCCAGGAAGGCCCAAGAGGAGGCGGCCCCGGAAGAGAAGGGGGTCTGGAAGAGTCGAGGAGCATGGGAAGAAGGAGGTCTTTGCCGAGGACCTGATGGACGACCGGTGTTGTCTGCCGACCTAGCGGAACAGAAGATTGCAGAAGCACATGGGCTTGGCCATGTGGGTGTGGCCCAGATGGAGAGACATCTGTGCCATTGGTGGCATCCCTTTTTGAGGGATATGATTAAGGAAAAAGCTAGGACGTGCCTGATCTGTGGGAGGCACAATCCGAAGCCAGTGATTAAACCCGAGGCAGGTAAGTTCCCCATTCCAGAAAGACCAGGGGAAGAGATTGTCATTGATTTCACTGACATGATCGACGTGGGAACAGGAGGAGTCCGGTATTTGCTGGTAAGTGTGGATGCTCTGACGGGGTGGCCCGAAGCGTGGCCAACAAAGAGGGAGGATGCAAAAAGTGTGATTAAGTGTTTAATCAATCATTACATCCCCGGCCATGGGTTTCCCAAAAGAATTAGGTCAGACAATGGAACTCATTTCAAAAATAAAGATTTGGCAGAAGTAGAACAGAAGCTGGGGTTGCAGCACCGATTTGGGACGGTGTATCATCCTCAGTCCCAGGGGAAGGTGGAAAGAATGAATCTAAACCTGAAAAACAAAATAGCTAAAATTTCTGCTCAGACGGGGCTAAATTGGGTTGCAGCCCTGCCAATTGCATTGATGATAATAAGATGTTGTGTTAATCAATCCACAGGTTTCACACCATATGAGCTGTTGACAGGACGACAGTTTCCGGGTCCTTGGACAACAGTCCCGGCGGAAGAAAGTATAAAAAGTAACAGAAAGCATGCTGAATGTTGGAAAGAATTAAAAGCTCTTGTGTCTAGTTTCACACAACAGATTGGAGTGGGGGTGAATGCGGGGAACAGGTCCGTCCCCAACGCCAAGGTGGTGTGGCTTAAGGTCATTAAGCGAAAGTGGAGAGATCCGAGGTGGACGGGGCCATTCGAGGTGACGGCTCGTACCACCAGCGCAGTTCGGCTGATGGGAAAGGGTGAGACCTGGTTCCATTGGTCTCAATGCGCAGTCGTGGACGAGAGCTTACTCGAGATAAGCTCCACCCAAAGTAACACGGGGGGGAACATAGAGGCAGAATAATCCTCTCCCCCTGTGCAGCGGTTCTCCCCAGCAGTCTACCTGGGGTGACGAAGAAAGAAGAGGAGCGTCACGCGCCACGCATCAATTCATTCTAGGCTCTAGTCTAAAGTAATTGATAGTTTAAGGGAAGCGTAATAGCTTTGTACGTTAATCGCATACTTTTATACTCATAACCTTATACTCTTATCACGAAGTTTAGAGTAAAAGTAAAAAGAGCCTGGGAACAGGGATCATGAAACTGTGGGAAAATTGGAAAATAACGGGGGTGTTGGGATTGATAAGTGTTATAACGTGTTTGTTTGTTCATTGGCAGACAGGTGAATTGCCCAGACGCAGAGGTCTATCCGCGCGGTTCAAGCGGGAGGTTGGCTCAGGTGGGAACGATGGGTGTCTCAAAGCCAGTGGGGGAGTCGAGTTTGGGTATGTTAATGGGTCCACGACGGCATTCACATTCGATTTGTGTGAGGTAATTAGATGCCCAGGAGACGGTAGGAGCTGGAGAACATATGATGTGTGGATTTGTTATCACCCTATGGTATGCTACCCTAAGTCGGTGTGGGGCCCATCAAAGGAAGGAGACATTTACAGCTATATAACAGATCAGTGGTGTTCTTGGCAGGATGTGGTTGCTTGGACAGGAGTAGGATGGCAGCCAACGGTGCCACAGGCCCTTGAAGGGATAGCCATTCAAAAAGATTATTCTGTTACTCATAACCCTGTCACTCTTTCCCTAGGACCATGGAGGGAACTCCCTGAAGCGGGGTATGAGGGGGGTGCCTTCTATCTAGTAATAGGGGTAGATAAAGCAGGGACAGATCCAACAGGGGT
This sequence comes from Rhamphochromis longiceps, assembly GCF_057381845.1. NCBI lineage: Eukaryota > Metazoa > Chordata > Actinopteri > Cichliformes > Cichlidae > Rhamphochromis > Rhamphochromis longiceps. Next base: position 97,337 of record NC_140565.1, read on the forward strand.
AATTCGGGTGAACTTATTCAATCCAAGATCTAAACTGATAGGGAACGACACGGCAATGAATCTCACAGAGCAAATGGATCCCTTAGAGACAGTTACTTACAAGGACTCAGAAGAGAAATGGCTTGTTGCCACAGATTACACTAGATTAAAACCTCAAGAGTTAATAGAGCGTGCCACAGGTTTCGGTGATAGGAATCTTTGGTTAGATTGGGTGGCTCAAAATGCTAAGGAGCAGGAAGTGGTTGATTGTGTTGCGTGTGCTACAGCTAGACCTCGTCTGTTCACTGAACCCGCTCCTCTGTATCCAGAGGATGAGTGGGGATATGATTGTATGCTGAGATTAACTAGAGAGGTGGCGAACACAGGTAACTGTACCACGTTGTCGGGTTTATATCCGCCAATTGATAAACGTACACAACCAGGTTCATTTACACCTAAACGAGATAATTATACATGTTTTGAGTTCTCTACAGACCGCGTCAAATATACGTTAGGAAGGATTGATCCAAGCTGGTGTCAGAGGACGATTCCAGGCAGGACTACCAATAATGTGAGTGACTCAAACACAATTATAGGCACTTGGGCAAGGGGTGGCCTATATTATTATTGTGGGCAGTACACCCTTTTGGTGCAAGTTCCCCTGGGGAGTGTGGGGACATGTGCTCTGGTGCGCCTAGGTGCACCTTTGATGCTTATAGGAAATAGAGTAGAAACAGTTCCACAGCAGGACACTGGTGGGTTGACAGCCAGACATAGGAGAAGTACAAGGGGTATGCACAAATATGACCCAAGATGGGACTCGCCAACCTGGATTGACTCAATAGGAGTTCCCAGGGGAGTTCCAGATGAGTATAAGTTAGTTAATCAGATAGCGGCCGGCTTTGAAAGTGTGTTTCTATGGATAACTCCAAATAAAAAATGTCGATCGCATTAACTATGTCCATTATAATGTGCTGAGACTCTCTAATCTCACTGGGGACGCGGTAGAAGGCCTTGCGGAACAATTAGGCCCAACGTCATTAATGGGAGTCCAAAATCGAATGGCCCTGGACATGTTGTTGGCTGAGAAAGGTGGTGTGTGTGCCATGTTTGGAGACATGTGCTGTACTTTCATACCCAACAATACTGCCCCAGACGGTATGGTTACTAGAGCGCTTGAGAGTTTGAAAATGTTATCTAAAACCATGCAGGAGCAATCAGGCGTGAACACTGGACCGGGAGACTGGTTTACGTCTGTCTTTGGGCAATGGAAGAGTGTTGTTATGTCTGCCATGTTTTCTTTTGTTGTTTTTCTTGGTATATTAATGATCGGATGTTGTCTCATCCCTCTGGCCCGGCGAGTTTTAGTAAAGATGCTGGAGAGAGCCCTGGGGTCAGGCTCAGCTGGTTCAGCTGCACCTGAGTCGATGATGCCCTTGAGGGAGGTTGCAGGCTGGAGGGGGGAGTGAGACAAATCCTGGTGGAAGTTGGACTCGCAAGCGAGCCCAAGAGGAGGAGTTGTTAGGACAAGGAATGTTATTTTAATGTCACTGTTTTATCATTTACATGCACTGTCATTATTTCATTATTACTTCATTAGTCTGCATCAGTTTATCATCAATATTATCATGTATCATTTATCATTTAGTAAAGCTGCTACAATGCTCTATCATGCGTAAGCACCAGCATAGCTGCAGGTCCAGGCGGGGTAAGTCAGATAAGGACTCTCGAACTTTCGTTGGCCTGGACCTACAATCTCACAAAACTGCACACTCGGATACACAATTGTTTATGTTCCCAAATACCGATGAGTGGAAACATCTGGTTTCAAGTCTGGGAAAGGGTTGTTGTTCTGGGAAGATGAGTTCTGGGAATTGTACTGACATCATAAAAGGCTATAAAGCTTTCTGTAACGGGCAGAGAGACGAAGACCGGCTTCCCACACTGTACTATCTGTGTGTGTATAATAAGTCACTTTTTGGACACCTCTGGGGACTCTGTCTGCGCTTATTTTCCCTTCCAAATCAAAAGAACCCCACATTTCGAGTGCAGAGAGTATGAGCGTGCAGCGTTTAAAGCGTGGAAGTACTGACCTTACTCTGAGTTTGATTCCATAAAAAGTGACAAAAACATTGGTGTTCGTTGTGCGTGGGAAGAAAACTTCTTTTTACAGCGAAAAAAAACCCCCTAAACTTCCAAGCAAGCACCAAGTAGCTACCACGTAATGGGAAACTCACAGAGAAAGTCGTGGATTCTTCCACTGACCGCGGCACACCTGCACCAGGGTAAACCTCCGCCTACTGCAGTGCTGCTTAATAGGTGAAAATAGAGCAACAGGACCGCTGAGACTTTGACTTTATTGATGTTCTGCTGTGTTTTACTTGTATCTATTTGAAAGACTGAGTGTAAACACAAAAACTATTTTATTTTATGTGCTGGAATGTGTAGAAAATAGGTTTAAATGTTAAACTAATTTATTCAAGTCAGAGAATGTTGCATATAATTAAATGTTTGCTTGATGCATAAAGTTAAAAGATTAAAACTGATAAAACAAGTTAAAAAAAAAGAGACTTTTCCATTTGATTACATTTTGTATGATGGATTATGTAGAAAAAATAGAATTGGGCTGAAAGATCTATCGCTTTATAACCTATTCAGGTTGTAAATCGTGTTTTTAAAAAGTAACTAAGTAATTAAGTGACTAAGTAATTAATTACTTTTGAAAATAAATAATCAGTAAAGTAACGGGATTACTTTTTGGGGAAGTAATCAGTAATTAGTTACTGATTACTTTTTTCAAGTAACTTGACCAACACTGCATATAATATACATATAATAATGTACAACACATTATGGAGTATGCTTCTTCTCTGAGGTCTTGCCTCCATGCACTTATGCAATTAGTCGCTAGACGGGTATTTTTATAAATAATGTTACATTAGGGAAATTTTCCTATACATATTTTTGACCTGGGGTTAGAATTGATTGTGAAATGGAAAGGGAAAATGCTTATGAACTTCCAAATTAAAAACATCATGCATTTGAGGTAACCCTTTTTCATTTTTATTTAAGAAGAGAATTTGTTCTACTGTGCGATCGCCGAACCTGTTCCTCTTCGTGGAGATAATTTCTCCTGCCTTAAAGAAAATCCCTTCACATGGCACAGAACATTTTAAGATTAATCAAAAAATAAAATATATCTTTTTATAACATTAAATGTAAAGAGTCAAATGGAAGTTTTTCTAAAGTTATTTAATGATATTTATATTATGAAAAGCAGATTTTTGACATTTTAAGTTTTTCCAGTTTTCAGATAAAATAAACACGCACAAAACAAAAGCAAACAGCCAGAACACAAAGCTGGAAAACCCACCCGATTGACCAAAATCAACTCAAAATACTCCCACACAACAGAACCTCTCTGGCTCTCTATCAGTGGTTTGCTATCTGTCACCATCAAAACACTCCACAGATCCCGCGAATGATTCACTTCCTTATAAACCACTGAATCAGGTACCGAAGCAGTTAGTATCTAAATGAAGCTTCGAACGTCACTGATCACGTGACTCTGGCCAAACGAATCAAACTTCGACACAGTGCTTCGGAAGCAGTGTGTTGATTTTTTTGACACATGCACCGGAGAATCAGCTTCAAGCGAACCATCACTAGGCTTCAGCTACAAAAAGATTTCCCAAGCCTGAACATCCCACGGAGCTCTGTTCAAGCGATCATTCAGAAATGGAAGGTAACACTTTGTAGTATATAGTATATAGGTCAAATGCTTAACATAATAATAACCCTGTTCCACTGTAAAAACCACTCCCATAAATGTAATTCTGATGTATATATGCCATTAAATGAAACCAAAAGCAACTTTAACAAATGTAATCACATCACCCCATATTGAAGCCACTTCATTGCCTCCCAGTAGAATATACAATTACCTTTAAATTCATTCTTTTACTTCTTAACCTCTCAATTGTTTGACCCCCCAATACATCTCTGACCTGCTCACTGTTTACAGCCTAGTCAAAACTCTCAGGTCTTCAGCTGCAGCAATCTGAAGTATTTCTATTCTTCATTCTTTTCTTTTGTTCGCTTGTTTTTTTGTTTTGTCTGCTCATCATCACTGTTGCCTGATTCGCTTTCTCCCTCTGATTGCAATGGGTGTGCATAGAAATATATGGTGTAATGATCTGAAATACGGTCATTTTTAACCTTCAACTCAGAAATTTCAACATTTATGCCAATGACGAGATCCAGAGTATGACCATGCCGGTGTGTTGACTCTTTTACATACTGACGAAGATCATTTCTTTCTAATACCTCTAGAAACCACTGAGTAGTTTTCTTTGTTTTATCATCAACCCACACATTAAAATCTCCAGTCAAAAGGAAGCTGGTGTTCGTATTGTAAGCTTCAATCAAGAGGTTTACAAGCTCCTCCAGGAAGTTTTCAAAGTCACTGTTTTCTTTTTCTTTTGTGTGATACACATTGATAATCAGGAGAGGTTTACCCCACTCGCTATGTTCCAGCTCTACAGCTACATATTCAAAGGTTGTGGCATCGATCAAATGAATTTCTCTACCCGTCAAGGTGTCTGAGTATGCAACAGCAACTCCTCCCCCTCTCCCCTCCCTTGGCTGATGAAAGGATGAGTAATTATTTGGCAAAGATTCCTGAAGGAATCACAGTAATTGCAGTCTGATATACAAAAATGAATGTCTGTGGACAGTTCTATAATTTATGAATGGATGGATGGATGGATGGATGGAAAAGAGGGCTTTGTTATCCTACCCTGGAACACCACCAAGTCATTGGTTCAGATATGTGGATGACACCTGGGTAAAAATATAATCTCAAGATGTACCACAATTCACGGATCACATTAACTTGGTGGACCAACACATCAAATTCACCATGGAGGATATGAAAAGTGGCAGGCTAGCCTTCTTAGACTGTGAGATTTCCATCAGTAATGTGGGACATCTAAAAGCTGATGTGGAAACCTCCACATTCGGATCAGTATTTAAGGTTTGACTCTCATCATCCACTGGAGCATAAATTGGGCGTCATCAGGACACTACAACACAGAGTGAACACCATCCCCACAGACACAGCAGCCAGGGAAGCAGAAGAACAGCACATCAAGAAGGCCCTGAGTAAATGTGGTTATCCCAGCTGGACTTTTGTCAAAGCTGGGAAGGCACCAAGAGAAAGCTTCAGCCGATCCAGGAGAGAAGGACAAACGCTGCCTAAGCGAAAACCTGTAGTGATCCCGTACGTGTCAGGAGTATCGGAACAGCTGAGATGCACTTTTTCTAAACATGGTGTCTCTGTGGCTTTTAAACCCCAAAACACTTGCACTCTTTTGGTGCCTTCCCAGATTTGACAAAAGAACAACAGCTAGAAATATAAAGAACAAAACTCTGAGACAATAGGAAATACTACTCAAACTCAAAATTAACAGCTGCAAACACTCTTGATTTAATGTAATCAGGTTTCAGTCAGACAGATTAAAACAGGAAAGTCTTCCACGTACAGCTGAATGCAAAGGTGTGACTACCAAATATGAACGTAATGTTGCTCTGCAACTAACCGGTCCAGACTTGCTTTCTCCCGCACACCATTTATTCATTCCATCAGATATGAATCATCATCATCAACACTAATCTGTACACACAGCAAAAAATCAGGATCAGCAAGTCTGACTGCACTAAGATTGAAAGAGCAGAAGGCATCAAACAGCAGACTTTCAGTAGATCACCATTTTAGAAGGGTTAGACACACTAAAAACACACTTTTCCTCCAGGAACATTTCAGTCCAAATGAATTTCCTTTACATTGAACCAAATCACAACAGGTGCCTCAGGATGCTTTTCATTGTAAGGTTTAGAACCTACAGAGGAAACTCCCCAAATTATACAATCCCCTATAAGCAAGCAAGCAACAGTGGGAGGGAAGAACTCAACAGGAAGAAACCTCAAACATCACCAGGCTCACCAGTCCCAGTTGCGGCTTTCTGCCGTAACTGGTTGGGGTGAAGGGTGGAAGACAGGACAAAAAAAATGCTGTGGAAGAAAGCCAGAGGTTAATCACAGTAATTGCAGTCTGATATACAAAAATGAATGTCTTTGGACAGTTCTATAATTTATTAATGGATGGATGGATGGATGGATGGATGGATGGATGGAAGAGCACCTTCATTTCACTGTACACATGTTCGTTGTGAAATGTGATAGTGTGATATTTTATCAGGTAAACATGAGAAAATCTACTAACTGAAGATTTCTGCTCCTTCAATCTGAATGCAGTCAGACTTGCTGATCCTGGTTTTGGCTGTGTGTACAGATCAGAGTGTTGATGATGACTATACATATCTGATAGAATGAATGGTGTGGTAAAACTAGAAAAGTGGTTGGATGAATGGTTGGAATTAATGACTCACTTTGAGTCATGAGAAACACCCTCTATCTTTGCAACACCTGATTCTGAAGAAGCCAGTAGGAAAAGAGAACCAGACAGTGTCTTATTTCCTGCTCCTTGTTGACCAGAATATAAATAAACCTGCGACCTGCTGCGAGTCTCAGACAAGCCTTTTGTCCACACATCCTCGAGCCTCAGGCGACTCTCCAAAGTAAGTAAGTCCGTAGATTTTTACTTCATCCTTTCTTGTCTGCAATATTTTTTATCAGGGTTAATCAATGAAACAGATCCTGCTAATGAATACTGGATAGATGTTCTGTTCCTTCAGGTTTCACATCAGTTTAACATCAGCTTTATCGTCTTTTTTAATCACAGCTGAGAAACCTTACAGGCAGCAGCATAACTCACTTTTAATCTTTGACTTAATTTTCCTCCAAAGGGGAAAAAAACATTTTCACAGAACTAGTCACATGATCAGTGGTTAAAATGAGCATCGGAAGATTTCATGTTTTTGGTTGAAGCAGGTGGAGACTGGGTGTTCTGCAGGAATCTTTGCTGATGCTCTTATTTCTGTTCTAAGCTTCTCAGAGTCGCATCAAGGCTCTACAAGGTAGACCCAACAATATTACAAAGAAAACAGGGAAAACCAAAACAATCATATCGCCTCCTATAATTAAGCACTTTTGTGACAGTGGAAAAAAAAACTACCTTTTAACAGGAAGTAACCTCCACAAGAACCAAGATAAGGGCGGGGAAGCCATCTGCCGCAACCAGTTTGGGGTCAGTGTGGCACTGAACCCTGTGGAACTCCATAATTAACCCTAGTGTGTGTAGAGGACTCTCAATTTAATTGAACAAACTGGAGTCATTAGATACTTTTGATTCAAACCACTGAACCACAGTAACTGTAATACATACAAGGATGCTCTAATTGCTCTAATAAAATATTATGGTCAACAGTTTTGAAAGCTGCACTAAACTGGTCCTGATAGATATAGGAAGCATGTAAGTGTGTCAAGAGCCAGGTTTTTATTTGAAAATGATTTAAGTTTAAAAGTAAAAGCTCCTCTCTGAAACATCAAAGGGCACAACAACATTAATGAGTTATTTGTGGGTCAGAAACAAGCAGTAATAATCACACGGTGACACTTTTTATAGTCAGTGTGTGGTGGTGGGACATTGATGAAATTAGAAAAAGATGTCAGGAAGAAAAGGAAGCGTGAGGTCAAGCTGGAGGAACTGATGGTTTGTAATGTCAGGGCTACAAAGAAATTGTTTTTGTAGACAGGTTGAGCTGAAGTGTGTTGTTCTTCATTAAATTAAAGCTGAAGAAAAGTTGTTTAAAGCCGGTTTTATTGACAGTGGATCTTCATGCTGTGGACGACGCTTTGCTCACAGAAATATGAGGGAAACTTTAGCTGATCCTGAAGGTGGTGCACTGCATCAGGCAGCTCTGCTCATCATTACCATGAAACAAACTCCTGTGAGCTAAAAAGTCTGTCCAGCTGCAGAAGCAGCAGGAATATAAGTTACATCAGCAGCTCACCTCAGTCACTTTCAGTTAAAAAGAACTCAAAGTGTCCTCTCTGCTTCTTACAGGCACCTAGTGATCTAGCACTGAAAGACTTCTGAGTTGTTATTGGACACACACACACCTCCACAATGGACGGAATTAACAAGGACTTTTCCAGGTTGTTAAATAAGTATGACAGCATCAAGATGAATTTTTTCAAACAACTTCTGAAACTGTCTTTAAATTCATTATGTGCTGAATTTTACCTTTTTTGTGGGGGAGATTTGCTACACTATGCTTTTTATAAAATGTTTTGGCATAAGACAGCAGAAAATCAATGTGTTCATTTGCACACACATCTGAGTTTTGGCCATCTACCGTCTCGTATAAATATTTCTGATTCTAATTACGTTTCAGTGGTGAAGAAGTCCAGTTTTACATGTTTACTCTGTCATGAAAAATGGTGCTGTATTGTTTCAAACCTTTGTTTGAAAAGTTACAGACAATAACCATCTTCCTTTTGGGGATTCTGTGAGTGATGATAAAATGCTTTTTCTTTACTTTTCGCTTGAGTTTCTCTGATCCCATATCAGCCAGAGGTCTCAGTCTTTTTTCTTGCTTTAACTAGTGCTGTCTCTTCCTTTCCCTTGTGTTTGGGAGCTGTTTTAAGCTTCTTCTGTTCTTCCACCGGTGTAACACTTTAGCATCTCTAGTTATTACAGTATTATAATCACCTGGCAGTAACTGTGGTAGGATTTAATCAATAGAGCAGAAAAGAAAAATATTTACATTCCTTTTAGTAATGTTAGTAAAATTTCTTTTACTTGCAGCCTCAATTTAGAAGGTGAAGAACAAGAACAAGATTCACCCAATGATCAGCAGATCTCAGCAGAAGGTCCACCTGAGGACAGGAGAGATGATCAAGGAGATGAGAAGAGGGATGATGCAGAAGAGCAGAATGAAGTTGGATATGAGGAGAATCTAAGTCGGTGTAGTGATATTAAAAAGTCAAACAATGAAGAAAAGACCAATCAAAGCGATAGTAGTTCAGTGAAGATAGGGTGTCTAAATCTTTGGTCAATCAACAATAAAAGAAGTAAAGTTCGTTCACTCATAGAACGAAAAAACCTGGATGTCTTTCTGCCAACAGAGACATGGTTAAAGAGAGACACTGGCAGTGCAGTCCTTCAGGAGTCTTTGCCAAATAATTACTCATGCTTTCATCAGCCAAGGGAGGGGAGAGGGGGAGGAGTTGCTGTTACATACTCAGACACCTTGACGGGTAGAGAAATTCATTTGATCGATGCCACAACCTTTGAATATGTAGCTGTAGAGCTGGAACATAGCGAGTGGGGTAAACCTCTCCTGATTATCAATGTGTATCACACAAAAGAAAAAACAAACAGTGACTTTGAAAACTTCCTGGAGGAGCTTGTAAACCTCTTGATTGAAGCTTACAATACGAACACCAGCTTCCTTTTGACTGGAGATTTTAATGTGTGGGTTGATGATAAAACAAAGAAAACTACTCAGTGGTTTCTAGAGGTATTAGAAAGAAATGATCTTCGTCAGTATGTAAAAGAGTCAACACACCGGCATGGTCATACTCTGGATCTCGTCATTGGCATAAATGTTGAAATTTCTGAGTTGAAGGTTAAAAATGACCGTATTTCAGATCATTACACCATATATTTCTATGCACACCCATTGCAATCAGAGGGAGAAAGCGAATCAGGCAACAGTGATGATGAGCAGACAAAACAAAAAAACAAGCGAACAAAAGAAAAGAATGAAGAATAGAAATACTTCAGATTGCTGCAGCTGAAGACCTGAGAGTTTTGACTAGGCTGTAAACAGTGAGCAGGTCAGAGATGTATTGGGGGGTCAAACAATTGAGAGGTTAAGAAGTAAAAGAATGAATTTAAAGGTAATTGTATATTCTACTGGGAGGCAATGAAGTGGCTTCAATATGGGGTGATGTGATTACATTTGTTAAAGTTGCTTTTGGTTTCATTTAATGGCATATATACATCAGAATTACATTTATGGGAGTGGTTTTTACAGTGGAACAGGGTTATTATTATGTTAAGCATTTGACCTATATACTATATACTACAAAGTGTTACCTTCCATTTCTGAATGATCGCTTGAACAGAGCTCCGTGGGATGTTCAGGCTTGGGAAATCTTTTTGTAGCTGAAGCCTAGTGATGGTTCGCTTGAAGCTGATTCTCCGGTGCATGTGTCAAAAAAATCAACACACTGCTTCCGAAGCACTGTGTCGAAGTTTGATTCGTTTGGCCAGAGTCACGTGATCAGTGACGTTCGAAGCTTCATTTAGATACTAACTGCTTCGGTACCTGATTCAGTGGTTTATAAGGAAGTGAATCATTCGCGGGATCTGTGGAGTGTTTTGATGGTGACAGATAGCAAACCACTGATAGAGAGCCAGAGAGGTTCTGTTGTGTGGGAGTATTTTGAGTTGATTTTGGTCAATCGGGTGGGTTTTCCAGCTTTGTGTTCTGGCTGTTTGCTTTTGTTTTGTGCGTGTTTATTTTATCTGAAAACTGGAAAAACTTAAAATGTCAAAAATCTGCTTTTCATAATATAAATATCATTAAATAACTTTAGAAAAACTTCCATTTGACTCTTTACATTTAATGTTATAAAAAGATATATTTTATTTTTTGATTAATCTTAAAATGTTCTGTGCCATGTGAAGGGATTTTCTTTAAGGCAGGAGAAATTATCTCCACGAAGAGGAACAGGTTCGGCGATCGCACAGTAGAACAAATTCTCTTCTTAAATAAAAATGAAAAAGGGTTACCTCAAATGCATGATGTTTTTAATTTGGAAGTTCATAAGCATTTTCCCTTTCCATTTCACAATCAATTCTAACCCCAGGTCAAAAATATGTATAGGAAAATTTCCCTAATGTAACATTATTTATAAAAATACCCGTCTAGCGACTAATTGCATAAGTGCATGGAGGCAAGACCTCAGAGAAGAAGCATACTCCATAATGTGTTGTACATTATTATATGTATATTATATGCAGTGTTGGTCAAGTTACTTGAAAAAAGTAATCAGTAACTAATTACTGATTACTTCCCCAAAAAGTAATCCCGTTACTTTACTGATTATTTATTTTCAAAAGTAATTAATTACTTAGTCACTTAATTACTTAGTTACTTTTTAAAAACACGATTTACAACCTGAATAGGTTATAAAGCGATAGATCTTTCAGCCCAATTCTATTTTTTCTACATAATCCATCATACAAAATGTAATCAAATGGAAAAGTCTCTTTTTTTTTAACTTGTTTTATCAGTTTTAATCTTTTAACTTTATGCATCAAGCAAACATTTAATTATATGCAACATTCTCTGACTTGAATAAATTAGTTTAACATTTAAACCTATTTTCTACACATTCCAGCACATAAAATAAAATAGTTTTTGTGTTTACACTCAGTCTTTCAAATAGATACAAGTAAAACACAGCAGAACATCAATAAAGTCAAAGTCTCAGCGGTCCTGTTGCTCTATTTTCACCTATTAAGCAGCACTGCAGTAGGCGGAGGTTTACCCTGGTGCAGGTGTGCCGCGGTCAGTGGAAGAATCCACGACTTTCTCTGTGAGTTTCCCATTACGTGGTAGCTACTTGGTGCTTGCTTGGAAGTTTAGGGGGTTTTTTTTCGCTGTAAAAAGAAGTTTTCTTCCCACGCACAACGAACACCAATGTTTTTGTCACTTTTTATGGAATCAAACTCAGAGTAAGGTCAGTACTTCCACGCTTTAAACGCTGCACGCTCATACTCTCTGCACTCGAAATGTGGGGTTCTTTTGATTTGGAAGGGAAAATAAGCGCAGACAGAGTCCCCAGAGGTGTCCAAAAAGTGACTTATTATACACACACAGATAGTACAGTGTGGGAAGCCGGTCTTCGTCTCTCTGCCCGTTACAGAAAGCTTTATAGCCTTTTATGATGTCAGTACAATTCCCAGAACTCATCTTCCCAGAACAACAACCCTTTCCCAGACTTGAAACCAGATGTTTCCACTCATCGGTATTTGGGAACATAAACAATTGTGTATCCGAGTGTGCAGTTTTGTGAGATTGTAGGTCCAGGCCAACGAAAGTTCGAGAGTCCTTATCTGACTTACCCCGCCTGGACCTGCAGCTATGCTGGTGCTTACGCATGATAGAGCATTGTAGCAGCTTTACTAAATGATAAATGATACATGATAATATTGATGATAAACTGATGCAGACTAATGAAGTAATAATGAAATAATGACAGTGCATGTAAATGATAAAACAGTGACATTAAAATAACATTCCTTGTCCTAACAACTCCTCCTCTTGGGCTCGCTTGCGAGTCCAACTTCCACCAGGATTTGTCTCACTCCCCCCTCCAGCCTGCAACCTCCCTCAAGGGCATCATCGACTCAGGTGCAGCTGAACCAGCTGAGCCTGACCCCAGGGCTCTCTCCAGCATCTTTACTAAAACTCGCCGGGCCAGAGGGATGAGACAACATCCGATCATTAATATACCAAGAAAAACAACAAAAGAAAACATGGCAGACATAACAACACTCTTCCATTGCCCAAAGACAGACGTAAACCAGTCTCCCGGTCCAGTGTTCACGCCTGATTGCTCCTGCATGGTTTTAGATAACATTTTCAAACTCTCAAGCGCTCTAGTAACCATACCGTCTGGGGCAGTATTGTTGGGTATGAAAGTACAGCACATGTCTCCAAACATGGCACACACACCACCTTTCTCAGCCAACAACATGTCCAGGGCCATTCGATTTTGGACTCCCATTAATGACGTTGGGCCTAATTGTTCCGCAAGGCCTTCTACCGCGTCCCCAGTGAGATTAGAGAGTCTCAGCACATTATAATGGACATAGTTAATGCGATCGACATTTTTTATTTGGAGTTATCCATAGAAACACACTTTCAAAGCCGGCCGCTATCTGATTAACTAACTTATACTCATCTGGAACTCCCCTGGGAACTCCTATTGAGTCAATCCAGGTTGGCGAGTCCCATCTTGGGTCATATTTGTGCATACCCCTTGTACTTCTCCTATGTCTGGCTGTCAACCCACCAGTGTCCTGCTGTGGAACTGTTTCTACTCTATTTCCTATAAGCATCAAAGGTGCACCTAGGCGCACCAGAGCACATGTCCCCACACTCCCCAGGGGAACTTGCACCAAAAGGGTGTACTGCCCACAATAATAATATAGGCCACCCCTTGCCCAAGTGCCTATAATTGTGTTTGAGTCACTCACATTATTGGTAGTCCTGCCTGGAATCGTCCTCTGACACCAGCTTGGATCAATCCTTCCTAACGTATATTTGACGCGGTCTGTAGAGAACTCAAAACATGTATAATTATCTCGTTTAGGTGTAAATGAACCTGGTTGTGTACGTTTATCAATTGGCGGATATAAACCCGACAACGTGGTACAGTTACCTGTGTTCGCCACCTCTCTAGTTAATCTCAGCATACAATCATATCCCCACTCATCCTCTGGATACAGAGGAGCGGGTTCAGTGAACAGACGAGGTCTAGCTGTAGCACACGCAACACAATCAACCACTTCCTGCTCCTTAGCATTTTGAGCCACCCAATCTAACCAAAGATTCCTATCACCGAAACCTGTGGCACGCTCTATTAACTCTTGAGGTTTTAATCTAGTGTAATCTGTGGCAACAAGCCATTTCTCTTCTGAGTCCTTGTAAGTAACTGTCTCTAAGGGATCCATTTGCTCTGTGAGATTCATTGCCGTGTCGTTCCCTATCAGTTTAGATCTTGGATTGAATAAGTTCACCCGAATTACCCCTGTTGGATCTGTCCCTGCTTTATCTACCCCTATTACTAGATAGAAGGCACCCCCCTCATACCCCGCTTCAGGGAGTTCCCTCCATGGTCCTAGGGAAAGAGTGACAGGGTTATGAGTAACAGAATAATCTTTTTGAATGGCTATCCCTTCAAGGGCCTGTGGCACCGTTGGCTGCCATCCTACTCCTGTCCAAGCAACCACATCCTGCCAAGAACACCACTGATCTGTTATATAGCTGTAAATGTCTCCTTCCTTTGATGGGCCCCACACCGACTTAGGGTAGCATACCATAGGGTGATAACAAATCCACACATCATATGTTCTCCAGCTCCTACCGTCTCCTGGGCATCTAATTACCTCACACAAATCGAATGTGAATGCCGTCGTGGACCCATTAACATACCCAAACTCGACTCCCCCACTGGCTTTGAGACACCCATCGTTCCCACCTGAGCCAACCTCCCGCTTGAACCGCGCGGATAGACCTCTGCGTCTGGGCAATTCACCTGTCTGCCAATGAACAAACAAACACGTTATAACACTTATCAATCCCAACACCCCCGTTATTTTCCAATTTTCCCACAGTTTCATGATCCCTGTTCCCAGGCTCTTTTTACTTTTACTCTAAACTTCGTGATAAGAGTATAAGGTTATGAGTATAAAAGTATGCGATTAACGTACAAAGCTATTACGCTTCCCTTAAACTATCAATTACTTTAGACTAGAGCCTAGAATGAATTGATGCGTGGCGCGTGACGCTCCTCTTCTTTCTTCGTCACCCCAGGTAGACTGCTGGGGAGAACCGCTGCACAGGGGGAGAGGATTATTCTGCCTCTATGTTCCCCCCCGTGTTACTTTGGGTGGAGCTTATCTCGAGTAAGCTCTCGTCCACGACTGCGCATTGAGACCAATGGAACCAGGTCTCACCCTTTCCCATCAGCCGAACTGCGCTGGTGGTACGAGCCGTCACCTCGAATGGCCCCGTCCACCTCGGATCTCTCCACTTTCGCTTAATGACCTTAAGCCACACCACCTTGGCGTTGGGGACGGACCTGTTCCCCGCATTCACCCCCACTCCAATCTGTTGTGTGAAACTAGACACAAGAGCTTTTAATTCTTTCCAACATTCAGCATGCTTTCTGTTACTTTTTATACTTTCTTCCGCCGGGACTGTTGTCCAAGGACCCGGAAACTGTCGTCCTGTCAACAGCTCATATGGTGTGAAACCTGTGGATTGATTAACACAACATCTTATTATCATCAATGCAATTGGCAGGGCTGCAACCCAATTTAGCCCCGTCTGAGCAGAAATTTTAGCTATTTTGTTTTTCAGGTTTAGATTCATTCTTTCCACCTTCCCCTGGGACTGAGGATGATACACCGTCCCAAATCGGTGCTGCAACCCCAGCTTCTGTTCTACTTCTGCCAAATCTTTATTTTTGAAATGAGTTCCATTGTCTGACCTAATTCTTTTGGGAAACCCATGGCCGGGGATGTAATGATTGATTAAACACTTAATCACACTTTTTGCATCCTCCCTCTTTGTTGGCCACGCTTCGGGCCACCCCGTCAGAGCATCCACACTTACCAGCAAATACCGGACTCCTCCTGTTCCCACGTCGATCATGTCAGTGAAATCAATGACAATCTCTTCCCCTGGTCTTTCTGGAATGGGGAACTTACCTGCCTCGGGTTTAATCACTGGCTTCGGATTGTGCCTCCCACAGATCAGGCACGTCCTAGCTTTTTCCTTAATCATATCCCTCAAAAAGGGATGCCACCAATGGCACAGATGTCTCTCCATCTGGGCCACACCCACATGGCCAAGCCCATGTGCTTCTGCAATCTTCTGTTCCGCTAGGTCGGCAGACAACACCGGTCGTCCATCAGGTCCTCGGCAAAGACCTCCTTCTTCCCATGCTCCTCGACTCTTCCAGACCCCCTTCTCTTCCGGGGCCGCCTCCTCTTGGGCCTTCCTGGCCTCCTCCAACATGTTAACTCCTACTTCTTCCTCCACACTTATTTTCACCATCTGCCGTAGTGCTTTATAGCCTGCTGCCTCTTTCGCAGCTCGATCGGCTTCCTGATTTCCTCTGGCCACCATGCCAGTCCCCGAGGAGTGACCTTTGCACTTTATGATACTCACCTCCTCTGGGTCTCCCAACGCCTGTTCAAGTTCCACCATTTCCTTCTTGTGGCAGATTGGTGCATTGTCTGCTGTCCTGAAACCTGCTCTCCGCCATTGGGCTAGCTCCACATGCACTGCTCCAAAGGCATAAGCTGAATCCGTGTAAATGTTGACTCGCCTTCCTTTCGCGAGTCTCAGGGCTCTGCTTAGAGCAATTACTTCTGCTCTCTGGGCCGACTGCTGCCCTTCCAGTCTCCCAGCCTCCTTTACCTCAAATTCAGTTCCATTTCTGCAAACTACAGCGTAGCCTGCTTTCAGTCCTTCCTCATCTCTGTAGCAACATCCATCCATGAACCAATCTTCAGCTCCCGTGAGAGGTTCTGCTTTCAAGTCTTCTCTTATTTTCTCGTCCACTTCAGCTCTCTTAGCACAGTCGTGCGGATCACCCGAACCCATCAAGTCTGCCATAATGATTCCTTCATGCGTGAATGTCAGATTGGGAGCGTCTAACGGTGTGTTCACACCAAACGCGATAGAGGCAGGCGGAGCGTCAGGCTTACATGTAAAGTCAATGGAAAGGCGCGCTGACCCGCGATTGCGGCTCCCGCGAAAATTCGGAAGCAGATTTGCGTCGCGAAAACGCGAAAACGCCTGAAACGCGCGTGAGTGTAGCACATTTCAGGCGTTTGACTCGCAAAAAAAACCACGCGCGTGAGTTTATGTGTTGCATTTTGTGCATACACGCGTTTCGCGTCCCCCGCTCGAGTTGGAAAAATCTGAACTCCAGCGTCAAATCGCGCCGCGACAACCAATCAGGAGCCTGGTGATGTGGCTGTTACCTAGTTCAAAGGGGCAGATCCAGCCAAAGCCATTCATTCTGCATTCATCATGGAGGAAAAACTAATCAGTGCTGTGGCAAATCATCCCGAATTATACGATGCTACCTACTATTTCTACCGAGACAGGAATAAAAAGGACCTAGCTTGGAGACAAATCAGTGAGGAGATCGGGCAACCTGGTAAGTTCATTCCTTCTTTTTAATTTTCAGACTGACCCGATGAAGCCGCGCAAAAGCTAGCAAGCCCGCCAACTGTCCCGCGATTTTCCCACTGTTGTACAAATACCTTTCCACTAACCAGATAATGCGTTTATTCAGAGGACATCTGCAGGAGAAAGTGGAAGAGCCTCAGGGACACCTATAATAAGGAGAAGAGGGCAGAGAAGGAGAAGAGGAGTGGGTCGGCAGCAGGATCGGGGAGGAGATGGAAGTTCTTCGCGGTCATGGGGTTTCTGGACCCCTTCCTCACCCCGCGGGAGACTGGCGGAAATATGGTGCGGACCGTGGAGAACTTCTCCCCCGAGGACCAGGGACAGCCCGAAGAGGCAGCAGGGGAGTGTCAGTAAGAAGGTATGTTTACAATGAATTAATGTAGGCAGTTAATTAATGCGTGTTGTCATACAGGAATATATTTTGTTTATTAATAAACAGTATACAGTAGTCCCGCCGTTCATCCGTCACTGCCTCACCTTTTCGCTGATTTTTTTTTTATTGCACCGTACAGCTTTCAACAATGCGCATTGCATTCTGCAGCCCAAATGACAAATCTCCTCCATGTCATGTCTCCTGCGCTTGCCAAACTTATCATGTTTGGTTTTGATAACCATCACTTCAAATAGAAAAAAACAGCACAAAAACACTCATAACTATGACCCTCATTCGGAAATAGGCACCTGCACCGGGAGCAAAAAAGGCGCACAAAAGTGGCGCCGCAGACAGAGAAAAAAACGCAGCATACTTTAACGTTTTAAAATTGACTTGGTTTGCACTTTGAGAATCAACTTGTGAGAACTGTGACTACTGTTCATGTGCTGCAATAAATGAGAGACCACTGTATATAATAATAAGTATATAATAATATAATATAGTCTATGACTATTGTCTTCAACCTGTTAACATTTAATATTGTCTTGATAGAGTCAAGTAATCATGCAGCAGAGTCCTCCCCTGTTGCTTCTCCTGACTCCCCAGTCCCTGGTCCCTCCACTCCTGCTGCTGCACCCACAGGTATGAACATCAAGCACTGATAGCTTTTTACTTGCTTGAATCCCCTTGTGATCACCCTTACTAAATATCTACAACCAATCTGTTCAAATCCTGGTTTTATTCAATTTTGAAAATGAAAATCTAGTAGCAGCCTTCTCATTTCTTTGTGGTGTTTTGTTCTGTGTTTTACAGGCCCACAGAGGAGGACAGCTCGAAGGCGGGCGAGGGAAGGGTCCCAGGACGGTCCATCGGCGGTGGAGCTGGCTATCCTGGAGTCCCTAAAGAGGCCACGCCTGTCTGCAACTGAACATTTCCTCCTCAGCCTTGTTCCTGCTCTGGAGAGCATGCCGCCTCAGACACGAGAATTCGTGAAATTCCAAATTTATAAATCAGTTTTTGAAAACAGCACAGCTGTGCTAAATTTGGAAACATTGGACCCTAATGATCAGTAGTTTTCTGATGAGGCAGCAGCTCTCCAGGGCAGAAACAATGTTCTTATGTTTCTCCTCCTTCTCCCTGAGGCTCTTCCAGTCCAAGCTGGGTCCTTTTTATTCCTGTCTGTCAGTAAATAGTTAGATTTCATATATTTATCTTATTTATGTCCTTTTGTTACTGAATTTATATATTTTATCAAATAAACATTTATAATGACAAATGTCTTTGTTCTACTACACAGCAAATATTGGCACCCGACTTGACAAAAGTAGAATTTATTTCATATTACACTAATAACAAAACATACTAATACAGTGGGATGCATAAGTTTGGGCAACATTGTGAAAAGTAATTATTTTCCTGTACAAATCGTTGGTTGTCACAATAAAAATTGTCAGTTAAATACATCATATAGGAGACACACAGTGATATTTGAGAAGTGAAATGCAGTTCACTGGATTTACAGAAAGTGTACAATAACTGTTTAAACTAAATCAAGCAGGTGCATAAATTGGCAACACAAAAAAAGAGAAATAACATAAATATGTAGTGTATATCAATGTGTGTGTCTCCTATATGATATATGTAAGTGACATTTTTTACTGTAACAGCGATTCATACAGGAAAATAATGACTATTAATAAGGTTGCCCAAACTTTTGCACCACACTGTATATAGGAACATAGTGAAGACAAGTTGCAGAGTAAAAAGAGGTTAGTTTATTTTGGAGTACAGCTCCATTTATTAGGAAAATGTTAAAAAGACAGGAACACTCTTTAGAGGTTTGTGGGTGGCTCTTAAAAGAGCCGTTGTGGGGAAGTCATTCAGACTTCAAACAGGCTACTCCTTTGGTTGCCAAGACACAGCTCCCTCTGCCGAGAAGTGAGCCATGAACTTCTCCCTCACCAGGACAGCCTCTCTGGAGGAGTTGTTTACTGCCACACGACCCAGGCCTTGCAACGGCTCCACCACAGCAGGCGCCACACCTCCCACAGCAGGTGCCCCTCTCTCGTCCACACAGCACAGAAAGTTGTGGAGAACACACGTTGCCTTCACACACGTCTCCGCAATTTCAGGACGGAGCTCCATGGCGCGCCGATACAACCTCCACTGTAAACGCTGACAGCATTCACTGTTAGCATAGCACATCCATGTTAGCAGTGTATAAATGGATGGTTTATCATATATTAGCGCAGGTATCAATAAAGGACTACCGTATTAAACACTTTTACTAACCTCAGGCAGATGGACAGGCGCTCTGCTGGTGGGATTGAGCGCCTGTAATTGGTGTCTAGGCGGGCAATTCTGGGACCGACGCGGGAAAGCAGGTCCTCAAACTGGCCGAGTGACAGACAATGATATCGCTGGAATCTGCCGTCATCCAGGCGCAGCTCCTGTAGCAAATGGTGAAACTCACCAAACTGATCACGCGTCTCGAGGACCTGATGGACCCAGGTACCCATCGCGTTCGGTGTGAACACACGGTAAGACTTTGCTCACTCTCTGTTGTGTCAGAATCAGAATCAGAATCAGAATCAGAAAGGGGTTTATTGCCAAATGTTGAGCAGGTTTACAACATTAGGAAATTGCTGCGGTGCTTCAGTGCAAACATAGTGTCATAAATAGCACTTAAATAGACATGAAAAAATAAAAGTAGGAATAAGAATTAAAAGTGCTATGTAGAAAGATATGTGCATGAGATATACATGAGATATATACATGAGAATAAGAATTAAAAGTGCTGCGTAGAAAGATATATACATGAGTGCAGGTGGTGATCAGTGCCAAACATGGAAAGATGCAGTGACACAGCGTAGGGTCATGTGTTAGTGGCGGGGACAGTCATATGGTTATTGTTCATGTGTCCAACAGCAGAGGGGAAGAAACTGTTCTTATGGCGAGAGGTTCTGGTGCGAATGGACCGGAGCCTCCTGCCTGAGGGGAGCAGGTCAAACAGACTGTGTCCAGGGTGAGAAGGGTCAGCTGAGATCCGAGCTGCACGCCGCAATGTCCTGGAGGTGTACAGGTCCTGCAGAGATGGGAGTCTGCAGCCAATCCCCTTCTCAGCAGAGCGCACAACACGCTGCAGTCTCTGTTTGTCCCTGATAGTGGCTCCAGCGTACCACACGGTGATGGAGGAGGTGAGGATGGACTCGATGATTGCAGTGTAGAACTGCATCATCGTCCGTGTTGGCAGGTTGAATTTCTTCAGCTGCCTCAGGAAGTACATCCTCTGCTGGGCTTTCTTGATGACGGAGGTGATGGTGGGCTCCCACTTCAGGTCGTGGGTGATGGTGGTACCCAGGAAGCGGAATGAGTCCACAGAGGTGATGGGGGTGTCAGTCAGGATGATGGGGGGGAGTGGGGCTGTGTGCTTCCTGAAGTCCACAATAATCTCCACTGTCTTCTGGGCATTTAGCACCAGGTTGTTGTGGCTGCACCAGGACACCAGACGTTCAACCTCCCTCCTGTAGGCAGACTCATCCCCGTCCGAGATGAGCCCAATAACGGTGGTGTCATCTGCAAACTTGATTAGCTTGACAGACTGGTGGGTGGAGGTGCAGCAGTTGGTGTACAGGGAGAAGAGCAGAGGAGAAAGAACACAGCCCTGAGGGGAGCCGGTGCTGATGGTCCGGGAGTCCGAGACATTCTTTCCCAGCCTCACATGCTGCTTCCTGTCCGTCAGGAAGTCAGTGATCCACCGGCAGATGGGATCAGGCACATTCATCTGGGAAAGCTTGCCTCTGAGATGGTCTGGAAGGATGGTGTTGAAGGCAGAGCTGAAGTCCACAAACAGGATCCTGGCGTAGGTTCCTGGGGAGTCCAGATGCTGCAGGATGAAGTGTAGGGCCATGTTGATGGCGTCGTCTACAGACCTGTTGGCTCTATATGCAAACTGCAGGGGATCCAGGAGGGGGGCCGTGAGGGTCTTGAGATGGGAGAGAACTAGGCGCTCAAATGACTTCATGACCACAGATGTCAGAGCCACGGGTCTGTAGTCATTTAGTCCAGTGATCCTAGGTTTCTTGGGGACAGGGATTATGGTAGAGGACTTGAAGCAGGCAGGCACATGACATGCCTGCAGTGAGGAGTTGAAAATGCCAGAAAACACTGGGGCCAGCTCGTTTGCACAGTGTCTGAGGGTGGCAGGAGACACGCCGTCTGGGCCGGGAGCTTTCCGAGCCTTCAGATTCTTAAACTGCTTCCTCACATCTGCTTCATGAATATGAAGAGTTGTGGTGGGAGGAGGTGGTGTGAAATCCTCTTTTGTGTGGGGTGAGGAGGGGGGTGTTGTAGGTGAACAGTTTGAAGGTGGTGATGGCTCCATGGAGGGGGGAGAGGTGGGGGAATGAGTGTCCAAAGTGTCTCTATTGTTGGGGCCGTTGGAGGTGTGAAGGCTGCCTGATGGCTCGTCAAAACGGCAGTAAAAGTCGTTGAGGGTGTTGGCCAAGAGCAAGTCGTCAGTGGAGTGGGGGGGTTTAGGCTTGTAGTTGGTGATATTCCTAAAACCTTTCCACACAGAGGCCGAGTCATTCTCTGAGATCTGCTGCTGCATCTTCTCAGAGTGCTGATGTTTAGCAATGTCCACTTCTTTAGTGAACCTGTACTTGGCCTCTCTGTAGCAGTCCCTGTCTCCGCTTCTGAACGCCTTTCTCTTTTCCAGCCACAGCTTTTTGAGTTTAGGAGTAAACCAGGGTTTGTCATTGTTATAACTCACCCTGGTGCGTGATGGCACAATGCTGTCCTCACAGAAGTGGATATAGGAGGTGACAGTGTCCGTAAACTCGTCCAAGCTGTTAGAAGCAGCCTTCATTGTGTCCCAGTCTGTGGTCTCCAAACACGTGCGAAGCTCCTCCACAGCCTCGTTGCTCCACAGTTTTTTAGTCCTCACGACAGGTTTGGAGAGCTTCAGCCTCTGTCTGTACGCGGGAATTAGGTGGATCATGACGTGGTCAGAAAGTCCGAGTGAAGCGCGGGGCACCGCGCGATAGGCCCCGCTGATCGTGCTGTAGCAGTGGTCTAATGTCCTCTCCTCTCTGGTCGGGCATTTAATATACTGCTTATATTTCGGAAGCTCATGGCTCAGATTGGCTTTGTTAAAGTCCCCAAGAGCAATGATGAGAGAGTCCGGGTATGTCCGCTCCATGTGGAGAATCTGCTCCGCGAGAGCGCACTGAGCTGCTTGCGCATCCGCGTCTGGCGGGATGTAAACAGCGGCCAGGATGAATGAAGCAAACTCCCGCGGAGAATAAAACGGTTTGCAGTGAATAAAAAGATATTCCAGAGAGGAAGAGCAGTGCTGAGCAATCACTGTCACATCTGTGCACCAGCCACTATTGATGTAGAAGCAGACCCCTCCACCTTTGGACTTACCGGAGAGAGAGGCCTGCCGGTCCGCGCGCAGCAGATGGAAGCCCTCCAGCTTGAGCGCGCAGTCTGGGACGTTCTCACTGAGCCACGACTCCGTAAAACATAAGACACAGGAGGAGGCAAAGTCTCTGTTCATGCTTCTCATCAGGGCCAGTTCGTCAATCTTATTCCCGAGTGAGCGTACATTAGAAAGGAAGATCCCGGGAAGAGCAGTTCTCAGTCCGCGTCTCCTCAACCGCACGAGTGCGCCGGCTCGCTTTCCTCTCTTTCGGCGTCTCGCTTTCCTGGTCAGAGTCTGCAGTAAATCTGCCGCAGATGCGACAAATATTGGAAATAAATCCACAGGCGTTGTAGTCCTGTAGTTAAGGAGCTCTTCTCTGGTGTAAGAGTATCCAGAGGAGTGCCCAGACACAGAAGAAATGCAGAAAAACAAAACAAAAGTAACGCACTGAAGCACCAGGGCATCCATACGCGGCGCCATCTTGGTTAAGATGGTTGGTGGTGTCAATGGTGTCATGGTGAAGGCTTGTGAGTTAACATATGCCACCACACTGTGGGTGGTCAACACCTTCAATGGATGATCCCTCACTATGTGTGCTGTTTTTTGTATGATCTTTGACACCCCAAGGGTATGCTGCGTGCATACCGGGTGTCTTGTCTCCAAGTGATTCAGGCGGATGCTGACGTACATGAGTACATCTCTCCCTCCTCCCTTTTTCTGAAACAAAACCCCATTCACTATCCCATTTGTTTCTGAAACATCCAGATAGAAGGGTTCGTCATAATTAGGGATGGCAAGATCAGCAGATCTCGAGAGATCTTGTTTCAATGCAATGAACGCCGACTCCGTGGCCCATGTCCATGGCAGTTCAGCCTTAAGGTTACGGACACCTACCGTTTTTACCAAATCCCTCAAAGGGGCCGTTTTGCCTGCATAGTTTGGTATGTACTGACGGCTATATCCTGTTAAACCTAAGAAGGAGAGCAACTCCTGGACTGTGCGGGGTTTCGGATGTGTCAGAATCTGATCTCGGTGGGTGTTCAGTAAACCCACTGACTGCCGTCAATGCTGTGTATGGATTTGGAACAGGCACAGTGTCAGTACGTAGAATGGCATTTATGGCTCTTAAGTCATGTGCCATCCTGTACTTTCCTGTCCCATGCTTCTCTACTGGCAAAATGGACGTATTCCAGTAAGATTGTGAGGGCTCAAGGACTCCTACTTTCAATAGCCCTTCTATTGTCTCTGCAATTCCCTCCTCCGCTTCTCTGTCTGTACTGCGGTTTCCAAATTGGTACCTCAGACTTCAGCTGGAACAAGACAGGCGAGCAAGTTGCCAGACCCACATCCGTCGACCCAGCTGACCACAAAGTGTCAGGAAGAGTCGCAAGTGCGGCCACTGCGTCAGCATGATCTACTCTTTCTCTTCCATGGATTCTTGAGATTTGTTTATGCTCCAATACCACTGCGTCATCTGACAGACCAGTGATGCGATAAATTTTGCATTTCGGCGAATACCAGACATCTGGAATCTGAGTGGGTCGCCAACAAGGTTCATCGAGAGCTCTCCTGACCATTGTCCCCAGCTCCCTGGCCCGATGACCCTCATGGACTGCCAATGTGATGTGAGGCACTGAATCAGGCCCCATTTTGAACCAAGTCCGTTG
This sequence comes from Rhamphochromis longiceps, assembly GCF_057381845.1. NCBI lineage: Eukaryota > Metazoa > Chordata > Actinopteri > Cichliformes > Cichlidae > Rhamphochromis > Rhamphochromis longiceps. Next base: position 121,757 of record NC_140565.1, read on the forward strand.
TTCTTCGGTTAAATTTACTCCTGCAGCGACGCCTTCAGGACCAACATAAATGTTCTGAGAGCGTATGTTCCAAGTCTGACCCTCAAGTTCAGTCTGGAACTGGTCCCTATAAATTTTGTCCTCGTTCTTATCATAATAGAGGGTGACGTGGTATGGGTCTCGCGGAGGAGAATAGACAGCCAAGGCCATAATCCAAGGTTTCCACAGCTGATACAGTCTCAAAATGCCTTCATCCACCAACCGACCCCAGTATATATCTGCTGTAGATTGTTCACAGTCTTGCAGCAAATACTGGTTCTTTGAAAAAGTCCCCAGGCAGAAGAATTCTTTTCCACCTGGAAGTGTCACTGTTAGTCCATCAGCTGAACACATGATAGTGGCCCCCAGTTTAATGAGCAGATCCCTGCCCATCAAGTTCACAGGCACATGGGGAGACACCACATAGCTGTGCTTCAATGTCTGTTTTCCCAGCACCGTCAGGGCTGGATTGGTTGTCGGCAGAGTCATTGGAACCCCAGAGAAACCCACAACACTGACCATGTGATTGGACAGTGTGGCACTGCTTGGTTTTCGTCTCAGCATTGAGTAAGTCGCTCCAGTGTCCACCAGGAAGGTCATTTCAGTCCCTTCCACGGTCATCGGCAACAGAGGGTCTGCCATCCCCATGCCGCCGGGTCTCTGTGGGTCCCGTCAGTACAGCTCCTCCTCCCTGCCCCAATTGGCCAGGGGATACTGAGCCACTGGCGCCATGCCAGGGTTGGGAGCTTGAAGTCCCCTTGTCTGGAATGTCCTGCCTCGCGGCGCTCTCTGTGCCTGGGGTGGTGGTTGATAACTTGTTTCTGGTAGCCATGGCGTAGGACAGTTACGAGCCCAGTGTCCTTGTCCTCCACACCTTCTACACAGATCAGAGTCCAGCATAGGTCCCCCCAGACCACGACCCCTTAGTCCGCCTCCTCTTTGAGATCCACCACGTCCCCTCAACGACCTATTAGCCCCCCAATTCCCCGCGGGTCTTCCTTGCCTTGGTCCATTGGCGGGCCATCAGTCATCAGGATACAAGACTGGGTCCAAATCTGGCCAATCAGGCCCCGACTCGCCCTGAGGCTTGGCCATCAGCATTTTCTTAGCACCTTCTTTACTTTCTCTTTTCTTCTCATTCAATTTTTCTCTTGCCTCAGCCAAGTTTAATTTTACCAACTGCCCTTGCACCTCCTCTAGGTCCTGTTTGTTTTTGGTCACCTCGTCTCTTTCCAGCTCCAGCCGATGTATAACATGCCTTTCCCATTTTACCGAATCTGCCACCGCAAAATCTGGATTCCTCTGTAGGTCTGCTCTCACTCGTTCTGGCAAACCAGCTAACACCGCGCATCGGAACCACGCCCGATATTCTCCTTGCTGTCCCGGATGTTCTCCCGTCTGTACAATCCACTGTTCCTTTGCATGCTCTATAAACTCTCTAGGAGCTTGTTCTGGGCTCCACAATATTCTAGGCATAGTGCCATAATTAGGGGTCGGATACTTCTCACGTACTGCGTCAGAAAGAGCATTTCGCACCCTTGCATAGGGGACATCATTTGGTTGACATGTGGTTGCTGCTATCTCTTCCACATCTGCCAGGCCTCCGCCCCTGAAGGCCCTTCCACCAACAGCACGAAAATCTCCCAGGGCAAGTTCTTCTCCTTCAGTAAGACTCCCCAGTTTCCTCAGCCACGCAGCTCCTCCCTCTGTAATAGGGGGCAGTTGCTTCACCAGAGCCTCCAAATCTCTGATGTTATAAGGCTGGTATACTGGCTCGCCCTTTAAACCCTTCAGTAAAGGCATTGAGAGGGACAACTCCTCCTCAGTGTCCCCCTGCTCCTCCTCAGTTTGCAATGTGACACTCTGCTTCCGGTTCTTCTCAAAGATCGACTGTCTTTTATCTTTCAGGTCCTTCAAGGCCCTTCCAGAGCGGAGCGTTCTCCTCTCCGGGTCACCTTGAAACCTTGGGGCAAACCCTCCGGTTTCCAAGTTCGACACTTCTCGGGATTTCCGTGACTTACCTATTGAGGTTGCGAGGTCCTTCTCCAATGCTTCGAGCGTTTGTGCTAATAGGCGTGGTGCTGGCACGCCTTCCTCCTCCAAGTCTCTCAAGGTCTGCTCTAACCTTACTACGGCTTCTCGATTAGTCGATATTTTCCCTATTACTTGTCCCTGCCACCAGTCTTCTTCTAGGTCGCCAACCCCTGGCTTCTGACAGGCTTTATGGCTCGCCTTCGATGGCCTCTGCAGCTGCGGCGCAGGCGTATCTTCCTCTGAAGTCCAGACCTCCTGGGATGCATTTCCCTGCCTAGGCTGTTGCGGTGTCACCTGATCGGCGCTTGTGGAAGCCACAGGTTGGGCTTCTTCAGCTCCTTCTGGGCTGAAGTGAGAGGGAGGGAGCAAGGTCACACCTGGTATAGTTATGCCCCCACCTGATGTTCCAGCAGCTGGCTCGAGCTGAGTCCCTTTCAGTGTAGCTGCCACCGACAGGGGTTGCAACACTCCTGTGTTGACCCCCTCGGTGACCCGTACAGGCGTCGATGGGGCAGGATCCTCCTGAAAATCCACAACTTCCCCTTTGACTGTTCCTCTTTTCCCTTCCGGTCCCCAAAGAGTGCCACCCTCCAGAGTCAACACTGGACAGATGTAGGGAGGGGGCGGTGCACTGGGGAGTCCCTTCAAGCTGGCATATAAGCTCCCCTTGGCCTGGGCTTCGTCTGCCAGCCCTGGCGTGGGGTCTTTAACCTCGTCTTTCATCCAGGGGGAGACAACTCGGCAGACAATCACATACTTGCAGTACTTACTCTGTTTCTCCATCATCGGTTTCTTTTCTTTTTCTTTTTTTTTTCTTTTTTTTGCCTGTCCCATTTGGTTCTTTAGCCATCAGAATTGTTGTCTGAAGACCAACAAGGATACCCAATGGATTTACTTTGCCAAATGGATCATCGTGGCATTGCCGTATTGGTCCATTTGGTCGATCTTTGGTTTTATTATTTATTATATTTTATTTTCAGATGTTACAGACGGGACAGACATGAGTGAGGGATAGGAAAGGGAGAAAGAAAGAGGAAGGAAAGGAAAAACAGAAGGGGAGAGGGACAGTGAGAAAGGGGGGGAGAAAAAAAATAAAAATCTCCTGGATCACCTGTTGAGAGAAGAATAGAAAACAAGCAAAAAAACAAAAAAAACAAAGCAACATACTAAACACAACACCATCGCATTAATCTAGCTAAGTGTAAACAGCAGTAAATACTAAATATTCAATGTTGTTGTGCAGCACGCAGGACAGATGTGCTTCGAAGTAATAGCCAAGAAAGGTGTAATTTAAGTCTACGAGCAGTGAACACCCGTGTGCATACCTGTGTGGATCAGCGTGCTTGTATTCCAAAGGTTTCTCCATGTAACGATCTGCTAGGGAGTGGGGGGGGGGCCACAGCCCCGTCCTCCAGGGTATGAAGCAGGTATGGAGGAGATCAAAACTCCAGATATCCAGAGGCCCCCAGAACACAAGAGACCATGGAAAACCAACAGAGGGGCAGCCGCGCCACTGTCCCAGTAAGAGCTGAGGAGAGTCCCAGATGAGGGTTCACTCAGCAGCCGCGGAGCAGAAGCCAGGGGGAGTTGCAGTGACGCGCCCGTGAGCTCCGTCGGCAGCCAGCTGTGCCTGAGTGACCGAGCCCCAGGCCGAGAGGCCGGGGGCACCCCACCTCCGAAGTGGACCGAGCGAGCCCCAGGTTCCAGGCCCCAATAAGCGGCCGCCAAGGAGTGAGCCGGTGTGTACCTGGACGCCCACCCCCAGACACAAAGAACCACCAACGCACCGACACCTGAGGGAGTCCGCCACTGGCAGGGGAAGTGGTGGTGGGTGGAGATAGGCCTCCAAACCTTGGAGGACCTGAGGTGTCCCCAGAGAGGTGGTGTCTGATACCCAACCTGACATATAGACACAGACATACAGGCACACACAGACACAAACATCCATTCCCCCCCTCATGCTCTCATGTGCACTTCACACTCAACCAACGTGGAGACAGACATAAAGAGACGCTGTACACACGATCACACTCCCCAAGCATACTCTACAAACCGGGTCTAGGTACCCTTGCCCCTGGAGGGGGGAATTGCACCCAGACCCAGGTGGTGTTACCCTTTTCCCTGCGGTGGGGAGAGGCAGACCACCCCGACTCCGCAGCAGCAGGGAGGCCCCACACCCCAGACCGCTCCTCCTACTAGCCCTCCCGCTCCAGCAGGCCGCAGAGAACGGGGGTGGGAGAAGACTCCAAACCTCCCTCCACCCGCTCATTGTAGTGTTGATGCATATGTGTTCTAAGGTGCAATTAAAACCCAGGAGGGCATGGAGCTACCTGCCAAGGAGCAGCAGGTAAGCGCATAGTCCCTCCTGCTAGCCCTCAATGACTAAGTGTATTTAAAATTGAGAGGTGGGCAACGACGTCAGGGGTGAGGTATACACCCTGATGGTATTTTGGACTCCGTGATTGTGCCCACCCCCAAGATCCTATATGTATGTGTAATGAGAGTGTGAATAATGTGAATGTCTAAGTTGTGGGATAAAATTGAGGCAGAGGCAGCCAGAAGGGGACAGGGGGGGGGGGTAGCCTCCTCTGCACCCTGGTGACATACCCCCACTCCAAGGCCCTGCATGTGTGGGTGGTTGTGGAGGAGCGGGAAGAGGGAGGCAGCTGGAGATGGGGAGGGAAGGAAGGGAGGGGCAGGTAACCCCTCCCTGGGGCCAGCTCCCCCGCTGACCCCAGTAGGCACTCCCACCCTTCGCGACCCGCCAGGGAAGGGGGGCCCAGGCCCATCAGACCGGGGCCCAGTGCAGTAGCGCCCTCCGGCTCCACAGAGCCCTGGACAGTCCACCCAACCCCACCACAGAGAAAACTGCACCCACCCCACCATCCACACATCTTCCAGACTACATAAGATGGTAAACGCCCAGGCTGAGATCTTCCTCCACCTCTCCTGTATCTCCCCCTCCTGCAGAGAGTTCCTGAAGAGAAGAAAGCTCCTGCAAGATGTGACCATCCCCCCCACCAGTTGAAGAGCCCCCCAGGCGGCTCGACGCACCGGCGGCACCCTGCTCCAGGGCCGGGCCCCCATGCACCCACCCGCCCACAACCCCGGCAACACACCAACCAGGACCCAAGCCCCCGAGGCCCGGCCCGGGCCCCAGCCCAGAGACGGAGCGCCCCCAGAACCTCACGCCCATCCCGGACCCACCCAGGGGCAGCCAGGTTGCCAGGTCAGTAACCCACGTCCGTCAGCACAGACCCTCCCCTAGCCCCGCTGCACGCAGCCGCGAGGAAACAGTCACCTGAGAGCCAACCGAGCCCCCAACCGGACGTGACCGCTACCCCGGGTTGAGCCCCCCAAGGAAGATGCCTCCGGGGAACCCCCCGACGCCCTAAGCCTGTCCCTACCCCCTCACCAATCACAACAGTGAAGGCGGGACCAAACTATGACCCCCCACCCCCACTAGGTGATGGAACTGATAAAAGGGGCCCAGAGCAATTGATCTAATGTGGTGGCAGAGGCTGTGTCAAGACTAATGTAATCTAATAGATAATTTCTATATTGGTTAGAATTAAGATTATTTTTATTTTTCCAGTTCATGAGGACTGTTTTCTTGGCTATGCATAGGGCAGTGAAGATCATATGGGCTATATTCTTTTCTGAAGTGACATTATCTAAGCTGCCCAGTAGACACACTAAGGGGGAAGTTGGAATGTTACATTTCAGACACTTTGATAAGTCTTCACATATCTCGCGCCAAAACTTTTGCACTGGCGGACAGAACCAAAGAGCGTGGATGTAATTGTCTGGTGTATTGCCTTGACAGTGTGAGCAGTTGTTGGAAGATGTAAAGCCCATCTTGAACATCCGATGACCTGTATAGTGCACTCTATGAAGTATTTTGTATTGTATTAATTGCAGACTGGGATTTTTAATTAATTTAAAAGTTTTTAAGCAAATCTGAGACCAGAAGTTTTGGTCTAGGTTGACTGATAAATCTGCTTCCCACTTTGCAGTAGGAAGGGATATTGATTCATCTAATTTAGAAACAAACTGATGCTTCTAATTGAGGAATCGAGGAATTGGAGCTGTCCTGTTGCAGGGCAAGGTAAACATACCTTGAGCTCAAACATATCATCAAGGTAAACAAAAGCAAAGCAGTTAATAAAGTCTCATAGGAGGTCATTTAGCAAAGCTTGAAAAACAGCAGGAGCATTCGTCAACCCAAACGGCATAACCAGATACTCGAAGTGGCCCAAATGTGTGTTAAATGCCGTTTTCCACTCATCTCCCCGTCTGATCCTTACCAAGTGATATGCATTGCGCAAATCGAGCTTGCTGAACACTGTCGGGGCGACAGTGTTCCGCAAGCTCGATTTGCAGCAGTTCGAAGGCGGAGGAAAGGAGAGGTAAGGGTTATTTGTTTTTGACAGTGATAATATTGAGTCAGCGGAAGTCAATACATGGCCGAAGGGATTTATCTTTCTTCTCCATGAAGAAAAAGCCGGCACCTACTGGGGATGATGACGGTCAAATAATACCCGCAGCTAGTGAGTCCGTTATGTATTTTACCATGGCCTCCCTTTCTGGCTGGGTAAGGCTATACAGGTGGCCAGATGGTAGGGTGGCCCCAAGAAGGAGATCAATAGCACAATCGTAGAGCCTGTGAGGTGGAAGCGAGCGTGCCTCATCCTTGCTGACAAATTTTTTTTTCAGTGATTCACCCAAGAACCCAGTTTCCACAATAACAAAACCTTTGTCTTATTTTTTTCAGGAGGACTTTCCACTCTTCCTCCCCACTCCAGAGAATACCACATTGTGAACGAGAAAATATCCTGGACTGAAGCTCAGAATTACTGCAGAGAAAATTTCACTGACCCGGCCACAATCTACAACAGCAACATCAACCAACTGCTTCTTTCAATAGTACCAAACGTTAATGAGTGGGTTTGGATAGGGCTCTATAATGATCGTTACAGCTGGAAGTGGTCCATGGAGGAAAACCTTTTTTATGTTGGCAGTACACATGAATTTTTGATCTGGGCTAACGGCCAACCAGACTGTGCCAATGCAAATTAATACTGTGTGGCTCTTCAGGGACAAACACAGATGGATGATAGACCCTGTGGAGATTCTTACCCTTTCCTGTGTTACAATGGTAGGAAAAAGATTTGTTGCCCTATTTATCCTACAATTTTATGAGATTCATAACGTAGGTTCAAAATTCATCCTTTTTTTTAATCTTTCACAGCCAAAAATACAAGTTACATCTTAGTGATGGAGAACCAAACCTGGTCAGCGGCTCAGTCGTACTGCAGGACATACCACACAGACCTGACCAGTATAAGAAGCAAAGAGGAGAAATCCAACATCACGCTCACTTTGAATGGATCAGGGGTTCAGTATGTGTGGATTGGCCTCTACAGGGATCCCTGGGCCCCCTGGTCTGACAACACCACCTCCACATTCACTAACTGGCTCTCTGGTCAGCCTAATAACTTTTTTCCACCTGAGGACTGTGGAGCATTTAATTTAAAGACAGGAAAATGGTGTGATAGCAACTGTAGCAGCAGAGTCCGTTTTTTCTGTTTCACAGGTGAGGTCCAGAATGCAAACACTGTAAGATCCTGTCATCATGTAAAACACTAATGTTTGTGTTGTTATATGTGGTTCATTTTTAGCAGTGACAAAGCAAACAGTGGTGAAAATGAAGCTTCAGTCAGAGGCAGACATGCACAGCACAGAGATCCAGCAGCAGGTTTCACAGCAGGTCAGCAGTTCAGTCACCAACACAAACTTGACACAAGTTCAAACTATGCTTCAGGTTTTTCATCATCTGCACATTTTGTCCAGCTGTCAGGCCTCATGCTGTCAGAAGGACTGACAGACTTCAGGATTCGTTGGAGGAAAGTCCAGAGTTACCGTGACGAACAGTCAAAGAAGCAGGATGTGGACGATGACTGCAAAACTGAAGTCTGACTGGACTGAACCACTTCATGTGTGAAGTTAATAACATACTGTGCTGAGCTGTCTCATCCTTTAAACCTTTCAATATTTCAGAGTGTAAAGTTCCACCAACAGCTCATTTGTTCAGCTGCAGTTGTAGTTTGGTAGAAATAATTTTGGACCATAGTTGGACCGGCCATTGATGTGATTTTTTTGTTTTTATGGGCCAATGGTTTTTTGTTTTTGTTTTTTTGTTTGTTTGTTGTTTTGTTGTTTTGTAACGGTATAAACAACTAGAAAGCGAAAATTTCTGAAGAAATTTTAAGTGTGCCTATGCCGCCGCTAATCAGTATAGTTTGCCATTCAAACGGCTACAGAGAGCAAAACTCAGCAGAGCAGCCATTCTCCACCATGAACTATGGTAAAACCAAACACCGCTCGCGCCTCACAGATGACAGCTTACGGTTTTGTGTAAAGATGAGGTGACTTCGTACAGCCCCAATTTGTAGACGCTGTGCGCAGAGGTTCATAAGCAGACCCGACAATGTTTGCATGAACACACTTTGAAGCATTACGTTATGGACCACTTTTCACACATAGTTGCTGTACCCACACAGCCGGCTGTAGCTTTTCATCTCATAGCCCGACACATACACAAAAAAAAAAAAAAAAAAAAAAAAAGCAGAGAGAGCACAGACTTTACACCTGAGAGGCGTGATTGCAGATGCCGCTGAGGTGGGTCCACCTCCCCTGCAGCGGCACTGCAGACCACGCCCTGCCACACACATCAAACACGTAAAATAAATATTTATGCACTTTTCATTCACTTTTTGTTTTTTGTTATTTTTACACAGTGTTCTGAATGATTAACAATGGTCTACAGCCAATCTTGTGTATTATTATACAAACTTTGGTTGTAAGATTCAGATAACTATTTAATAAAAGCTAAATATTTTATATGAGAGTAAGAAAGAAAAGTATATCTTTGTCTCATACTCTCATCAGACAATACATGAACCTCTCAATAAACAAAATATATGCTCGGCTTAAATGACAAACCGCTATTTTACACAGTGGAACACTTATTTTTAAACAAAACCAATGCAGTTCGCCACTGACAGTGCTTACCTTTGCACATCACAGTAAACACTGAACCAAGATGGCGCCCACGCGAACGAGAAATCTGAACTACGGTGTCCTGCAGAGGACAAATGGTCAAAATTGCTAAAATTTACAACATATATGCAGCTCAACAGCGACACCTTGTGACTTATTCCAGTCACTACCTTACATATACATAACGTCTTACCTGACATTCAGTTCACCGGACACTCATACTGAATCACCAGCCCATATAAATGAAAAATAACACGACAGCGTGAGCGGGCCTGGGTGTCAGCCAGCCCAGCCTGGGTGTCAGCCAGCCCGACCTGGGTGGCAGCCAAGCCGCGCTAGCCAGCTAGCTGCCATGCGGCGGTGAAACGTGAGCGTGAGCCGGCCTGGGTATCAGTCAGCCCGGCCTAGGTGTCAGCCAAGCCGCCCTAGCCAGCTAGCTGCCATGCAGCGCTAGCAGTAACATCGTGAGAGATATGGGACTTCTTGATAAAATATGGGACTTCTTGATAAAACGAGCAGATATTTGAAGTTTACACCCCTACATTCTCGCCTGAAAATAGGGGAGGCTGTCATAAAGTTCAACATCAGTAACTTAGCGCGCACAGCTGTATAGAAACTCCGTCGTGCTAGCTAGCACGCAGTACAGTTATTGTAACTGTCAGCACAACGAAAATAAACTACACCTAAACTCGGTTTATATCTGACCCAAATAGAGTGCAGTTAATAACGTCTTACCTGAAATTCAGTTCACCAGCCGCCTGCTTCTCCTGCATTGGGTTTCCCTTATCCACGATTGAGCTCCGCGTTAGCCACCACCGGTCGATCGGTGTTTCTTTCCCCGCATACGAGGGGAAGAGACATATACCGGTGGCTAACGCGGAGCTAGCTAGCCACCGGTATATGAACAACTCAGTTATTTTTTCCACATCGACCAGCATCATCGGCCCATATAAACGAAAAATAAGTCCAGCTAAGACAAAGACTGTTTGCGGAGCGATCGGGGGTGAAAGGAGTTAGAGACGCCTCACTGAAAGCCAAGCCTGGGTGCTTTTGAGCGAAGCGGCGCTAGCTAGCCGAGCTAGCTAGCCGGCCGAACTAGCTAGCCGGCTAGCAGCAACATCGTGAGAAATCTGTTGCTAATATGGGATGTTTTGACAAAACGAGCAGATATTTGACGTTTACACACCTACATTCTCACCTGAAAATATCTTAAAAGTTTACTTTGTGACCTAGAAACACAAATAAGAGGAATATATTAAACCAAGTGGCAGCCGCCATTGTTTGACTGGTAGAGGCGTGCTTTGAATTGTGGGATATGCAGTTTTCCACCAAGCGTACACCATTGCCGTTACCGTAACTATTCAATGCTTCGTGCAACCTTAAGAATTCCAATGGTTCCTGAAAGCACCAACGCTGTGCGCGCCGTTCGTATTGTTGTCATTATGGTAATCCAAATACGGGGACATACCACTAGAGTGAGCCAACACACCACAAATTAAGTGAGTGACCAAACACACCACAAAGTAAGTAAAGTTTCACTTTCGTTCGTTCCCATTCATTTGAATGGGCAAAAACTTGCATTAAAATATTCATATTTAAAAAACTATAGAAGTAATAAACACCAAAAGTCATAGCAACTCATTCCAGCTCCAGCCGCACACAATGATATATCATATGTGAACCTTGTCTCAAAACTGTGGGGCGAGTTAAGGTCCAAAATTTCAGGCAGAAAAAGAATAATAACTAGAAAAATTTGCATTTCCTGCGAAAATGCAGTGTGGATGCTTAAAGCTGAAGCTGCATGCAAAAAGTAGCTGAAAAAGCTGAAAAGTTGCAGAAATTGTAAAAACTTTGCAGAAGCAAAAGAACTTTGCTAAAATGGAATAACTTAGCAGAACTGCAATATCTTAGAGGAAACATAATACTTGGCAGAAATACAATAGCATAGCAGAACTTTGCAGAAATATTGTAACTTACCAGAAACATGATAACTTCTCAAAAATACAAGAACTTAGGAGATATAGTATAAGATAACAGAAAGAATATATTTAGCCAAAAATACTTAAACATTACAGAAACACTATGATTTAGAAAAATAGTACAACATAGCAGAAATACTGTGATTTACCAGAGACACTGTGATGAACTATGAATATTGTAATTTTAAATTAATACTATGTTTTAGCACAAATACTATAATTTGACAGAAATACTATCATTTGGCAGAAATACTATGATACAGGAGAAGTACTGAGATGTAGTAAAAGTACTTTGATTTAACAGAAATACAATTATGGAGGAGTAATACTTTAAAATGGGAGAAATATTGATACACACACACACATACACAGAGCCTAAAGGGAAGAGTATTTGTGCCATGGAGTGTTAACAAGAATGTGAGGTCCATATTAGAAAAGCTCGTAAAATCACAAAAGTTTGCAGAATTGTAATAAATGATGAATATGAATTACTGGTCTGTGACAGTGTATTAATTTGTAGGGAAAAAAAATGTTGACCAAGGTGGAATCGAACCGGCGACCTTTGGCTTGCAGACCCGTGTCATTACCAACTGCGCCACTGGGAAAAAGAGCAGCCGCTTGGAAAAACAGGGTGATGAGCAGTCAGAATTAGATCGAGGTGAGAGGCGAAAAACGCAGTTTTTTGGAGTTACAAAACGTTGTGTAACTCAAACACTAGGTGGACTAGAAGCATAGTCCTTGTACTGGGTGAATCAGCGGACTTTGGTGTACTTTGACTGCGATTTTCATTGCTCTATGTACATCCGTCGCTGAGATATGACGAGAGAGGAAACAAAAGACCTCAGACATGATTGGCTGGCTGGGAAGCCGTGCAGGCCCTGATATGTGATATGAGTCTGAGTCCTCACAGAGGATTGGCTGCCTGGCAGAAATATATAGAAATAGTATGATTAAGCATAAATACTACATTTAGTAGAAATACCATGTTTTAGCACAAATACTATAAAAAGCAGAAATACTATATTAAGCACAAATTCTATAAAAAGCAGAAATACTATATTAAGCACAAATCCTATTAAAAGCAGAAATACTATATTAAGCACAAATCTTATGAAATAGCAGAAACAGTATGATTTAGCACAATAGTAATAAGTTAAACAGAAAAATTGGAAAAGCAAAATGGACAGCTGAAAAAATGCTGAACATGCTGAGGGTCCCTCAAATATACTTGTTAAATGACAAAAATCTGAAAAAAAATTTATGCCAGCCACACAATTACAAATATGTACACATGAGGAAACACACATGCACAGAGAGACACACACACAAGATCCAATTCAGTCAACCAGTCTAACTATATTCAATTTAAATCCTACAATGACATGCTGCCAAATAAGGGCAGGGTCCTCTCTCTCCCACTAAACACACACACACACACACACACACACACACACACACACACACAGAGGGAGAGAGCTGCCGAATTTAAATCCACCAATCAGAGTGGCTGTTTACGTTTTCCCGCCAAAACAGGTGCATCTTTTTACACACGCAGCACAGAGAGGCACAGGATTATTGCAGCCTATTTCTCATAGTGAGGACTCCCCTCAAACAAATGACCATAATTTCCTAACCGTAGGGGCTAGAGCGGTCATTCTTACACCGTTTTGTTCAGAAGAGATGGGGGAATCTTCCAGTGTTAACAATTTATCATTAAAATGTGAATTTTTAGAGATATACGACATGGATGACTTGTTGACTTAGAAGCCACGAATTCCCCCAATATGCAAATTTGAATGCCTGAGGCCACATATATGATTGGCTGCCTGGGAAGCCGTGCAGGCCCTGATTTGTGGATTTGAATTCCTCAGCCCTCAGATATGATTGGCTGGCTTAGAAGCCATGAAGGCCCCAATATGCAAATTTGAATGCCTCAGGACACATATATGATTGGCTGGGAAACCGTGCAGGCCCTGATTTGAAAATTTGAATTTCTCAGTCCTCACAGAGGATTGGCTGCCTGGGGACCTGGCAGAAATATATAGAAATACTATGATTAAGCATAAATACTACATTTAGTAGAAATACTATGTTTTAGCACAAATACTATAAAAAGCAGAAATACTATAATTTAGCAGAAATACTATATTAAGCACAAATCCTATAAAAAGCAGAAATAGGATGATTAAGCATAAACACTACATTTAGTAGAAATACTATGTTTGAGCAAAAATCCTATAAAAAGCAGAAATACTATATTAGGCACAAATCCCATAAAAAGCAGAAATAGTATGATTAAGCATAAATACTACATTTAGTAGAAATACTATGTTTTAGCACAAATAGTATAAAAAGCAGAAATATTGTAATTTAGCAGAAATACTATATTAGGCACAAATCTTATAAAATAGCAGAAATAGTATTATTTAGCACAATAGTAATAAGTTAAACAGAAAAATTGGAAAAGCAAAATGGACAGCTGAAAAAATGCTGAACATGCTGAGGGTCCCTCAAATATACTTGTTAAATGAAAAAATCAGCAAAAAAATGCACAGGGAGAGAGAAGTAAGTTTCTAGGTCAGCCTGGGAGCTGCTGAATTTGAATCCACCAATCAGAGAGCCTGTGTACTTTTTCCCGCCAAAACATGTGCCTCTTTTTACACACGCAGCACAGAGAGGCACAGGATTATTGCAGCCTATTTCTCATAGTGAGGACTCCCCTCAAACAAATGACCATAATTTCCAAACCGTAGGGGCTAGAGCGGTCATTCTTACACCGTTTTGTTCAGAAGAGATGGGGGAATCTTCCAGTGTTTACAATTTATCATTAAAATATGAATTATTAAAGATATTTGACTTCTAATGCACCATAACTGAGTAGAGTGAAGCAAAAACTGCCTTGACTTGCCCTCAAACAACGCTTTGTGACTTGAAATCTATTTGGAGTATCGATATCATTCTTTCACCGTAAGAGATAGCAGGCTTTGGTGAACAATCATGGAAATTTTCAGGTCTCTGTGGAAATCCAACAAAAAGTTATGACGAGAGAAAAAAGTGGTTCATTTCCACAGTTTGAAATCTGAAGAAATCTGAGCGAAGGACGAATTTCCTACCCTCAAACAAGTCCAACTCATTTCAGAACGGTAATAGGTGAGAAAGAAATTCTTGAATTGTGAGCGTCAGGGGTGTCTGAAGATATTCGGGGACAAGCCTCATGTCTTAACTTTGCTTCGTTAAGGAGATATGACGATTCGAATATGCCTCTCATTACAGAAATCCAGCGGTGATTTTGAACAAGCTCTCCATTGACTTTATATGGAGAGTTTTCTGACATTGTGTTGGTCTGAGGAGATTTGCGAAAATTCTATAAATCCCACAACAATGATAGTGACATTTCCTGAAAGCCAGCAAAAATACCTACGTTTTGATGTATAATTTGTGGAAGTTGAGTGAAAATTGAGCAAGTAGCAAACAGTTGTTCGGACATGAAGAGAAGCCTGCAAAACCTTCAGTGACACACTGGAAGCCAAGAGCATAGCAACCATAACAACGCATGTATTTTGTGAAAAATCACAATTTTGCAACTCAAAACTTTAAGAGGCATAAAAGTAAAACAGTAGAAGATTTGAAAAAGCTGAATCATACCTGAATAGCCCAATAATTTGTGAACATTTTAAAATTTGAATGGTTGTTCTAGGTGAAAATATGAGGAAGTAGTTAAGTTTCAAAAACAAGCAAATTTTAGCAGAATTGCAAAAGTTTCCCATTCATTTCAATGGGACAAATTAAAGGAAAAAAGCTTAATATTTTAAAAAGTATAATAGCAAAAAATACCAAAAGTCATAGCGCACATTAGCAGAAATAGCAGAATAGTTTAAAATTTGAACGGTGAAAATCGGCTGAAAATTGTGGAAGTAGTTAAGTGCCAAAAAGTGTACGGAAGCAACTAGAATAATAACTAGAAAAATTTGCATTTCCTGCGAAAATGCAGTGTGGATGCTTAAAGCTGAAGCTGTATGCAAAAAGTAGCTGAAAAAGCTGAAAAGTTGCAGAAATTGTAAAAACTTTGCAGAAGCAAAAGAAGTTTGCTAAAATGGAATAACTTAGCAGAACTGCAATATCTTAGAGGAAACATAATACTTGGCAGAAATACAATAGCATAGCAGAATTTAGCAGAAATATTGTAACTTACCAGAAACATGATAACTTCTCAAAAATACAAGAATTTAGGAGAAATAGTATAAGATAACAGAAAGAATATATTTAGCCAAAAATACTTAAACATTACAGAAACACTATGATTTAGAAAAATAGTACAACAGAGCAGAAATATTGTGATTTACCAGAGACACTGTGATGAACTATGAATATTGTAATTTTAAATTAAGACTATGTTTTAGCACAAATATTATAATTTGGCAGAAATACTATAATTTAGCAGAAATACTATATTAAGCACAAATCCTATAAAAAGCAGAAATGGTATGATTAAGCATAAATACTACATTTAGTAGAAATACTTTGTTTTAGCACAAATCCCATAAAAAGCAGAAATACTGTACTATGATTTAGTAGAAAGACTATAATTAATCAGAAATACTAAATTTAGCAGAAATACTATATTAAGCACAAATCCTATGAAAAGCAGAAATAGTATGATTAAGCATAAATACTACATTTAGCAGAAATAATATATTAAGCACAAATCTTATAAAAAGCAGAAATACTATATTAAGCACAAATCCTATAAAAGCAGAAATAGTATATTAAGCACAAATCTTATAAAATAGCAGAAATAGTGTGATTTAGCACAATAGTAATAAGTTAAACAGAAAAATTGGAAAAGCAAAATGGACAGCTGAAAAAATGCTGAACATGCTGAGGTTCCCTCAAATATACTTGTTAAATGACAAAAATCTGCAAAAAAATTTATGACAGCCACACAATTACAAATATGTACACATGAGGAAACACACATGCACAGAGAGACACACACACACAAGATCCAATTCAGTCAACCAGTCTAAATATATTGAATTTGAATCTTATAATGGGATCATCCCATTAAAAGGCTTTCTCTCTCTCTCTCTCTCTCTGTCACACACACACACACACACACACACACACACACACACACACAGGGAGAGAGAAGTAAGTTTCTAGGTCAGCCTGGGAGCTGCTGAATTTGAATCCACCAATCAGAGTGGCTGTTTATGTTTTCCCGCCAAAACAGGTGCATCTTTTTACACACGCGGCACAGAGAGGCACAGGATTATTGCAGTCTATTTCTCATAGTGAGGACTCCCCTCAAACAAATGACCATAATTTCCTAACTGTAGGGGCTAAAACGGTCATTCTTACACCGTTTTGATCAGAAGAGATGGGGGAATCTTCAAGTGTTGACAATTTATCATGAAAATGTGAATTTTTAGAGATATATGACATGGATGACTTGTTGACTTAGAAGCCATGAAGGCCCCAATATGCAAATTTGAATGACTCAGGACCAATATATGATTGGCTGGGAAGCCGTGCAGGCCCTGATTTGAAAATTTGAATGTCTGAGTCCTCACAGAGGATTGGCTGCCTGGGGACCTGGCAGAAATATATAGAAATAGTATGATTAAGCATAAATCCTATAAAAAGCAGAAATAGTATATTAAGCACAAATCCTATAAAAAGCAGAAATAGTATATTAAGCACAAATCCTATAAAAAGCATAACTAGTATATTAAGCAGAAATCTTATGAAATAGCAGAAATAGTATGATTTAGCACAATAGTAATAACTTAAACAGAAAAATTGGAAAAGCAAAATGGACAGCTGAAAAAATGCTGAACATGCTGAAGGTCCCTCAACTATACTTGTTAAATGAAAAAAATCAGCAAAAAAATCTAAAACAGCCACACAATCACAAATATGTACACATAAGGAAACACACATGCACAGAGAGACACACACACAAGATCAAATTCAGTCACCCAGTCTAAATATATTGAATTTGAATCTTACAATGAGATCATCCCATTAAAAGGCTTTCTCTCTCTCTCTCTCTCTCTCTCTCTCTCTCTCTCTCTCTCTCTCTCTCTCTCCCTGTCACACACAGACACACACACACACACACAGGGAGAGAGAAGTAAGTTTCTAGGTCAGCCTGGGAGCTGCTGAATTTGAATCCACCAATCAGAGAGGCTGTGCACTTTTCCCCACCAAAACGGGTGCTTCTGTTTACACACGCAGCACAGAGAGAGACACTGGATTATTGCAGTCTATTTCTCATAGTGACGACTCCCCTCAAACAAATGACCATAATTTCCTAACCGTAGGGGCTAGAGCGGTCATTCTTACACCGTTTTGTTCAGAAGAGATGGGGGAATCTTCAAGTGTTGACAATTTATCATTAAAATATGAATTTTTAGAGATATATGACATGGATGACTTGTTGACTTAGAAGCCACGAATTCCCCAATATGCAAATTTGAATGCCTGAGGCCACATATATGATTGGCTGGCTGGGAAGCTGTGCAGGCCCTGATTTGTGGATTTGAATTCCTCAGCCCTCAGATATGATTGGCTGGCTTAGAAGCCATGAAGGCTCCAATATGCAAATTTGAATGCCTCAGGACACTTATATGATTGGCTGGGAAGCCGTGCAGGCCCTGATTTGAAAATTTGAATGTCTCAGTCCTCACAGAGGATTGGCTGCCTGGGGACCTGGCAGAAATATATAGAAATAGTATGATTAAGCATAAATACTACATTTAGTAGAAATACCATGTTTTAGCACAAATACTATAAAAAGCAGAAATACTATATTAAGCACAAATTCTATAAAAAGCAGAAATACTATATTAAGCACAAATCCTATTAAAAGCAGAAATACTATATTAAGCACAAATCTTATGAAATAGCAGAAACAGTATGATTTAGCACAATAGTAATAAGTTAAACAGAAAAATTGGAAAAGCAAAATGGACAGCTGAAAAAATGCTGAACATGCTGAGGGTCCCTCAAATATACTTGTTAAATGACAAAAATCTGAAAAAAAATTTATGCCAGCCACACAATTACAAATATGTACACATGAGGAAACACACATGCACAGAGAGACACACACACAAGATCCAATTCAGTCAACCAGTCTAACTATATTCAATTTAAATCCTACAATGACATGCTGCCAAATAAGGGCAGGGTCCTCTCTCTCCCACTAAACACACACACACACACACACACACACACACACACACACACACAGAGGGAGAGAGCTGCCGAATTTAAATCCACCAATCAGAGTGGCTGTTTACGTTTTCCCGCCAAAACAGGTGCATCTTTTTACACACGCAGCACAGAGAGGCACAGGATTATTGCAGCCTATTTCTCATAGTGAGGACTCCCCTCAAACAAATGACCATAATTTCCTAACCGTAGGGGCTAGAGCGGTCATTCTTACACCGTTTTGTTCAGAAGAGATGGGGGAATCTTCCAGTGTTAACAATTTATCATTAAAATGTGAATTTTTAGAGATATACGACATGGATGACTTGTTGACTTAGAAGCCACGAATTCCCCCAATATGCAAATTTGAATGCCTGAGGCCACATATATGATTGGCTGCCTGGGAAGCCGTGCAGGCCCTGATTTGTGGATTTGAATTCCTCAGCCCTCAGATATGATTGGCTGGCTTAGAAGCCATGAAGGCCCCAATATGCAAATTTGAATGCCTCAGGACACATATATGATTGGCTGGGAAACCGTGCAGGCCCTGATTTGAAAATTTGAATTTCTCAGTCCTCACAGAGGATTGGCTGCCTGGGGACCTGGCAGAAATATATAGAAATACTATTATTAAGCATAAATACTACATTTAGTAGAAATACTATGTTTTAGCACAAATACTATAAAAAGCAGAAATACTATAATTTAGCAGAAATACTATATTAAGCACAAATCCTATAAAAAGCAGAAATAGGATGATTAAGCATAAACACTACATGTAGTAGAAATACTATGTTTGAGCAAAAATCCTATAAAAAGCAGAAATACTATATTAGGCACAAATCCCATAAAAAGCAGAAATAGTATGATTAAGCATAAATACTACATTTAGTAGAAATACTATGTTTTAGCACAAATAGTATAAAAAGCAGAAATATTGTAATTTAGCAGAAATACTATATTAGGCACAAATCTTATAAAATAGCAGAAATAGTATTATTTAGCACAATAGTAATAAGTTAAACAGAAAAATTGGAAAAGCAAAATGGACAGCTGAAAAAATGCTGAACATGCTGAGGGTCCCTCAAATATACTTGTTAAATGAAAAAATCAGCAAAAAAATGCACAGGGAGAGAGAAGTAAGTTTCTAGGTCAGCCTGGGAGCTGCTGAATTTGAATCCACCAATCAGAGAGCCTGTGTACTTTTTCCCGCCAAAACATGTGCCTCTTTTTACACACGCAGCACAGAGAGGCACAGGATTATTGCAGCCTATTTCTCATAGTGAGGACTCCCCTCAAACAAATGACCATAATTTCCAAACCGTAGGGGCTAGAGCGGTCATTCTTACACCGTTTTGTTCAGAAGAGATGGGGGAATCTTCCAGTGTTTACAATTTATCATTAAAATATGAATTATTAAAGATATTTGACTTCTAATGCACCATAACTGAGTAGAGTGAAGCAAAAACTGCCTTGACTTGCCCTCAAACAACGCTTTGTGACTTGAAATCTATTTGGAGTATCGATATCATTCTTTCACCGTAAGAGATAGCAGGCTTTGGTGAACAATCATGGAAATTTTCAGGTCTCTGTGGAAATCCAACAAAAAGTTATGACGAGAGAAAAAAGTGGTTCATTTCCACAGTTTGAAATCTGAAGAAATCTGAGCGAAGGACGAATTTCCTACCCTCAAACAAGTCCAACTCATTTCAGAACGGTAATAGGTGAGAAAGAAATTCTTGAATTGTGAGCGTCAGGGGTGTCTGAAGATATTCGGGGACAAGCCTCATGTCTTAACTTTGCTTCGTTAAGGAGATATGACGATTCGAATATGCCTCTCATTACAGAAATCCAGCGGTGATTTTGAACAAGCTCTCCATTGACTTTATATGGAGAGTTTTCTGACATTGTGTTGGTCTGAGGAGATTTGCGAAAATTCTATAAATCCCACAACAATGATAGTGACATTTCCTGAAAGCCAGCAAAAATACCTACGTTTTGATGTATAATTTGTGGAAGTTGAGTGAAAATTGAGCAAGTAGCAAACAGTTGTTCGGACATGAAGAGAAGCCTGCAAAACCTTCAGTGACACACTGGAAGCCAAGAGCATAGCAACCATAACAACGCATGTATTTTGTGAAAAATCACAATTTTGCAACTCAAAACTTTAAGAGGCATAAAAGTAAAACAGTAGAAGATTTGAAAAAGCTGAATCATACCTGAATAGCCCAATAATTTGTGAACATTTTAAAATTTGAATGGTTGTTCTAGGTGAAAATATGAGGAAGTAGTTAAGTTTCAAAAACAAGCAAATTTTAGCAGAATTGCAAAAGTTTCCCATTCATTTCAATGGGACAAATTAAAGGAAAAAAGCTTAATATTTTAAAAAGTATAATAGCAAAAAATACCAAAAGTCATAGCGCACATTAGCAGAAATAGCAGAATAGTTTAAAATTTGAACGGTGAAAATCGGCTGAAAATTGTGGAAGTAGTTAAGTGCCAAAAAGTGTACGGAAGC
Organism: Rhamphochromis longiceps; assembly: GCF_057381845.1. Lineage (NCBI taxonomy): Eukaryota > Metazoa > Chordata > Actinopteri > Cichliformes > Cichlidae > Rhamphochromis > Rhamphochromis longiceps. The sequence continues at coordinate 142,586 of NC_140565.1, forward strand.
AACTAGAATAATAATAATAATAAAGAATAAAGAGAAACAGGAACTCAATAGTGTGGATGCTTAAAGCATCCACACAATAAAGAATAAAGAGAAACAGGAACTCAATAGTGTGGATGCTTAAAGCATCCACACAACTAGAAAAATTTGCATTTCCTGCGAAAATGCAGTGTGGATGCTTAAAGCTGAAGCTGTATGCAAAAAGTAGCTGAAAAAGCTGAAAAGTTGCAGAAATTGTAAAAACTTTGCAGAAGCAAAAGAAGTTTGCTAAAATGGAATAACTTAGCAGAACTGCAATATCTTAGAGGAAACATAATACTTGGCAGAAATACAATAGCATAGCAGAATTTAGCAGAAATATTGTAACTTACCAGAAACATGATAACTTCTCAAAAATACAAGAATTTAGGAGAAATAGTATAAGATAACGGAAAGAATATATTTAGCCAAAAATACTTAAACATTACAGAAACACTATGATTTAGAAAAATAGTACAACAGAGCAGAAATATTGTGATTTACCAGAGACACTGTGATGAACTATGAATATTGTAATTTTAAATTAAGACTATGTTTTAGCACAAATATTATAATTTGGCAGAAATACTATAATTTAGCAGAAATACTATATTAAGCACAAATCCTATAAAAAGCAGAAATGGTATGATTAAGCATAAATACTACATTTAGTAGAAATACTTTGTTTTAGCACAAATCCCATAAAAAGCAGAAATACTGTACTATGATTTAGTAGAAAGACTATAATTAATCAGAAATACTAAATTTAGCAGAAATACTATATTAAGCACAAATCTTATAAAAAGCAGAAATAGTATATTAAGCACAAATCCTATAAAAGCAGAAATAGTATATTAAGCAGAAATCTTATGAAATAGCAGAAATAGTATGATTTAGCACAATAGTAATAACTTAAACAGAAAAATTGGAAAATCAAAATGGACAGCTGAAAAAATGCTGAACATGCTGAAGGTCCCTCAACTATACTTGTTAAATGAAAAAAATCAGCAAAAAAAATCTAAAACAGCCACACAATCACAAATATGTACACATAAGGAAACACACATGCACAGAGAGACACACACACAAGATCAAATTCAGTCACCCAGTCTAAATATATTGAATTTGAATCTTACAATGAGATCATCCCATTAAAAGGCTTTCTCTCTCTCTCTCTCTCTCTCTCTCTCTCTCCCTGTCACACACAGACACACACACACACACACACACAGGGAGAGAGAAGTAAGTTTCTAGGTCAGCCTGGGAGCTGCTGAATTTGAATCCACCAATCAGAGAGGCTGTGCACTTTTCCCCACCAAAACGGGTGCTTCTGTTTACACACGCAGCACAGAGAGAGACACTGGATTATTGCAGTCTATTTCTCATAGTGACGACTCCCCTCAAACAAATGACCATAATTTCCTAACCGTAGGGGCTAGAACGGTCATTCTTACACCGTTTTGTTCAGAAGAGATGGGGGAATCTTCAAGTGTTGACAATTTATCATTAAAATATGAATTTTTAGAGATATATGACATGGATGACTTGTTGACTTAGAAGCCACGAATTCCCCAATATGCAAATTTGAATGCCTGAGGCCACATATATGATTGGCTGGCTGGGAAGCTGTGCAGGCCCTGATTTGTGGATTTGAATTCCTCAGCCCTCAGATATGATTGGCTGGCTTAGAAGCCATGAAGGCCCCAATATGCAAATTTGAATGCCTCAGGACACTTATATGATTGGCTGGGAAACCGTGCAGGCCCTGATTTGAAAATTTGAATGTCTCAGTCCTCACAGAGGATTGGCTGCCTGGGGACCTGGCAGAAATATATAGAAATAGTATGATTAAGCATAAATACTACATTTAGTAGAAATACTATGTTTTAGCACAAATACTATAAAAAGCAGAAATACTATAATTTAGCAGAAATACCATATTAAGCACAAATCATATAAAAAGCAGAAATACTATATTAAGCACAAATTCTATAAAAAGCAGAAATACTATATTAAGCACAAATTCTATAAAAAGCAGAAATACTATATTAAGCACAAATCCTATTAAAAGCAGAAATACTATATTAAGCACAAATCTTATGAAATAGCAGAAACAGTATGATTTAGCATAAATACTACATTTAGTAGAAATACTATGTTTTAGCACAAATAGTATAAAAAGCAGAAATATTATAATTTAGCACAAATAGTATAAAAAGCAGAAATATTATAATTTAGCACAAATAGTATAAAAAGCAGAAATATTATAATTTAGCACAAATAGTATAAAAAGCAGAAATACTACATTTAGTAGAAATGCTATGTTTTAGCACAAATACTATAAAAAGCAGAAATACTATAATTTAGTAGAAATACTATATTAAGCACAAATCCTATAAAAAGCAGAAATACTATATTAGGCACAAATCCTATAAAAAGCAGAAATACTATATTAGGCACAAATCCTATAAAAAGCAGAAATACTATGTTAGGCACAAATCCTATAAAAAGCAGAAATACTATATTTAGCAGAAATACTATATAGGCACAAATCCTATGAAAAGCAGAAATATTACTATTCTGCTAAATCATACTAACTTACAAAATTACAAATATGGAGGCATATTGGAACACAAATGCACAGAGGGACACACAAACACAGGCTCTAATCCAGTCAACCAGTCTAACTATATTCAATTTAAATCCTACAATGACATGCTGCCAAATAAGGGCAGGGTCCTCTCTCTCCCACTAAACACACACACACACACACACACACACACACACACACACACACACACACACACACACAGAGGGAGAGAGCTGCCGAATTTAAATCCACCAATCAGAGTGGCTGTTTACGTTTTCCCGCCAAAACAGGTGCACCTTTTTACACACGCAGGCACAGAGAGGCACAGGATTATTGCAGCCTACTTCTCATAGTGACGACTCCCCTCAAACAAATGACCATAATTTCCTAACCGTAGGGGCTAGAGCGGTCATTCTTACACCGTTTTGTTCAGAAGAGATGGGGGAATCTTCCAGTGTTTACAATTTATCATTAAAATATGAATTATTAAAGATATTTGACTTGTAATGCACCATAACTGAGTAGAGCGAAGCAAAAACTGCCTTGACTTGCCCTCAAACAACGCTTTGTAACTCGAAATCTATTTGGAGTATCGATATCATTCTTTCACCGTAAGAGACAGCAGGCTTTGGTGAACAGTCATGGAAATTTTCAGGTCTCTGTGGAAATCCAAAAAAAAGTTATGACGAGAGAAAAAAGTGGTTCATTTCCAGAGTTTTAAATCTGAAGAAATCTGAGCGAAGGACGAATTTCCTACCCTCAAACAAGTCCAACTCATTTCAGAACGGTAATAGGTGAGAAAGAAATTCTTGAATTGTGAGCGTCAGGGGTGTCTGAAGATATTCGGGGACAAGCCTCATGTCTTAAAGTCGCTTCGTTAAGGAGATATGACGATTCGAATATGCCTCTCATTACAGAAATCCAGCGATGATTTTGAACAAGCTCTCCATTGACTTTATATGGAGAGTTTTGAGACCTTGTGTTGGTCTGAGGAGATTTGCAAAAATTCTATAAATCCCACAACAATGATAGTGACATTTTCTGAAAGCCAGCAAAAATACCTACGTTTTGATGTATAATTTGTGGAAGTTGAGTGAAAATTGAGCAAGTAGCAAGAAGTTGTTCGGACATGAAGTGAAAATTGCAAAACCTTCAGTGACACACTGGAAGCCAAGAGCATAGCAACCATAACAACGCATGTATTTTGTGAAAAATCACAATTTTGCAACTCAAAACTTTAAGAGGCATAAAAGTAAAACAGTAAAAGATTTCAAAAAGCTGAATCATACCTGAATAGCCCAATAATTTGTGAACATTTTAAAGTTTGAATGGTTGTTCTAGGTGAAAATATGAGGAAGTAGTTAAGTTTCAAAAACAAGCAAATTTTAGCAGAATTGCAGAAGTTTCCCATTCATTTCAATGGGACAAATTAAAGGAAAAAAGTGGAATATTTTAAAAAGTATAATAGTTAAAAATAGCAAAAATCGTAGCGTAAATTAGCAGAAATAGCAGAATAGTTTAAAATTTGAACGGTGAAAATCGGCTGAAAATTGTGGAAGTAGTTAAGTGCCAAAAAGTGTACGGAAGCAACTAGAATAATAACTAGAAAAATTTGCATTTCCTGCGAAAATGCAGTGTGGATGCTTTAAAGCTGAAGCTGTATGCAAAAAGTAGCTGAAAAAGCTGAAAAGTTGCAGAAATTGTAAAAACTTTGCAGAAGCAAAAGAAGTTTGCTAAAATGGAATAACTTAGCAGAACTGCAATATCTTAGAGGAAACATAATACTTGGCAGAGATACAATAGCATAGCAGAATTTAGCAGAAATATTGTAACTTACCAGAAACATGATAACTTCTCAAAAATACAAGAATTTAGGAGAAATAGTATAAGATAACAGAAAGAATATATTTAGCCAAAAATACTTAAACATTACAGAAACACTATGATTTAGAAAAATAGTACAACAGAGCAGAAATATTGTGATTTACCAGAGACACTGTGATGAACTATGAATATTGTAATTTTAAATTAAGACTATGTTTTAGCACAAATATTATAATTTGGCAGAAATACTATAATTTAGCAGAAATACTATATTAAGCACAAATCCTATAAAAAGCAGAAATGGTATGATTAAGCATAAATACTACATTTAGTAGAAATACTTTGTTTTAGCACAAATCCCATAAAAAGCAGAAATACTGTACTGTGATTTAGTAGAAAAACTATAATTAATCAGAAATACTAAATTTAGCAGAAATACTATATTAAGCACAAATCCTATGAAAAGCAGAAATAATATGATTAAGCATAAATACTACATTTAGCAGAAATACTATATTAAGCACAAATCTTATAAAAAGCAGAAATACTATATTAAGCACAAATCCTATAAAAGCAGAAATAGTATATTAAGCACAAATCTTATAAAATAGCAGAAATAGTATGATTTAGCACAATAGTAATAAGTTAAACAGAAAAATTGGAAAAGCAAAATGGACAGCTGAAAAAATGCTGAACATGCTGAGGGTCCCTCAAATATACTTGTTAAATGACAAAAATCTGCAAAAAAATTTATGACAGCCACACAATTACAAATATGTACACATGAGGAAACACACATGCACAGAGAGACACACACACAAGATCCAATTCAGTCAACCAGTCTAACTATATTCAATTTAAATCCTACAATGACATGCTGCCAAATAAGGGCAGGGTCCTCTCTCTCCCACTAAACACACACACACACACACACACACACACACACACACACACACACACACACACAGAGGGAGAGAGCTGCCGAATTTAAATCCACCAATCAGAGAGCCTGTGTACTTTTTCCCGCCAAAACAGGTGCATCTTTTTACACACGCAGCAGAGAGAGGCACAGGATTATTGCAGCCTATTTCTCATAGTGAGGACTCCCCTCAAACAAATGACCATAATTTCCTAACCGTAGGGGCTAGAGCGGTCATTCTTACACTGTTTTGTTCAGAAGAGATGGGGGAATCTTCCAGTGTTAACAATTTATCATTAAAATGTGAATTTTTAGAGATATACGACATGGATGACTTGTTGACTTAGAAGCCACGAATTCCCCAATATGCAAATTTGAATGCCTGAGGCCACATATATGATTGGCTGCCTGGGAAGCCGTGCAGGCCCTGATTTGTGGATTTGAATTCCTCAGCCCTCAGATATGATTGGCTGGCTTAGAAGCCATGAAGGCCCCAATATGCAAATTTGAATGCCTCAGGACACATATATGATTGGCTGGGAAACCGTGCAGGCCCTGATTTGAAAATTTGAATGTCTAAGTCCTCACAGAGGATTGGCTGCCTGGGGACCTGGCAGAAATATATAGAAATACTATGATTAAGCATAAATACTACATTTAGTAGAAATACTATGTTTTAGCACAAATACTATAAAAAGCAGAAATACTATAATTTAGCAGAAATACTATATTAAGCACAAATCCTATAAAAAGCAAAAATAGTATGATTAAGCATAAACACTACATTTAGTAGAAATACTATGTTTGAGCAAAAATCCTATAAAAAGCAGAAATACTATATTAGGCACAAATCCCATAAAAAGCAGAAATAGTATGATTAAGCATAAATACTACATTTAGTAGAAATACTATGTTTTAGCACAAATAGTATAAAAAGCAGAAATACTGTAATTTAGCAGAAATACTATATTAGGCACAAATCTTATAAAATAGCAGAAATAGTATATTAAGCACAAATCCTATAAAAAAGCAGAAATAGTATATTAAGCACAAATCCTATAAAAGGCAGAACTAGTATATTAAGCAGAAATCTTATGAAATAGCAGAAATAGTATGATTTAGCACAATAGTAATAACTTAAACAGAAAAATTGGAAAAGCAAAATGGACAGCTGAAAAAATGCTGAACGTGCTGAAGGTCCCTCAACTATACTTGTTAAATGAAAAAAGTCAGCAAAAAAATCTATAACAGCCACACAATCACAAATATCTACACATAAGGAAACACACATGCACAGAGAGACACACACACAAGATCAAATTCAGTCACCCAGTCTAAATATATTGAATTTGAATCTTACAATGAGATCATCCCATTAAAAGGCTCTCTCTCTCTCTCTCTCTCTCTCTCTCTCTCTCTCTCTCTCTCTCCCTGTCACACACAGACACACACACACACACACACACACACACACACACACACACACACAGGGAGAGAGAAGTAAGTTTCTAGGTCAGCCTGGGAGCTGCTGAATTTGAATCCACCAATCAGAGAGGCTGTGCACTTTTCCCCACCAAAACGGGTGCTTCTGTTTACACACGCAGCACAGAGAGACACAGGATTATTGCAGTCTATTTCTCATAGTGACGACTCCCCTCAAACAAATGACCATAATTTCCTAACCGTAGGGGCTAGAATGGTCATTCTTACACCGTTTTGTTCAGAAGAGATGGGGAAATCTTCAAGTGTTGACAATTTATCATTAAAATATGAATTTTTAGAGATATATGACATGGATGACTTGTTGACTTAGAAGCCACGAATTCCCCAATATGCAAATTTGAATGCCTGAGGCCACATATATGATTGGCTGGCTGGGAAGCTGTGCAGGCCCTGATTTGTGGATTTGAATTCCTCAGCCCTCAGATATGATTGGCTGGCTTAGAAGCCATGAAGGCCCCAATATGCAAATTTGAATGCCTCAGGACACATATATGATTGGCTGGGAAACCGTGCAGGCCCTGATTTGAAAATTTGAATGTCTCAGTCCTCACAGAGGATTGGCTGCCTGGGGACCTGGCAGAAATATATAGAAATAGTATGATTAAGCATAAATACTACATTTAGTAGAAATACTATGTTTTAGCACAAATACTATAAAAAGCAGAAATACTATAATTTAGCAGAAATACCATATTAAGCACAAATCATATAAAAAGCAGAAATACTATATTAAGCACAAATTCTATAAAAAGCAGAAATACTATATTAAGCACAAATCTTATAAAATAGCAGAAACAGTATGATTTAGCACAATAGTAATAAGTTAAACAGAAAAATTGGAAAAGCAAAATGGACAGCTGAAAAAATGCTGAACATGCTGAGGGTCCCTCAAATATACTTGTTAAATGAAAAAATCAGCATAAAAATGCACAGGGAGAGAGAAGTAAGTTTCTAGGTCAGCCTGGGAGCTGCTGAATTTGAATCCACCAATCAGAGAGCCTGTGTACTTTTTCCCGCCAAAACATGTGCCTCTTTTTACACACGCAGCACAGAGAGGCACAGGATTATTGCAGCCTATTTCTCATAGTGAGGACTCCCCTCAAACAAATGACCATAATTTCCAAACCGTAGGGGCTAGAGCGGTCATTCTTACACCGTTTTGTTCAGAAGAGATGGGGGAATCTTCCAGTGTTTACAATTTATCATTAAAATATGAATTATTAAAGATATTTGACTTCTAATGCACCATAACTGAGTAGAGCGAAGCAAAAACTGCCTTGACTTGCCCTCAAACAACGCTTTGTGACTTGAAATCTATTTGGAGTATCGATATCATTCTTTCACCGTAAGAGACAGCAGGCTTTGGTGAACAATCATGGAAATTTTCAGGTCTCTGTGGAAATCCAACAAAAAGTTATGACGAGAGAAAAAAGTGGTTCATTTCCACAGTTTGAAATCTGAAGAAATCTGAGCGAAGGACGAATTTCCTACCCTCAAACAAGTCCAACTCATTTCAGAACGGTAATAGGTGAGAAAGAAATTCTTGAATTGTGAGCGTCAGGGGTGTCTGAAGATATTCGGGGACAAGCCTCATGTCTTAACTTTGCTTCGTTAAGGAGATATGACGATTCGAATATGCCTCTCATTACAGAAATCCAGCGGTGATTTTGAACAAGCTCTCCATTCACTTTATATGGAGAGTTTTCTGACATTGTGTTGGTCTGAGGAGATTTGCCAAAATTCTATAAATCCCACAACAATGATAGTGACATTTCCTGAAAGCCAGCAAAAATACCTACGTTTTGATGTATAATTTGTGGAAGTTGAGTGAAAATTGAGCAAGTAGCAAACAGTTGTTCGGACATGAAGAGAAGACTGCAAAACCTTCAGTGACACACTGGAAGCCAAGAGCATAGCAACCATAACAACGCATGTATTTTGTGAAAAATCACAATTTTGCAACTCAAAACTTTAAGAGGCATAAAAGTAAAACAGTAGAAGATTTGAAAAAGCTGAATCATACCTGAATAGCCCAATAATTTGTGAACATTTTAAAATTTGAATGGTTGTTCTAGGTGAAAATATGAGGAAGTAGTTAAGTTTCAAAAACAAGCAAATTTTAGCAGAATTGCAGAAGTTTCCCATTCATTTCAATGGGACAAATTAAAGGAAAAAAGCTTAATATTTTAAAAAGTATAATAGTTAAAAATACCAAAAGTCATAGCGCACATTAGCAGAAGAAGCAGAATAGTTTAAAATTTGAACGGTGAAAATCGGCTGAAAATTGTGGAAGTAGTTAAGTGCCAAAAAGTGTACGGAAGCAACTAGAATAATAATAATAAAGAATAAAGAGAAACAGGAACTCAATAGTGTGGATGCTTAAAGCATCCACACAATAATAATAACTAGAAAAATTTGCATTTCCTGCGAAAATGCAGTGTGGATGCTTAAAGCTGAAGCTGTATGCAAAAAGTAGCTGAAAAAGCTGAAAAGTTGCAGAAATTGTAAAAACTTTGCAGAAGCAAAAGAAGTTTGCTAAAATGGAATAACTTAGCAGAACTGCAATATCTTAGAGGAAACATAATACTTGGCAGAAATACAATAGCATAGCAGAATTTAGCAGAAATATTGTAACTTACCAGAAACATGATAACTTCTCAAAAATACAAGAATTTAGGAGAAATAGTATAAGATAACGGAAAGAATATATTTAGCCAAAAATACTTAAACATTACAGAAACACTATGATTTAGAAAAATAGTACAACAGAGCAGAAATATTGTGATTTACCAGAGACACTGTGATGAACTATGAATATTGTAATTTTAAATTAAGACTATGTTTTAGCACAAATATTATAATTTGGCAGAAATACTATAATTTAGCAGAAATACTATATTAAGCACAAATCCTATAAAAAGCAGAAATGGTATGATTAAGCATAAATACTACATTTAGTAGAAATACTTTGTTTTAGCACAAATCCCATAAAAAGCAGAAATACTGTACTATGATTTAGTAGAAAGACTATAATTAATCAGAAATACTAAATTTAGCAGAAATACTATATTAAGCACAAATCTTATAAAAAGCAGAAATAGTATATTAAGCACAAATCCTATAAAAGCAGAAATAGTATATTAAGCAGAAATCTTATGAAATAGCAGAAATAGTATGATTTAGCACAATAGTAATAACTTAAACAGAAAAATTGGAAAATCAAAATGGACAGCTGAAAAAATGCTGAACATGCTGAAGGTCCCTCAACTATACTTGTTAAATGAAAAAAATCAGCAAAAAAAATCTAAAACAGCCACACAATCACAAATATGTACACATAAGGAAACACACATGCACAGAGAGACACACACACAAGATCAAATTCAGTCACCCAGTCTAAATATATTGAATTTGAATCTTACAATGAGATCATCCCATTAAAAGGCTTTCTCTCTCTCTCTCTCTCTCTCTCTCTCTCTCCCTGTCACACACAGACACACACACACACACACACACAGGGAGAGAGAAGTAAGTTTCTAGGTCAGCCTGGGAGCTGCTGAATTTGAATCCACCAATCAGAGAGGCTGTGCACTTTTCCCCACCAAAACGGGTGCTTCTGTTTACACACGCAGCACAGAGAGAGACACTGGATTATTGCAGTCTATTTCTCATAGTGACGACTCCCCTCAAACAAATGACCATAATTTCCTAACCGTAGGGGCTAGAACGGTCATTCTTACACCGTTTTGTTCAGAAGAGATGGGGGAATCTTCAAGTGTTGACAATTTATCATTAAAATATGAATTTTTAGAGATATATGACATGGATGACTTGTTGACTTAGAAGCCACGAATTCCCCAATATGCAAATTTGAATGCCTGAGGCCACATATATGATTGGCTGGCTGGGAAGCTGTGCAGGCCCTGATTTGTGGATTTGAATTCCTCAGCCCTCAGATATGATTGGCTGGCTTAGAAGCCATGAAGGCCCCAATATGCAAATTTGAATGCCTCAGGACACTTATATGATTGGCTGGGAAACCGTGCAGGCCCTGATTTGAAAATTTGAATGTCTCAGTCCTCACAGAGGATTGGCTGCCTGGGGACCTGGCAGAAATATATAGAAATAGTATGATTAAGCATAAATACTACATTTAGTAGAAATACTATGTTTTAGCACAAATACTATAAAAAGCAGAAATACTATAATTTAGCAGAAATACCATATTAAGCACAAATCATATAAAAAGCAGAAATACTATATTAAGCACAAATTCTATAAAAAGCAGAAATACTATATTAAGCACAAATTCTATAAAAAGCAGAAATACTATATTAAGCACAAATCCTATTAAAAGCAGAAATACTATATTAAGCACAAATCTTATGAAATAGCAGAAACAGTATGATTTAGCATAAATACTACATTTAGTAGAAATACTATGTTTTAGCACAAATAGTATAAAAAGCAGAAATATTATAATTTAGCACAAATAGTATAAAAAGCAGAAATATTATAATTTAGCACAAATAGTATAAAAAGCAGAAATATTATAATTTAGCACAAATAGTATAAAAAGCAGAAATACTACATTTAGTAGAAATGCTATGTTTTAGCACAAATACTATAAAAAGCAGAAATACTATAATTTAGTAGAAATACTATATTAAGCACAAATCCTATAAAAAGCAGAAATACTATATTAGGCACAAATCCTATAAAAAGCAGAAATACTATATTAGGCACAAATCCTATAAAAAGCAGAAATACTATGTTAGGCACAAATCCTATAAAAAGCAGAAATACTATATTTAGCAGAAATACTATATAGGCACAAATCCTATGAAAAGCAGAAATATTACTATTCTGCTAAATCATACTAACTTACAAAATTACAAATATGGAGGCATATTGGAACACAAATGCACAGAGGGACACACAAACACAGGCTCTAATCCAGTCAACCAGTCTAACTATATTCAATTTAAATCCTACAATGACATGCTGCCAAATAAGGGCAGGGTCCTCTCTCTCCCACTAAACACACACACACACACACACACACACACACACACACACACACACACACACACACACAGAGGGAGAGAGCTGCCGAATTTAAATCCACCAATCAGAGTGGCTGTTTACGTTTTCCCGCCAAAACAGGTGCACCTTTTTACACACGCAGGCACAGAGAGGCACAGGATTATTGCAGCCTACTTCTCATAGTGACGACTCCCCTCAAACAAATGACCATAATTTCCTAACCGTAGGGGCTAGAGCGGTCATTCTTACACCGTTTTGTTCAGAAGAGATGGGGGAATCTTCCAGTGTTTACAATTTATCATTAAAATATGAATTATTAAAGATATTTGACTTGTAATGCACCATAACTGAGTAGAGCGAAGCAAAAACTGCCTTGACTTGCCCTCAAACAACGCTTTGTAACTCGAAATCTATTTGGAGTATCGATATCATTCTTTCACCGTAAGAGACAGCAGGCTTTGGTGAACAGTCATGGAAATTTTCAGGTCTCTGTGGAAATCCAAAAAAAAGTTATGACGAGAGAAAAAAGTGGTTCATTTCCAGAGTTTTAAATCTGAAGAAATCTGAGCGAAGGACGAATTTCCTACCCTCAAACAAGTCCAACTCATTTCAGAACGGTAATAGGTGAGAAAGAAATTCTTGAATTGTGAGCGTCAGGGGTGTCTGAAGATATTCGGGGACAAGCCTCATGTCTTAAAGTCGCTTCGTTAAGGAGATATGACGATTCGAATATGCCTCTCATTACAGAAATCCAGCGATGATTTTGAACAAGCTCTCCATTGACTTTATATGGAGAGTTTTGAGACCTTGTGTTGGTCTGAGGAGATTTGCAAAAATTCTATAAATCCCACAACAATGATAGTGACATTTTCTGAAAGCCAGCAAAAATACCTACGTTTTGATGTATAATTTGTGGAAGTTGAGTGAAAATTGAGCAAGTAGCAAGAAGTTGTTCGGACATGAAGTGAAAATTGCAAAACCTTCAGTGACACACTGGAAGCCAAGAGCATAGCAACCATAACAACGCATGTATTTTGTGAAAAATCACAATTTTGCAACTCAAAACTTTAAGAGGCATAAAAGTAAAACAGTAAAAGATTTCAAAAAGCTGAATCATACCTGAATAGCCCAATAATTTGTGAACATTTTAAAGTTTGAATGGTTGTTCTAGGTGAAAATATGAGGAAGTAGTTAAGTTTCAAAAACAAGCAAATTTTAGCAGAATTGCAGAAGTTTCCCATTCATTTCAATGGGACAAATTAAAGGAAAAAAGTGGAATATTTTAAAAAGTATAATAGTTAAAAATAGCAAAAATCGTAGCGTAAATTAGCAGAAATAGCAGAATAGTTTAAAATTTGAACGGTGAAAATCGGCTGAAAATTGTGGAAGTAGTTAAGTGCCAAAAAGTGTACGGAAGCAACTAGAATAATAATAATAACTAGAAAAATTTGCATTTCCTGCGAAAATGCAGTGTGGATGCTTAAAGCTGAAGCTGTATGCAAAAAGTAGCTGAAAAAGCTGAAAAGTTGCAGAAATTGTAAAAACTTTGCAGAAGCAAAAGAAGTTTGCTAAAATGGAATAACTTAGCAGAACTGCAATATCTTAGAGGAAACATAATACTTGGCAGAAATACAATAGCATAGCAGAATTTAGCAGAAATATTGTAACTTACCAGAAACATGATAACTTCTCAAAAATACAAGAATTTAGGAGAAATAGTATAAGATAACAGAAAGAATATATTTAGCCAAAAATACTTAAACATTACAGAAACACTATGATTTAGAAAAATAGTACAACAGAGCAGAAATATTGTGATTTACCAGAGACACTGTGATGAACTATGAATATTGTAATTTTAAATTGAGACTATGTTTTAGCACAAATATTATAATTTGGCAGAAATACTATAATTTAGCAGAAATACTATATTAAGCACAAATCCTATAAAAAGCAGAAATGGTATGATTAAGCACAAATACTACATTTAGTAGAAATACTTTGTTTTAGCACAAATCCCATAAAAAGCAGAAATACTGTACTATGATTTAGTAGAAAAACTATAATTAATCAGAAATACTAAATTTAGCAGAAATACTATATTAAGCACAAATACTATAAAAAGCAGAAATAGTATGATTAAGCATAAATACTACATTTAGCAGAAATACTATATTAAGCACAAATCCTATAAAAGCAGAAATAGTATATTAAGCACAAATCTTATAAAATAGCAGAAATAGTATGATTTAGCACAATAGCAATAAGTTAAACAGAAAAATTGGAAAAGCAAAATGGACAGCTGAAAAAATGCTGAACATGCTGAGGGTCCCTCAAATATACTTGTTAAATGACAAAAATCTGAAAAAAAATTTATTACAGCCACACAATCACAAATATGTACACATAAGGAAACACACATGCACAGAGAGACACACACACAAGATCCAATTCAGTCAACCAGTCTAAATATATTGAATTTGAATCTTAGAATGAGATCATCCCATTAAAAGGCCTTCTCTCTCTCTCTCTCTCTCTCTCTCTCTCTCTGTCACACACACACACACACACACACACACACACACACACACACACACACACACACACACACACAGGGAGAGAGAAGTAAGTTTCTAGGTCAGCCTGGGAGCTGGTGAATTTGAATCCACCAATCAGAGAGGCTGTGCACTTTTCCCCACCAAAACAGGTGCATCTGTTTACACACGCAGCAGCACAGAGAGACACAGGATTTTTGCAGTCTATTTCTCATAGTGACGACTCCCCTCAAACAAATGACCGTAATTTCCTAACCGTAGGGGCTAGAACGGTCATTCTTACACCGTTTTGTTCAGAAGAGATGGGGGAATCTTCAAGTGTTGACAATTTAATATTAAAATATGAATTTTTAGAGATATATGACATGGATGACTTGTTGACTTAGAAGCCACGAATTCCCCAATATGCAAATTTGAATGCCTGAGACCACATATGTGATTGGCTGGCTGGGAAGCCGTGCAGGCCCTGATTTGTGGATTTGAATTCCTCAGCCCTCAGATATGATTGGCTGGCTTAGAAGCCACGAAGGCCCCAATATGCAAATTTGAATGCCTCAGGACACTTATTTGATTGGCTGGGAAACTGTGCAGGCCCTGATTTGAAAATTTGAATGTCTCAGTCCTCAGAGAGGATTGGCTGCCTGGGGACCTGGCAGAAATATATAGAAATACTATTATTAAGCATAAATACTACATTTAGTAGAAATACTATGTTTAAGCACAAATACTATAAAAAGAAGAAAAACTATAATTTAGCAGAAATACTATATTAAGCACAAATCCTATAAAAAGCAGAAATACTATAATTTAGAACAAATAGTATAAAAAGCAGAAATACTATAATTTAGCAGAAATACTATGTTAGGCACAAATCCTATAAAAAGCAGAAATACTATAATTTAGCAGAAATACTATGTTAGGCACAAATCCTATAAAAAGCAGAAATACTATAATTTAGCAGAAATACTATATTAGGCATAAATCCTATGAAAAGCAGAAATAGTATGATTTAGCAGAAATACTGTATTTAGCACAAGTACCGAAAAGTACCAGAAATACTATGATTTAGCAGAATAGTAATAACTTATTGAAACACAAATGCACAGAGGGACACACAAACACAGGCTCTAATCCAGTCAACCAGTCTAACTATGTTCAATTTAAATCCTACAATGACATGCTGCCAAATAAGGGCAGGGTCCTCTCTCTCCCAGTAAACACACACACACACACACACACACACACACACAGAGGGAGAGAGGACTAAGTTTCTAGGTCAGCCTGGGAGCTGCTGAATTTGAATCCACCAATCAGAGAGGCTGTTTACGTTTTCCCGCCAAAACAGGTGCATCTTTTTACACACGCAGCACAGAGACATAGACCTGCTTCTTTCAGTTTATTTCACATAGTGAGGATTCCCCTCAAACAAATGACCATAATTTCCTAACCATAGGGGCTAGAGCGGTCATTCTTACACCGTTTTGTTCAGAAGAGATGGGGGAATCTTCAAGTGTTGACAATTTATCATTAAAATATGAATTTTTAGAGATATATGACATGGATGACTTGTTGACTTAGAAGCCACGAATTCCCCAATATGCAAATTTGAATACCTGGAGCCCACATACATGATTGGCTGGCTGGGAAGCTGTGCAGGCCCTGATTTGTGGATTTGAATTCCTCAGCCCTCAGATATGATTGGCTGGCTTAGAAGCCATGAAGGCCCCAATATGCAAATTTGAATGCCTCAGGACACATATATGATTGGCTGGGAAACCGTGCAGGCCCTGATTTGAAAATTTGAATGTCTAAGTCCTCACAGAGGATTGGCTGCCTGGGGACCTGGCAGAAATATATAGAAATATATAGAAATACTATGATTAAGCATAAATACTACATTTAGTAGAAATACTATGTTTTAGCACAAATACTATAAAAAGCAGAAATACTATAATTTAGCAGAAATACTATATTAAGCACAAATCCTATAAAAAGCAGAAATAGGATGATTAAGCATAAACACTACATTTAGTAGAAATATTATGTTTGAGCAAAAATCCTATAAAAAGCAGAAATACTATATTAGGCACAAATCCCATAAAAAGCAGAAATAGTATGATTAAGCATAAATACTACATTTAGTAGAAATACTATGTTTTAGCACAAATAGTATAAAAAGCAGAAATACTGTAATTTAGCAGAAATACTATATTAGGCACAAATCTTATAAAATAGCAGAAATAGTATGATTTAGCACAATAGTAATCAGTTAAACAGAAAAATTGGAAAAGCAAAATGGACAGCTGAAAAAATGCTGAACATGCTGAGGGTCCCTCAAATATACTTGTTAAATGAAAAAATCAGCAAAAAAAATGCACAGGGAGAGAGAAGTAAGTTTCTAGGTCAGCCTGGGAGCTGCTGAATTTGAATCCACCAATCAGAGAGCCTGTGTACTTTTTCCCGCCAAAACATGTGTCTCTTTTTACACACGCAGCACAGAGAGGCACAGGATTATTGCAGCCTATTTCTCATAGTGAGGACTCCCCTCAAACAAATGACCATAATTCCCAAACCGTAGGGGCTAGAGCGGTCATTCTTACACCGTTTTGTTCAGAAGAGATGGGGGAATCTTCCAGTGTTTACAATTTATCATTAAAATATGAATTATTAAAGATATTTGACTTCTAATGCACCATAACTGAGTAGAGCGAAGCAAAAACTGCCTTGACTTGCCCTCAAACAACGCTTTGTAACTCGAAATCTATTTGGAGTATCGATATCATTCTTTCACCGTAAGAGACAGCAGGCTTTGGTGAACAGTCATGGAAATTTTCAGGTCTCTGTGGAAATCCAAAAAAAAATTATGACGAGAGAAAAAAGTGGTTCATTTCCAGAGTTTTAAATCTGAAGAAATCTGAGCGAAGGACGAATTTCCTACCCTCAAACAAGTCCAACTCATTTCAGAACGGTAATAGGTGAGAAAGAAATTCTTGAATTGTGAGCGTCAGGGGTGTCTGAAGATATTCGGGGACAAGCCTCATGTCTTAAAGTCGCTTCGTTAAGGAGATATGACGATTCGAATATGCCTCTCATTACAAAAATCCAGCGATGATTTTGAACAAGCTCTCCATTCACTTTATATGGAGAGTTTTGAGACCTTGTGTTGGTCTGAGGAGATTTGCAAAAATTCTATAAATCCCACAACAATGATAGTGACATTTTCTGAAAGCCAGCAAAAATACCTACGTTTTGATGTATAATTTGTGGAAGTTGAGTGAAAATTGAGCAAGTAGCAAGAAGTTGTTCGGACATGAAGTGAAAATTGCAAAACCTTCAGTGGCACACTGGAAGCCAAGAGCATAGCAACCATAACAACGCATGTATTTTGTGAAAAATCACAATTTTGCAACTCAAAACTTTAAGAGGCATAAAAGTAAAACAGTAAAACATTTGAAAAAGCTGAATCATACCTGAATAGCCCAATAATTTGTGAACATTTTAAAGTTTGAATGGTTGTTCTAGGTGAAAATATGAGGAAGTAGTTAAGTTTCAAAAACAAGCAAATTTTAGCAGAATTGCAGAAGTTTCCCATTCATTTCAATGGGACAAATTAAAGGAAAAAAGCTTAATATTTTAAAAAGTATAATAGTTAAAAATAGCAAAAATCGTAGCGTAAATTAGCAGAAATAGCAGAATAGTTTAAAATTTGAACGGTGAAAATCGGCTGAAAATTGTGGAAGTAGTTAAGTGCCAAAAAGTGTACGGAAGCAACTAGAATAATAATAATAATAATAAAGAATAAAGAGAAACAGGAACTCAATAGTGTGGATGCTTAAAGCATCCACACAATAATAAAGAATAAAGAGAAACAGGAACTCAATAGTGTGGATGCTTAAAGCATCCACACAATAAAGAATAAAGAGAAACAGGAACTCAATAGTGTGGATGCTTAAAGCATCCACACAACTAGAAAAATTTGCATTTCCTGCGAAAATGCAGTGTGGATGCTTAAAGCTGAAGCTGTATGCAAAAAGTAGCTGAAAAAGCTGAAAAGTTGCAGAAATTGTAAAAACTTTGCAGAAGCAAAAGAAGTTTGCTAAAATGGAATAACTTAGCGGAACTGCAATATCTTAGAGGAAACATAATACTTGGCAGAAATACAATAGCATAGCAGAATTTAGCAGAAATATTGTAACTTACCAGAAACATGATAACTTCTCAAAAATACAAGAATTTAGGAGAAATAGTATAAGATAACAGAAAGAATATATTTAGCCAAAAATACTTAAACATTACAGAAACACTATGATTTAGAAAAATAGTACAACAGAGCAGAAATATTGTGATTTACCAGAGACACTGTGATGAACTATGAATATTGTAATTTTAAATTAAGACTATGTTTTAGCACAAATATTATAATTTGGCAGAAATACTATAATTTAGCAGAAATACTATATTAAGCACAAATCTTATAAAAAGCAGAAATACTATATTAAGCACAAATCCTATAAAAGCAGAAATAGTATGATTAAGCACAAATCTTATAAAATAGCAGAAATAGTGTGATTTAGCACAATAGTAATAAGTTAAACAGAAAAATTGGAAAAGCAAAATGGACAGCTGAAAAAATGCTGAACATGCTGAGGTTCCCTCAAATATACTTGTTAAATGACAAAAATCAGCAAAAAAATTTATGACTGCCACACAATTACAAATATGTACACATGAGGAAACACACATGCACAGAGAGACACACACACAAGATCCAATTCAGTCAACCAGTCTAAATATATTGAATTTGAATCTTACAATGGGATCATCCCATTAAAAGGCTTTCTCTCTCTCTCTCTCTCTGTCACACACACACACACACACACACACACACACACACACACACACACACACACACACACACAGGGAGAGAGAAGTAAGTTTCTAGGTCAGCCTGGGAGCTGCTGAATTTGAATCCACCAATCAGAGAGCCTGTGTACTTTTTCCCGCCAAAACATGTGCCTCTTTTTACACACGCAGCACAGAGAGGCACAGGATTATTGCAGCCTATTTCTCATAGTGAGGACTCCCCTCAAACAAATGACCATAATTCCCAAACCGTAGGGGCTAGAGCGGTCATTCTTACACCGTTTTGTTCAGAAGAGATGGGGGAATCTTCCAGTGTTTACAATTTATCATTAAAATATGAATTATTAAAGATATTTGACTTCTAATGCACCATAACTGAGTAGAGCGAAGCAAAAACTGCCTTGACTTGCCCTCAAACAACGCTTTGTAACTCGAAATCTATTTGGAGTATCGATATCATTCTTTCACCGTAAGAGACAGCAGGCTTTGGTGAACAGTCATGGAAATTTTCAGGTCTCTGTGGAAATCCAAAAAAAAATTATGACGAGAGAAAAAAGTGGTTCATTTCCAGAGTTTTAAATCTGAAGAAATCTGAGCGAAGGACGAATTTCCTACCCTCAAACAAGTCCAACTCATTTCAGAACGGTAATAGGTGAGAAAGAAATTCTTGAATTGTGAGCGTCAGGGGTGTCTGAAGATATTCGGGGACAAGCCTCATGTCTTAAAGTCGCTTCGTTAAGGAGATATGACGATTCGAATATGCCTCTCATTACAGAAATCCAGCGATGATTTTGAACAAGCTCTCCATTGACTTTATATGGAGAGTTTTGAGACCTTGTGTTGGTCTGAGGAGATTTGCGAAAATTCTATAAATCCCACAACAATGATAGTGACATTTTCTGAAAGCCAGCAAAAATACCTACGTTTTGATGTATAATTTGTGGAAGTTGAGTGAAAATTGAGCAAGTAGCAAGAAGTTGTTCGGACATGAAGTGAAAATTGCAAAACCTTCAGTGACACACTGGAAGCCAAGAGCATAGCAACCATAACAACGCATGTATTTTGTGAAAAATCACAATTTTGCAACTCAAAACTTTAAGAGGCATAAAAGTAAAACAGTAAAACATTTGAAAAAGCTGAATCATACCTGAATAGCCCAATAATTTGTGAACAGTTTAAAGTTTGAATGGTTGTTCTAGGTGAAAATATGAGGAAGTAGTTAAGTTTCAAAAACAAGCAAATTTTAGCAGAATTGCAGAAGTTTCCCATTCATTTCAATGGGACAAATTAAAGGAAAAAAGCTTAATATTTTAAAAAGTATAATAGTTAAAAATAGCAAAAATCATAGCGTAAATTAGCAGAAATAGCAGAATAGTTTAAAATTTGAACGGTGAAAATCGGCTGAAAATTGTGGAAGTAGTTAAGTGCCAAAAAGTGTACGGAAGCAACTAGAATAATAATAATAATAACTAGAAAGATTTGCATTTCCTGCGAAAATGCAGTGTGGATGCTTTAAAGCTGAAGCTGTATGCAAAAACTAGCTGAAAAAGCTGAAAAGTTGCAGAAATTGTAAAAACTTTGCAGAAGCAAAGGAACTTTGCTAAAATGGAATAACTTAGCAGAACTGCAATATCTTAGAGGAAACATAATACTTGGCAGAAATACAATAGCATAGCAGAACTTAGCAGAAATATTGTAACTTACCAGAAACATGATAACTTCTCAAAAATACAAGAATTTAGGAGAAATAGTATAAGATAACAGAAAGAATATATTTAGCCAAAAATACTTAAGCATTACAGAAACACTATGATTTAGAAAAATAGTACAACAGAGCAGAAATACTGTGATTTACCAGAGACACTGTGATGAACTATGAATATTGTAATTTTAAATCAATACTATGTTTTAGCACAAATACTATAATTTGACAGAAATACTATATTTAGCACAAATCTTATAAAATAGCAGAAATAGTATGATTTAGCACAATAGTAATAACTTAAACAGAAAAATTGGAAAAGCAAAATGGACAGCTGAAAAAATGCTGAACATGCTGAGGGTCCCTCAAATATACTTGTTAAATGAAAAAAATTGGCAAAAAAAATATAACAGCCACACAATCACAAATATGGACACATATGGAAACACACATGCACAGAGAGAGACACACACAAGATCCAATTCAGTCAACCAGTCTAAATATATTGAATTTGAATCTTACAATGAGATCATCCCATAAAAAGGCTTCCTCTCTCTCTCTCTCTCTCTCACACTCACACACACACACACACACACACACACACACACACACACACACACACAGACACAGACACAGAGAAGTAAGTTTCTAGCTCAGTCAAGCAGCCTTGGAGCTGCTGAATTTGAATCCACCAATCAGAGAGCCTGTGCACTTTTTCCCGCCAAAACAGGTGCACGCAGCACAGAGAGACACAGGATTTTTGCAGTCTATTTCTCATAATGACGACTCCCCTCAAACAAATGACCATAATTTCCTAACCGTAGGGGCTAGAACGGTCATTCTTACACCGTTTTGTTCAGAAGAGATGGGGGAATCTTAAAGTGTTGACAATTTATCATTACAATATGAATTATTAAAGATAATTGACTTCTAATGCACCATAACTGAGTAGAGCAAAGCAAAAACTGCCTTGACTTGCCCTCAAACAACGCTTTCTAACTCTAAATCTATTTGGAGTATCAATATCATTCTTTCACCGTAAGAGACAGCAGGCTTTGGTGAACAATCATGGAAATTTTCAGGTCTCTGTGGAAATCCATTAAAAAGATATGACGAGAGAAAAAAGTGGTTCATTTCCAGAGTTTGAAATCTGAAGAAATCTGAGCGAAGGACGAATTTCCTACCCTCAAACAAGTCTAACTCATTTCAGAACGGTAATAGGTGAGAAAATAATTCTTGAATTGTGAGCGTCAGGAGTGTCTGAAGATATACTGGGACAAGCCTTATGTCTTAACTTTGCTTCGTTGAGGAGATATGACGATTCGAATATGCCTCTCATTACAGAAATCAAGCGGTGATTTTGAACAAGCTCTCCATTGACTTTCTATGGAGAGTTTTGCGACTTTGTGTTGGTCTGAGGAGATTTGCCAAAATTCTATAAATCCCACAACAATGATAGTGACATTTTCGGAAACCCAGCAAAAATACCTACGTTTTGATGTATAATTTGTGGAAGTTGAGTGAAGATTGAGCAAGTAGCAAGAAGTTGTTCGGACATGAAGAGAAGACTGCAAAACCTTCAGTGGCAGACTGGAAGCCAAGTGCATAGCAACCATAACAACGCATGTATTTTGTGAAAAATCACAATTTTGCAACTGAAAACTTTAAGAGGCATAAAGGTAAAACGGTAAAAGATTTGAAAAAGCTGAATCATACCTGAATAGCCCAATAATTTGAGAACATTTTAAAGTTTGAATGGTTGTTCTACGTGAAAATATGAGGAAGTAGTTAAGTTTCAGAAACAAGCAAATTTTAGCAGAATTGCAGAAGTTTCCCATTCATTTCAATGGGACAAATTAAGCTTAATATTTTAAAAAGTATAATAGTGAAAAATACCAAAAGACATAGCAGGAATTAGCAGAAATAGCAGAATATTTTAAAATTTGAACGGTGAAAATCGGCTGAAAATTGTGGAAGTAGTTAAGTGCCAAAAAGTGTACGGAAGTCCCAAGAGGAACTCAATAGTGTGGATGCTTAAAGCATCCACACAATAATAAAGAATAAAGAGAAACAGGAACTCAATAGTGTGGATGCTTAAAGCATCCACACAATAATAATAATAAAGAATAAAGAGAAACAGGAACTCAATAGTGTGGATGCTTAAAGCATCCACACAATAATAAAGAATAAAGAGAAACAGGAACTCAATAGTGTGGATGCTTAAAGCATCCACACAACTAGAAAAATTTGCATTTCCTGCGAAAATGCAGTGTGGATGCTTTAAAGCTGAAGCTGTATGCAAAAACTAGCTGAAAAAGCTGAAAAGTTGCAGAAATTGTAAAAACTTTGCAGAAGCAAAGGAACTTTGCTAAAATGTAATAACTTAGCAGAACTGCAATATCTTAGAGGAAACATAATACTTGGCAGAAATACAATAGCATAGCAGAACTTAGCAGAAATATTGTAACTTACCAGAAACATGACAACTTCTCAAAAAATACAAGAATTTAGGAGAAATAGTATAAGATAACAGAAAGAATATATTTAGCCAAAAATACTTAAACATTACAGAAACACTATGATTTAGAAAAATAGTACAACATAGCAGAAATACTGTGTTTTACCAGAGACACTGTGATGAACTATGAATATTGTAATTTTAAATTAATACTATGTTTTAGCACAAATACTATAATTTGGCAGAAATACTATCATTTGGCAGAAATACTATGATTCAGCACAAATACTCTGGTTTAGCACAAATATTATAAGATAGCAGAAATACAATTATATAGCAGAAATGCTATATTTAGAAAGAAAAATATAATATAGTAGAAATAGTATGATTTAGCAGAAATACTACAATATAGCATAATAACAATGATTTAGAACAAATACTATGATTGAGCAGAATAGTTATAACTTAAGTGAAAATACTGGAAAACTAAAGTGACAAGCTGAGAAAAAAACAGAATATGCTTAAGCTGTCTCAAAACTAATTATTGTTCAACTGTGGGGAAAAAAAGAAATACAAATAAATAAATACAGAAATGTAACGGTGTGTTCACACCGAACGCGATGGACGCGAATAAAACGCCCCAAACGCCCCTAATTTGACGCGTGTACATTCGCGTCTCAACGCGTGAACCGGAAATGTGGGAGTTTCCATCTTTGCAAGATGGCAGCTGTCGAGCTAGCGCTTGAAGAGAGAGTCTCCCTTCTCTATTTACTGTGGAGAGCAGAGCAGCAGCGTAAAAGACGTCCTCGCCGTACCTGGGTCCATCAAGTCCTCCAGGCGCGTGAGCAGTTTGGTGAGTTTCACCATTTGCTCCAGGAGCTGCGCCTGGATGACGGCAGATTCCAGCGATATCATCGTCTGTCACCCGGCCAGTTTGAGGACCTGCTTTCCCGCGTCGGTCCCAGAATCGCCCGCCTAGACACCAATTACAGGCGCTCAATCCCACCTGCAGAGCGCCTGTCCGTCTGCCTGAGGTTAGTAAAAGTGGTCAATACGGTAGTCCTTTATTGATACCTGTGCTAATATATGCTAAACCATCCATTTATACACTGCTAACATGGATGTGCTATGCTAACAGTGAATGCTGTCGGCGTTTACTGATGGCATAGCACATCCATGTTAGCAGTGTATCGTGTATACACTGCTAACATGGATGTGCTATAACAGTGAATGCTGTCGGCGTGTATAAACTATCGTTTATACACTGCTAACATGGATGTGCTATGCTAACAGTGAATGCTGTCGGCGTTTACTGATGGCATAGCACATCCATGTTAGCAGTGTATCGTGTATACACTGCTAACATGGATGTGCTATAACAGTGAATGCTGTCGGCGTGTATAAACTATCGTTTATACACTGCTAACATGGATGTGCTATGCTAACAGTGAATGCTGTCGGCGTTTACTGATGGCATAGCACATCCATGTTAGCAGTGTATCGTGTATACACTGCTAACATGGATGTGCTATAACAGTGAATGCTGTCGGCGTGTATAAACTATCGTTTATACACTGCTAACATGGATGTGCTATGCTAACAGTGAATGCTGTCGGCGTTTACTGATGGCATAGCACATCCATGTTATCAGTGTATCGTGTATACACTGCTAACATGGATGTGCTATAACAGTGAATGCTGTCGGCGTGTATAAACTATCGTTTATACACTGCTAACATGGATGTGCTATGCTAACAGTGAATGCTGTCGGCGTTTACTGATGGCATAGCACATCCATGTTAGCAGTGTATCGTGTATACACTGCTAACATGGATGTGCTATAACAGTGAATGCTGTCGGCGTGTATAAACTATCGTTTATACACTGCTAACATGGATGTGCTATGCTAACAGTGAATGCTGTCGGCGTTTACTGATGGCATAGCACATCCATGTTATCAGTGTATCGTGTATACACTGCTAACATGGATGTGCTATAACAGTGAATGCTGTCGGCGTGTATAAACTATCGTTTATACACTGCTAACATGGATGTGCTATGCTAACAGTGAATGCTGTCGGCGTTTACTGATGGCATAGCACATCCATGTTAGCAGTGTATCGTTTATACACTGCTAACATGGATGTGCTATGCTAACAGTGAATGCTCTCGGTGTTTACCGATAGCAAACTGGTACTGTTTATAATATTTCTAGTGATACTCAGATGGTCTCATCAAGTCCCGATTTAATTCGATTTATGCTGTTATCAGTGGTTGAATGATAGCATGGCTGTGGTGTCATAGGTATGCTCTCGGTGTTTGCTGATATCAAACTGGTATTAGGACCACTGTGGGTTAATCTTTGTAGTGATACACACTCCTTTTTGTTTATTTATACCTGGTTTAATTTCTGGGATAGTTGAATATTTGTATATAATCACTGCAG
The DNA here is from genome assembly GCF_057381845.1 of Rhamphochromis longiceps. NCBI lineage: Eukaryota > Metazoa > Chordata > Actinopteri > Cichliformes > Cichlidae > Rhamphochromis > Rhamphochromis longiceps. The sequence goes on from NC_140565.1 coordinate 168,507, forward strand.
ACTGTTTTAGATTATATCAAATATATATCATGTAATTATCCTTATAATTACAAAATGTTTTATGTAAGATTTATGTTTTGGAATTTGTAATTTTGGAATTTCAATAATGTATTTTGTAACTGCAGTACACATAATACACATTTTAAACAATTTTGTCCAGGTTCCTTGCCACCGGGGACTCCTTCAGGACCATCACGTTCAGTTTTCGAGTCGGTGTGTCCACGGTGAGCCAGATCATCCCCCAGGTAGCGACGGCCATCTGGGACTGTCTAGTGGACGATTTCATGGCTGTGCCTTCAACTGAAGACTGGCGGTCCATCGCAGAGTGTGTGAAGGCAACGTGTGTTCTCCACAATTTTCTGCGCTGTGTGGACGAGAGAGGGGCACCTGCTGTGAGGGGTGTGGCACCTGCTGTGGTGGAGCCGTTGCAAGGCCTGGGTCGTGTAGCAGCAAACAACTCCTCCAGAGAGGCTGTCCTGGTGAGGGAGAAGTTCATGGCCCACTTCTCGGCAGAGGGAGCTGTGTCTTGGCAACCAAAGGAGTAGCCTGTTTGAAGTCTGAGTGACTTCCCCACAACGGCTCTTTTAAGAGCCACCCACAAACCTCTAAAGAGTGTTCCTGTCTTTTTAAAATTTTCTTAATAAATGGATCTCTACTCCAAAATAACCTAACCTCTCTTTATTCTCTTAAGTAACTTGTCTTCACTATGTTCCTATAACCAGTGTGATGCAAAAGTTTGAGCAACCTTATTAATAGTCATTATTTTCCTGTATGAATCGGTTACAGTAAAAAATGTCAATTACATATATCATATAGGAGACACACACATTGATATACACTACATATTTATGTTATTTCTCTTTTTATGTGTTGCCAATATATGCACCTGCTTTATTTAGTGTAAAGTTATTGCACACTTTCTGTAAATCCAGTGAACTGCATTTCACTTCTCAAATATCACTGTGTGTGTCTCCTATATGATGTATTTAACTGACAATTTAAATTGTGACAAATAACGATTTGTACAGGACAATGATGGCTATTAACAAGGTTGCCCAAACTTTTGCATCCCACTGTATCAGTATATTTTGTCATTAGTATAATATGAAATAAATTCTACTTGTGTCAAGTCGGGTGCCAATATTTGCTGTGTAGTAGAACAGAGACATTTGTCATTATAAATGTTTATTTGATAAAATATATAAATTCAGTAATAAAAAGATTCAACATAAATATATGAAATTTAACTATTTACAGAGAGACAGGAATAAAAAGGACCCAGCTTGGAGTGGAAGAGCCTCAGGGGAGAAGGAGGAGAAGAATAAGAACATTGTTTCTGCCCTGGAGAGCTGCTGCCTCATCAGAAAACTACTGATCATTAGGGTCCAATGTTTCCAAATTTAGCACAGCTGTGCTGTTGTCAAAAACTAATTTATGAATTTGGAATTTCACGAATTCTCGTGTCTGAGGCGGCATGCTCTCCAGAGCAGGAACAAGGCCGAGGAGGAAATACTCTGTTGCAGACGGGCGTGGCCTCTTTAGGGACTCCAGGATAGCCAGCTCCACCGCCGATGGACCATCCTGGGACCCTTCCCTCGACCGCCTTCGAGCTCTCCTCCTCTGTGGGCCTGTAAAAAACAGAACAAAACACCACAAAGAAATGAGAAGGCTGCTACTAGATTGTCATTTTCAAAATTGAAAAAAACCAGGATATGAACAGATTGGTTGTAGATATTTAGTAAAGGTGATCACAAGGGAATCCAAGCAAGTAAAAAGCTATCAGTGCTTGATGTTCATACCTGTGGGTGCAGCAGCAGGAGTGGAGGGACCAGGGACTGGGGAGTCAGGAGAAGCAACAGGGGAGGACTCTGCTGCATGATAACTTGACTCTATCAAGACAATATTAAATGTTAACAGGTTGAAGACAATAGTCATAGAGAATATTATATTATTATATACTTATTATTATATACAGTGGTCTCCCATTTATTGCAGCACATGAACAGTAGTCACAGTTCTCACAAGTTGATTCTCAAAGTGCAAACCTTTGTCGATTTTAAAACGTAAAAGTATTATGCCGCGCTTTTTCTCCGTCTGCGGCGCCACTTTTGTGCGCCTTTTTTGCTCCCGGTGCAGGTGTCTATTTCCGAATGAGGGTCATAGTTATGAGTGTTTTTGTGCTGTTTTTTTCTATTTGAAGTGATGGTTATCAAAACCAAACATGATAAGTTTGGCAAGCGCAGGAGACACGACACGGAGGAGATTTGTCATTTGGGCTGCAGAATGCAATGCGCATCGTTGAAAGCTGTACGGTGCAATAAAAAAAATCAGCGAAAAGGCGAGGCAGTGACGGATGAACAGCGGGACTACTTTATACTGTTTATTAATAAACAAAATATATTCCTGTATGACAACACGCATAAATTAACTGCCTACATTAATTAATTGTAAACATACCTTCTGACTGACACTCCCCTGCTGCCTCTTCGGGCTGTCCCTGGTCCTCGGGGGAGAAGTTCTCCACGGTCCGCACCATATTACCGCTGGTCTCCCGCGGGGTGAGGAAGGGGTCCAGAAACCCCATGACCGCGAAGAACTTCCATCTCCTCCCCGATCCTGCTGCAGACCCACTCCTCTTCTCCTTCTCTGACCTCTTCTCCTTATTATAGGTGTCCCTGAGGCTCTTCCACTTTCTCCTGCAGATGTCCTCTGAATAAACGCATTATCTGGTTAGCGGAAAGGTATTTGTACAACAGTGGGAAAATCGCGGGACAGTAGGCGCGCTTGCTAGCTTTTGCACGGCTTCATCGGGTCAGTCTGAAAATTAAAAAGAAGAAGGAATGAACTTACCAGGTTGCCCGATCTCCTCACTTATGTGTCTCCAAGCTAGGTCCTTTTTATTCCTGTCTCGGTAGAAATAGGAGCTGGCATCATATAGCTCGGGGTGGTTAGCCACGGCGCTGATCAGCTTTTCCTCCATACTGAATGAAGAATGAAGGGCTTTGGCTGGATCTGCCCCTTTGACCTAGGTCAGAGCCACGTCACCAGGCTCCTGATTGGTTGTCGCGGCGCGATTTGACGCTGGAGTTCAGATTTTTCCAACTCGAGCGGTAGACGCGAAACGCGCGTATGCACAAAGTGCAACACAAAAACTCACGCGCGTGGTTTTATTCGCGCGTCAAACGCGCCTGACGCGCTACACTGACGCGCGTTTCGCGCGTCAAACGCGCCTGACGCGCTACACTGACGCGCGTTTCACGCGTTTTGGCGTTTTCGCGACGCAAATCTGCTTCCGAATTTTCGCGGGACCCGCAATCGCGCGTCATCGCGCCTTTCCATTGACTTTACATGTAAACCTGACGCTCTATTCGCGTCCATCGCGTTCGGTGTGAACACACCGTAAAGAGAGAGACACACACACAGGGTCTATGCCAGTCAAACAATGAGATGCTGCCCTAAAGAGGGTCTTTCTCTCTCTCTCTCTCTGTCTCTCTGTCTCTCTCTGCCTCTGTCTCTCTCACACACACACACAGGGAGAGAAGCAAGTTTCTAGGTCAGTCAAGCAGCCTGGGAGCTGATAAATTTGAATCCACCAATCAGAGAGGCTGTGTACTTTTCCCGCCAAAACAGGTGCACACACGCAGCACAGAGACAGGATTTTTGTAGTCTATTTCTCATAGTGAGGATTCCCCTCAAACAAATGACCATAATTTCCTAACCGTAGGGGCAAGAACGGTCATTTTTACACAGTTTTGTTCATAAGAGATGGGGGAATCGTCAAGTGTTGACAATTTATCATTAAAATATGAATTTTTTGAGATATATGACATGGATGACGGGTTGGTTTAGAAGCCACGAAGGCCCCAATATGCAAATTTGAATGCCTCAGCCCACATATATGATTGGCTGGCTGGGAAGCCGTGGAGGCCCTGATATGTAAATTTGAATGTCTCAGGCCTCACAGAGGATTGGCTGCCTGGGGACCTGGCAGTAATATATGGAAATAGTATGATTAAGCATAAATACTACATTTAGTAGAAATACTATATTTTAGCACAAATACTATAAAAAACAGAAATAGTATGATTAAGCATAAATACTACATTTAGTAGAAATACTATATTTTAGCACAAATACTATAAAAAGCAGAATTACTAAAATTTAGCAGATATACTATATTAAGCACAAATCTTATAAAAAGCAGAAATAGTATGATTAAGCATAAATACTACATTTAGTAGAAATACTATGTTTTAGCACAAATACTATAAAAAGCAGAAATACTATATTAAGCAATATAAATATCCTATAAAAATCCTATAAAAAGCAAAAATACTATACTGTGATTTGGTAGAAAAACTATAATTATTCAGAAATACTATATTTGGCAGAAATACTATATTTAGCACAAATCTTATAAAATAGCAGAAATAGTATGATTTAGCACAATAGTAATATCTTATACAGAAAAATTGGAAAAGCAAAATGGACAGCTGAAAAAATGCTGAACATGCTGAGGGTCCCTCAAATATGCTTGTTAAATGAAAAAAATCGGCAAAAAAAAATATAACAGAGACACACACACAAGATCCAATTCAGTCAACCACTCTAAATATATTGAATTTGAATCTTACAATGAGATCATCCCATTAAAAGACTTTCTCTCTCTCTCTCGCTCTCTGTCACACACACACACACACACACACACACACACACACACACACACACACACACACACACACACAGAGGGAGAGAGAAGTAAGTTTCTAGCTCAGTCAAGCAGCCTGGGAGCTGCTGAATTTGAATCCACCAATCAGAGAGCCTGTGCACTTTTTCCCGCCAAAACAGGTGCACGCAGCACAGAGAGACACAGGATTTTTGCAGTCTATTTCTCATAATGACGACTCCCCTCAAACAAATGACCATAATTTCCTAACCGTAGGGGCTAGAACAGTCATTCTTACATCGTTTTGTTCAGAAGAGATGGGGGAATCTTAAAGTGTTGACAATTTATCATTAAAATATGAATTATTAAAGATATTTGACTTCTAATGCACCATAACTGAGTAGAGCAAAGCAAAAACTGCCTTGACTTGCCCTCAAACAACGCTTTCTAACTCTAAATCTATTTGGAGTATCAATATCATTCTTTCACCGTAAGAGACAGCAGGCTTTGGTGAACAATCATGGAAATTTTCAGGTCTCTGTGGAAATCCATTAAAAAGATATGACGAGAGAAATGTGGTTCATTTCCAGAGTTTGAAATCTGAAGAAATCTGAGCGAAGGACGAATTTCCTACCGTCAAACAAGTCTAACTCATTTCAGAACGGTAATAGGTGAGAAAATAATTCTTGAATTGTGAGCGTCACGAGTGTCTGAAGATATACTGGGACAAGCCTTATGTCTTAACTTTGCTTCATTAAGGAGATATGACGATTCGAATATGCCTCTCATTACAGAAATCAAGCGGTGATTTTGAACAAACTCTCCATTGACTTTCTATGGAGAGTTTTGCGACTTTGTGTTGGTCTGAGGAGATTTGCCAAAATTCTATAAATCCCACAACAATGATAGTGACATTTTCGGAAAGCCAGCAAAAATACCTACGTTTTGATGTATAATTTGTGGAAGTTGAGTGAAAATTGAGCAAGTAGCAAGAAGTTGTTCGGACATGAAGAGAAGACTGCAAAACCTTCAGTGGCACACTGGAAGCCAAGTGCATAGCAACCATAACAATGCATGTATTTTGTGAAAAATCACAATTTTGCAAGTGAAAACTTTAAGAGGCATAAAAGTAAAACGGTAAAAGATTTGAAAAAGCTGATTTATACCTGAATAGCCCAATAATTTGAGAACATTTTAAAGTTTGAATGGTTGTTCTACGTGAAAATATGAGGAAGTAGTTAAGTTTCAAAAACAAGAAAATTTTAGCAGAATTGCAGAAGTTTCCCATTCATTTCAATGGGACAAATTAAGCTTAATATTTTAAAAAGTATAATAGTGAAAAATACAAAAAGACATAGCACACATTAGCAGAAATAGCAGAATAGTTTAAAATTTGAACGGTGAAAATCGGCTGAAAATTGTGGAAGTAGTTAAGTGCCAAAAAGTGTACGGAAGTATCAAGAGGAACTCAATAGTGTGGATGCTTAAAGCATCCACACAATAAAGAATAAAGAGAAACAGGAACTCAATAGTGTGGATGCTTAAAGCATCCACACAACTAGAAAAATTTGCATTTCCTGCGAAAATGCAGTGTGGATGCTTAAAGCTGAAGCTGTATGCAAAAAGTAGCTGAAAAAGCTGAAAAGTTGCAGAAATTGTAAAAACTTTGCAGAAGCAAAAGAAGTTTGCTAAAATGGAATAACTTAGCAGAACTGCAATATCTTAGAGGAAACATAATACTTGGCAGAAATACAATAGCATAGCAGAATTTAGCAGAAATATTGTAACTTACCAGAAACATGATAACTTCTCAAAAATACAAGAATTTAGGAGAAATAGTATAAGATAACAGAAAGAATATATTTAGCCAAAAATACTTAAACATTACAGAAACACTATGATTTAGAAAAATAGTACAACAGAGCAGAAATATTGTGATTTACCAGAGACACTGTGATGAACTATGAATATTGTAATTTTAAATTAAGACTATGTTTTAGCACAAATATTATAATTTGGCAGAAATACTATAATTTAGCAGAAATACTATATTAAGCACAAATCCTATAAAAAGCAGAAATGGTATGATTAAGCATAAATACTACATTTAGTAGAAATACTTTGTTTTAGCACAAATCCCATAAAAAGCAGAAATACTGTACTATGATTTAGTAGAAAAACTATAATTAATCAGAAATACTAAATTTAGCAGAAATACTATATTAAGCACAAATCCTATGAAAAGCAGAAATAATATGATTAAGCATAAATACTACATTTAGCAGAAATACTATATTAAGCACAAATCTTATAAAAAGCAGCAATACTATATTAAGCACAAATCTTATAAAAAGCAGAAATACTATATTAAGCACAAATCCTATAAAAGCAGAAATAGTATATTAAGCACAAATCTTATAAAATAGCAGAAATAGTATGATTTAGCACAATAGTAATAAGTTAAACAGAAAAATTGGAAAAGCAAAATGGACAGCTGAAAAAATGCTGAACATGCTGAGGGTCCCTCAAATATACTTGTTAAATGACAAAAATCTGAAAAAAAATTTATGACAGCCACACAATTACAAATATGTACACATGAGGAAACACACATGCACAGAGAGACACACACACAAGATCCAATTCAGTCAACCAGTCTAACTATATTCAATTTAAATCCTTCAATGACATGCTGCCAAATAAGGGCAGGGTCCTCTCTCTCCCACTAAACACACACACACACACACACACACACACACACACACACACACACACACACACACACACACACACACACACACACAGAGGGAGAGAGCTGCCGAATTTAAATCCACCAATCAGAGTGGCTGTTTACGTTTTCCCGCCAAAACAGGTGCATCTTTTTACACACGCAGCACAGAGAGGCACAGGATTATTGCAGTCTATTTCTCATAGTGAGGACTCCCCTCAAACAAATGACCATAATTTCCTAACTGTAGGGGCTAGAGCGGTCATTCTTACACCGTTTTGTTCAGAAGTGATTGGGGAATCTTCAAGTGTTGACAATTTATCATTCAAATATGAATTTTTAGAGATATATGACATGGATGACTTATTGACTTAGAAGCCACGAATTCCCCATTATGCAAATTTGAATGGCTCAGGCCACATATATGATTGGCTGGCTGGGAAGCCATGCAGGCCCTGATTTGTGGATTTGAATTCCTCAGCCCTGATATGATTGGCTGGCTTAGAAGCCATGAAGGCCCCAATATGCAAATTTGAATGCCTCAGGACACATATATGATTGGCTGGGAAGCCGTGCAGGCCCTGATTTGAAAATTTGAATGTCTCAGTCCTCAGAGAGGATTGGCTGCCTGGGGACCTGGCAGATATATATATAGAAATACTATGATTAAGCATAAATACTACATTTAGTAGAAATACTATGTTTTCGCACAAATACTATAAAAAGCAGAAATACTATAATTTAGCAGAAATACTATATTAGGCACAAATAGTATAAAAAGCAGAAATACTATATTAGGTACAAATCCTATAAAAAGCAGAAATACTATATTAGGCACAAATCCTATAAAAAGCAGAAATACTATATTAGGCACAAATAATATAAAAAGCAGAAATACTATAATTTAGCAGAAATACTATATTATGCACAAATCTTATGAAAAGCAGAAATAGTATGATTTAGCAGAAATACTGTATTTAGCACAAGTACCGAAAAGTACCAGAAATACTATGATTTAGCAGAATAGTAATAACTTACAAAATTACAAATATGGAGGCATATTGAAACAGAAATGCACAGAGGGACACACAAACACAGGCTCTAATCCAGTCAACCAGTCTAACTATATTCAATTTAAATCCTACAATGACATGCTGCCAAATAAGGGCAGGGTCCTCTCTCTCCCACTAAACACACACACACACACACACACACACACACACACACACACACACACACACAGACAGACACAGAGGGAGAGAGCTGCCGAATTTAAATCCACCAATCAGAGTGGCTGTTTACGTTTTCCCGCCAAAACAGGTGCATCTTTTTACACACGCAGCACAGAGAGGCACAGGATTATTGCAGCCTATTTCTCATAGTGAGGACTCCCCACAAACAAATGACCATAATTTCCTAACCGTAGGGGCTAGAACGGTCATTCTTAAACCGTTTTGTTCAGAAGAGAGGGGGGAATCTTCCAGTGTTAACAATTTATCATTAAAATGTGAATTTTTAGAGATATACGACATGGATGACTTGTTGACTTAGAAGCCACGAATTCCCCAATATGCAAATTTGAATGCCTGAGGCCACATATATGATTGGCTGCCTGGGAAGCCATGCAGGCCCTGATTTGTGGATTTGAATTCCTCAGCCCTCAGATATGATTGGCTGGCTTAGAAGCCATGAAGGCCCCAATATGCAAATTTGAATGCCTCAGGACACATATATGATTGGCTGGGAAACCGTGCAGGCCCTGATTTGAAAATTTGAATGTCTAAGTCCTCACAGAGGATTGGCTGCCTGGGGACCTGGCAGAAATATATAGAAATACTATGATTAAGCATAAATACTACATTTAGTAGAAATACTATGTTTTAGCAAAAATACTATAAAAAGCAGAAATACTATAATTTAGCAGAAATACTATATTAAGCACAAATCCTATAAAAAGCAGAAATACTATATTAAGCACAAATTCTATAAAAAGCAGAAATACTATATTAAGCACAAATTCTATAAAAAGCAGAAATACTATATTAAGCACAAATCCTATTAAAAGCAGAAATACTATATTAAGCACAAATCCTATGAAAAGCAGAAATAGTATGATTAAGCATAAATACTACATTTAGCAGAAATACTATATTAAGCACAAATCTTATAAAAAGCAGAAATACTATATTAAGCACAAATCCTATAAAAGCAGAAATAGTATATTAAGCACAAATCTTATAAAATAGCAGAAATAGTATGATTTAGCACAATAGTAATAAGTTAAACAGAAAAATTGGAAAAGCAAAATGGACAGCTGAAAAAATGCTGAACATGCTGAGGTTCCCTCAAATATACTAGTTAAATGACAAAAATCTGAAAAAAAATTTATGACAGCCACACAATTACAAATATGCACACATGAGGAAACACACATGCACAGAGAGACACACACACAAGATCCAATTCAGTCAAACAGTCTAAATATATTGAATTTGAATCTTACAATGAGATCATCCCATTAAAAGGCTTTCTCTCTCTCTCTCTCTCTGTCACACACACACACAAACACACACACGCACACACACACGCACACACAAACACACACAGACAGACACAGAGGGAGAGAGCTGCCGAATTTAAATCCACCAATCCGAGTGGCTGTTTTCGTTTTCCCGCCAAAAAAGGTGCATCTTTTTACACAGCACAGAGAGGCACAGGATTATTGCAGTCTATTTCTCATAGTGACGACTCCCCTCAAACAAATGACCATAATTTCCTAACCGTAGGGGCTAGAGCGGTCATTCTTACACCGTTTTGTTCAGAAGAGATGGGGGAATCTTCCAGTGTTTACAATTTATCATTAACATATGAATTTTTAGAGATATATGACATGGATGACTTATTGACTTAGAAGCCACGAATTCCCCAATATGCAAATTTGAATGGCTGAGGCCACATATATGATTGGCTGGCTGGGAAGCCGTGCAGGCCCTGATTTGTGGATTTGAATTTCTCAGCCCTGATATGATTGGCTGGCTTAGAAGCCATGAAGGCCCCAATATGCAAATTTGAATGCCTCAGGACACATATATGATTGGCTGGGAAGCCGTGCAGGCCCTGATTTGAAAATTCTAATGTCTCAGTCCTCACAGAGGATTGGCTGCCTGGGGACCTGGCAGAAATATATGGAAATACTATGATTAAGCATAAATACTACATTTAGTAGAAATACTATGTTTTAGCACAAATACTATAAAAAGCAGAAATACTATATTAAGCACAAATCCTATAAAAAGCAGAAATACTATATTAGGCACAAATAGTATAAAAAGCAGAAATACTATAATTTAGCAGAAATACTATGTTAGGCACAAATCCTATAAAAAGAATAAATACTATAATTTAGCAGAAATACTATATTAGTCACAAATCTTATGAAAAGCAGAAATAGTATGATTTAGCAGAAATACTGTATTTAGCACAAGTACCGAAAAGTACCAGAAATACTATGATTTAGCAGAATAGTAATAACTTACAAAATTACAAATATGGAGGCATATTGAAACAGAAATGCACAGAGGGACACACAAACACAGGCTCTAATCCAGTCAACCAGTCTAACTATATTCAATTTAAATCCTACAATGACATGCTGCCAAATAAGGGCAGGGTCCTCTCTCTCCCACTAAACACACACACACACACACACACACACACACACACACACACACACACACACACACACACACACAGACAGACACAGAGGGAGAGAGCTGCCGAATTTAAATCCACCAATCAGAGTGGCTGTTTACGTTTTCCCGCCAAAACAGGTGCATCTTTTTACACACGCAGCACAGAGAGGCACAGGATTATTGCAGCCTATTTCTCATAGTGAGGACTCCCCACAAACAAATGACCATAATTTCCTAACCGTAGGGGCTAGAACGGTCATTCTTAAACCGTTTTGTTCAGAAGAGATGGGGGAATCTTCCAGTGTTAACAATTTATCATTAAAATGTGAATTTTTAGAGATATACGACATGGATGACTTGTTGACTTAGAAGCCACGAATTCCCCAATATGCAAATTTGAATGCCTGAGGCCACATATATGATTGGCTGGCTGGGAAGCCGTGCAGGCCCTGATTTGTGGATTTGAATTCCTCAGCCCTCAGATATGATTGGCTGGCTTAGAAGCCATGAAGGCCCCAATATGCAAATTTGAATGCCTCAGGACACATATATGATTGGCTGGGAAACCGTGCAGGCCCTGATTTGAAAATTTGAATGTCTAAGTCCTCACAGAGGATTGGCTGCCTGGGGACCTGGCAGAAATATATAGAAATACTATGATTAAGCATAAATACTACATTTAGTAGAAATACTATGTTTTAGCACAAATACTATAAAAAGCAGAAATACTATAATTTAGCAGAAATACTATATTAAGCACAAATCCTATAAAAAGCAGAAATAGGATGATTAAGCATAAACACTACATTTAGTAGAAATACTATGTTTGAGCAAAAATCCTATAAAAAGCAGAAATACTATATTAGGCACAAATCCCATAAAAAGCAGAAATAGTATGATTAAGCATAAATACTACATTTAGTAGAAATACTATGTTTTAGCACAAATAGTATAAAAAGCAGAAATACTGTAATTTAGCAGAAATACTATATTAGGCACAAATCTTATAAAATAGCAGAAATACTATGATTTAGCACAATAGTAATAAGTTAAACAGAAAAATTGGAAAAGCAAAATGGACAGCTGAAAAAATGATGAACATGCTGAGGGTCCCTCAAATATACTTGTTAAATGAAAAAATCAGCAAAAAAATGCACAGGGAGAGAGAAGTAAGTTTCTAGGTCAGCCTGGGAGCTGCTAAATTTGAATCCACCAATCAGAGAGCCTGTGTACTTTTTCCCGCCAAAACATGTGCATCTTTTTACACACGCAGCACAGAGAGGCACAGGATTATTGCAGCCTATTTCTCATAGTGAGGATTCCCCTCAAACAAATGACCATAATTTCCAAACCGTAGGGGCTAGAGCGGTCATTCTTACACCGTTTTGTTCAGAAGAGATGGGGGAATCTTCCAGTGTTTACAATTTATCATTAAAATATGAATTATTAAAGATATTTGACTTCTAATGCACCATAACTGAGTAGAGCGAAGCAAAAACTGGCTTGACTTGCCCTCAAACAACGCTTTGTAACTCAAAATCTATTTGGAGTATCGATATCATTCTTTCACCGTAAGAGACAGCAGGCTTTGGTGAACAGTCATGGAAATTTTCAGGTCTCTGTGGAAATCCAACAAAAAGTTATGACGAGAGAAATAAGTGGTTCATTTCCAGGGTTTGAAATTTGAAGAAATCTGAGCGACGGACGAATTTCCTACCCTCAAACAAGTCCAACTCATTTCAGAACGGTAATACGTGAGAAAGAAATTCTTGAATTGTGAGCGTCACGAGTGTCTGAAGATATACCGGGACAAGCCTCATGTCTTAACTTTGCTTCGTTAAGGAGATATGACGATTCGAATATGCCTCTCATTACAGAAATGCAGCGGTGATTTTGAACAAACTCTCCATTGACTTTATATGGAGAGTTTTCCGACATTGTGTTGGTCTGAGGAGATTTGCGAAAGTTCTATGAATACCACAATAATGATAGTGACATTTTCGGAAACCCAGCAAAAATACCTATGTTTTGATGTATAATTTGTGGAAGTTGAGTGAAGATTGAGCAAGTAGCAAGAAGTTGTTCGGACATGAAGAGAAGACTGCAAAACCTTCAGTGGCACACTGGAAGCCAAGTGCATAGCAACCATAACAACGCATGTATTTTGTGAAAAATCACAATTTTGCAACTGAAAACTTTAAGAGGCATAAAGGTAAAACGGTAAAAGATTTGAAAAAGCTGAATCATACCTGAATAGCCCAATAATTTGAGAACATTTTAAAGTTTGAATGGTTGTTCTACGTGAAAATATGAGGAAGTAGTTAAGTTTCAGAAACAAGCAAATTTTAGCAGAATTGCAGAAGTTTCCCATTCATTTCAATGGGACAAATTTAGCTTAATATTTCAAAAAGTATAATAGTGAAAAATACCAAAAGACATAGCAGGAATTAGCAGAAATAGCAGAATATTTTAAAATTTGAACGGTGAAAATCGGCTGAAAATTGTGGAAGTAGTTAAGTGCCAAAAAGTGTACGGAAGTCCCAAGAGGAACTCAATAGTGTGGATGCTTAAGCATCCACACAATAATAAATCCGAGCAATAGTAATAAGTGTGCCTTCGCATAGGCACACTTAATGAAAGGTGGTGGATTGGACAGATGCAGGTCGATGTGTAAAAATAACTCAGTTGTTTGGTGGTGGCTATGGCGGAGCTTCCACAGAGGCCAGCAGGTGGATGAGGGAAGGGGAGGCAGGAGGAGAGCCCCGAGGCAGCCGCCAGTCCAAGTGTCAGGTGAACTGAACTTCAGGTAAGAAGTTATGACCTGCAGTCTATCTGGGTCAGATATAAACCAAGTTTAGGTGGAGTTTATTTTTGTTGTGCTGACTTTTTACAGTCAGTTACAATAACTCATTCTGCGTACTAGCTAGACGGGTGCTATCATGTTACTGATAGTGAACTTTATTTTATTCATAAGGTTGGTTCGTAGAGTTGCCAACCGTCCCGTAAAAAACCGGAATTGTCCCGTATTTAGAGAAAATATTATGCGTTTCGTACTGAGGTGAAAAGGAACACAGTTTGTCCCGGACTTCAGCTAGAATGGAAAAAGACACAAAGCTGGAGTTATTCTACGTCTTTACACTGCAGCTGCCTCTACTTCTCACGTTATCTCCCCCTGCCTCTCTGTTGCTACTTCAATCATGAAAATGATCAATGATCAGTTGATCGATATTTCTGACGAAAGTCCCGTCTCTCTTGTTTGTTTATTGCCCACTTTGCGCCAGAAAGAGGAAATCAGGGGATAAACAACAGCAGCACATTTAAGCTTGATAAGCTGTTGTTAGAATTTATTTCATATTAATTTATGGTATCAGCTGATGTTTGCTGGAGCCACAGCTGTAAAGCTGCTGGTCATGGTATCAGTTTGGTTATCATTACCTCATCTTCTTTTCTCCTAATTTCTATTATTGCTGTTATTAAGGAGGAAGACAGGATAAAAGACATGCTGTGGAAGAGAGACAGAGGTTAATAACAGATATGATTCAATGCAGAGGTCTATTAACACATAGTGAGTGAGAAAGGTGACTGGAAAGGAAATACTCAGTGTATCGTGGGAATCCCCCAGCAGTCTACACCTATTGCAGCATAACTAAGGGAGGATTCAGGGTCACCTGGTCCAGCCCTAACTATATGCTTTAGCAAAAAGGAAAGTTTTAAGCCTAATCTTAAAAGTAGAGATAGTGTCTGTCTCCCGAATCCAAACTGGAAGCTGGTTCCACAGAAGAGGGGCCTGAAAACTGAAGGCTCTCCCTCCCATTCTACTTTTAAATACTCTAGGAACAACAAGTAGGCCTGCAGAGCGAGAGCGGAGCGCTCTAATAGGGTGATATGGTACTACAAGGTCATTAAGATAAGATGGGGCCTGATTATTTAAGACCTTGTATGTGAGGAGCAGGATTTTGAATTCTGGATTTAACAGGAAGCCAATGAAGGGAAACCAATACAGGAGAAATATACACTCTCTTTCTAGTCCCTGTCAGGACTCATGTTGACTTTTTGTCAGTCTGGCTACAGTGCTGAATGGAAGCCTAGGGTTGTTCTTATTTTCTTCAATCTCTGATGAATAATACGATGTTGTAGCTTTCAGGAGGGCCTAATTCTAAAGCAATAAACTATTTCTCTAGGATTAAAAATGGTCTTACACATTTGTGACAGGCCATTTCCTCTCTGGCTTTGAATTTGACTGCTTTAGACTACATGTTTGAGAATTACCAGGTAGTCAAGTACTTCTGTTAGAGTAGCATTCAGGTAGCTGCTCTGCTCTGTGTTGATACAGGGCACTGAAAATTATAACAGTAGGTGAACTAGAAAATGGCGGGTGAATGCCGTGTAGTGGAAATCTACTTCAGAAAACAGCTAAAAAGCTGAACTATCTGCTGAAAAGAGGTGAGAAAGCTGAAGGGTCACGGGTAGGAGTTAAACCAGCGCTGCCTACGGCCAGGGTACCTGCTTATCCCAGCGAGCTAAATGTGTGCAAAAGAAGCTGAAGTGTGAGAGTAATGACTGCAAATGTAGGCTCTATGACCGGTAATGAGAAAAAACTAGATGATATGTTCAACAGAATGAAGATATGTGCATTGTCACTGGTACTGAATAAATTAAGTGCTCTAAACCTAAGCACTAAAAAAAGACTGGCCTATTCACTTGAATTGTTTAAGCTCATCTTACATTTTCTTCAATTTAAGTTAGGTCAACTTATTTTTCACCAACCTCAATGCATATTAAGTACCTGCTACTTAAAAAAATAATTTAAGTTTCTTAAATGTTACATTGAGTATTTTGGTCTAAAAAAACAAAAAAATGTGATGTCCACATATGTGGACGCCAGGTCCTAGGAGGTTAAGACGGAAGTTTCTTCCCCCAATCATTTAGGTTGGGGAATGGGTCCTAACTGTCATCTGCGCTTATGCGCTGAAAATATTTCAGAGTACCAGTTCTTCTAGATGTCCCTGCGTGGGGTGCTTGAGGGTTCTTCACCTGGGGACTCTGTCCTAGAGGGAGACTTCAGTGGGTAATCTGTAGGGGGCATGATTAGGAGAAACAGCTCACCTGATCTGCACCAGAGTTGTGAAGTGTTATCGGACTTTTGTGCAAACAACAATTTGTCCATAATGAATAATATGTTTGAACATAATGGTCTCCATAAGTGCAACAACCACTAGGACATCCTGGGTCGCAGGTTACGAATCTATTTTGTAATCATATCATCAGATCTGGGGCTGTATGTTCTGAATACCCAGGTGAAGTGGGAGGCTCAGCTGGTCAATTGATCAGGATGCACTCGGAACAGCGAAGGACACCGTGGGACTTTGGAGGCAGTTGAGGCCAACCGAAATCTCTTGTGTGGAAAGAGTTTGAGGCCATGTAAAAAAAAAAAAAACATCCAGACTTCCTCAGAGCAAATCTGCCTCAATCATATGTTACATATATTTAAACATAATCACATGTTTTTGCCTATTTTTGCTGTTTGTATGTCATAAGTCCTGCTGATGGATTGACCAGTAGGGCTGTCTTTTATGTGTCTGTTTAACCTCAAATAAGTTTGCTGTTTGAAGGCACAGTAATGTGAAATACAAACTTCCCCTAAATGGGTTAAACCTAAAGTAATTATCCTATTCTTAAACTGTAACAACTAAAAATAACAGAAATGAATGTATCTCCAGCTGCCTCCCTCTTCCCGCTCCACCACAATCACCCACACATGCAGGGCCTTGGAGTAGGGGTATGTCACCAGGGTGCAGAGGAGGCTACCCCCCCCGTCCCCTTCTGGCTGCCTCTGCCTCAATTTTATCCCACAACTTAGACATTCACATTACTCACACCCTCATTACACATACATATAGGATCTTGGGGGTGGGCACGATACACGGAGTCCAAAGTACCATCAGGGTGTACACCCCACCCCTGGCATCGTTACCCACCTCTCAATTTTAAATACACGTAGACATTGAGGGCTAGCAGGAGGGACCATGCGCTTACCTGCTGCTCTCTGGCAGGTAGCTCCAAGCCCTCCTGGGTTTTAAATGCACCTTAGAACACACATGCATCAACATTACAATGAGCGGGTGGAGGGAGGTTTGGAGTCTTCTCTCACCCCCGTTCTCTGCGACCTGCTGGAGCAGGGGGGCTAGGACTAGGAGGAGGAGTTGGCCGTCCGACTGCGGTCTGGAGTGTGGAGCCTTCCTGCTGCTGCGGAGTCGGGGCGGTCTGCCTCCCCCCACCACAGGGAAAAGGGAAACACCACCTGGGTCTGGGTGCAGTTCCCCCCTCCAGGGGCGGGGGCACCTAGACCCGGTTTGTAGAGTACGCTTGGGGAGTGTGATCGTGTGTACAACGTCTCTTTATGTCTGTCTCCACGTTGGTTGAGTGTGGAGTAAGTGCATATGAGAGCATGAGGGTGGGAATGGATGTTTGTATCTGTGTGTGCCTGTATGTCTGTGTCTATATGTCAGGTTGGGTGTCAGGCGCCACCTCTCTGGGGACATCTCAGGCCCTCCAAGGTTTGGAGGCCTATCTCCCCCTACCACCACTTCCCCTGCCAGTGGCGGACCCTCTCAGACATCGGTGCGTGGGCGTCCAGGTACACGCCGGCTCACTCCTTGGCGGCCGCTTATCGGGGCCTGGAGCCTGGGGCTTGCTCGGGCCACTTCGGAGGTGGGGTGCCCCCGGCCTCTCGGCCTGGGGCTCGGTCACTCAGGCGCAGCTGGCTGCCGGCGGAGCTCACGGGCGCGTCACTGCAACTCCCCCTGGCTTCTGCTCCGCGGCTGCTGAGTGAGCCCTCATCTGGGACTCTCCTCAGCTCTTTCCGGGACAGTGGCGCAGCTGCCCCTCTGTTGGTCTTCCTTGGTCTCTTGTGTTCTGGGGGCCTCTGGATGTCTGGAGTTTTGATCTCCTCCACACCTGCTTCACGCCCTGGAGGACGGGGCTGTGGCCCCCCCACACCCTCTAGCAGATTATTACATGAAGGAACCTTTTAAAAAACAAAAAACAAGCGCGTCCATGCTCACAGGTGTACACACGGGTGATCACACCCACAAACTACACCCTTTTTGGCTCCTACCTCAAAGCACACTGTGTTCTGTTGATCTTATGTGCTGCACAATAATGTTTAACATTTAGTATTTACTGTCATATTCCCATATATCATTGTGATGTTGTTTATTCTATCACTCTTGTTCTCTTCTGCTTGCTTTCTTTTTTCTTTCTCAGCAGGTGACCCAGGTGATTGATATATGCATTTTTTTTTCTCTGCCCGTTCTGTTGGTTTTTGTCTTTTGCCCTTCTCCCCGTCCCTCTTCTCAGCTGTTTCTCTTTCCCTCTTTCTTTCTCCCCTTCTTTCCCCCAGTCAAGTCTGTCCCGTATTCAGTAAGTGAAAATAAAATAAACAACAAAAGGTGAATCAAATGGACCATTAAGGCAAGGCTGGGATGGTCAGTTTGGTAAAGTAAATCCGTTGGGCATCTTTCTTTGCCTTTAGACAACAATTCTGATGCAAAAGAGCCAAACAGGACAGGCCAAAAGAAAAAAGAAAAAAAAAAAGAAAAAAAAAAAAAGAAAGAAATATAAGGAGTGAAAGTAAAATACTCAAGGAAAGTACAAATAACGGAAAATTCTATTCAAGTGTTTTAATGATTTATTAACACATTATAGCCCAAATTTTAATAATATGTCTGCATTAAGTGCATAGTAATTACATAAATTGCAAAAAAGTGCAATAAACTACAAAAAAATTGAAAATCGTTTTTTGCTTTTTTAACATATATTTCTAGTTAGAGAAATTTAAGAGGCTTATCCCTCAAAACTGTAAATACAAAAAAGTTGCACAAACTAGTTTCCCACCAAAGGAAATTTATTTTAAGTGTCTTCATAGTTTTATTTTTGAAATACACCAATTTTCATATACTGCTGGAAAAACAAAAAAATATATTATAGTGCAAATTTGCAAAATAACAGCATATGCATCAAAATAAAATATTTCCAGCAGTGCAATATGAGTCCTCAGCATCCCAGAAACGACACAGAAAGTCATAAAGTCAAACATAACGTTTAAAAACACAAGTATAGGCTCATAAGGCCAAGATGGTAAAAAACTACATTTCCGCAAAATGACGTCACTTCCGGTTTCAGGCAGGTCATGCCAGACATGCAATAGTTCACGCTGATGGACGTAGGAAGTGTTACAAACAGCTGATTGGATCGGCAAAGCGTTTTTCTGGAATATTGTGTTTTTGTTTTTGCAAGTGCTTTTTATGCAGTTTTTGCAAAGCTATATGTGGAAGGAAACTTTGACCTAGGACAAGCTGATGGCATAAGATGTAAGTACAACTCCTCCGGTTTCATATGCAAAAAAAATTATTGCGCTAGCTTACGTGGTTGCAGTGCTACCGGGATTTAAAAATAGTTACACAAAATGGAGTGTGTCCGCTCCGACCGGCTTTAAAGGTTTAATACCATATGTCCCACCTCATACTTGCATCGTATAGTAAATATTTTTTTATTTTGTAAATTTTTGTCACGATGTGGTATGGACTCAAGCGCAGATGTGGCAGCTAAAATACAGTTCCTTTTATTTGTACACAACACCAGGTGCGAGTATATACAAGTGAGAGGGCAAGGGGAATCCAGGGCTCAGGGAAATCCGGGAAAGGAGCTCTTCACACATGAGGAATCCAAGGAACACAGCACACCAACAACTTAGCACACCCAGGGCTCCAAGGGAAAAGGAATTCCGAGGTTACTCAATAGTCCAGAGATGAGACGTTTCTAGCCACTGCCTTAAGTAGTGGATGCTGGTTAGGCGATAAGCCACAGGTGTGTGATTATCCACAGGTGCGAGAGCCAGGGGCGGGGAGCCCAAAATGAGCTCCGCCCCAGCTTGAGAGAGAGGGAAAGGTAAACAAGAAACATATGTAGCCAACATGAGTAAGCCGGATAGACACGGGGACCATGGTAGTACCCCCCCCCCCCCCGCCCCCTCAACGGGAGCCTCCCAGTGACCCACCAGGCTTACCAGGGTGCAGACGGTGGAACTCCCGTAGCAAACCTTTAGCCCATGGTAGTTGAGGTGGGGCTGTTGTGTGCGTATTCTATCCACGATAGGTGTTAATAATAATAATAATAATGGATTGGATTTATATAGCGCTTTTCAAGGCACCCAAAGCGCTTTACAATACCACTATTCATTCACTCTCACATTCATACACTGGTGGAGGCAAGCCACAGTTGTAGCCACAGCTGCCCTGGGGCAGACTGACAGAAGCGAGGCTGCCATATCGCGCCATCGGCCCCTCTGGCCAACACCAGTAGGCAGTAGGGTAAAGTGTCTTGCCCAGGGACACAACGACCAGGACAGAGAGCCCAGGGATCGAACCGGCGACCTTCCGGTTACAGATGCGATTCCCAACCCCCTGAGCCATGGTCGCCCCTACTCCAGGTGGATTGATTGTGAGAAACAACGCAGCAAAGAGCCGCCTCCAACTCCTGGTTGGTCCGTTCCGATTGTCCATTGCTCTGGGGATGAAAACCAGACGACAAACTAACCTTGGCCCCCAGGGTGGTACAGAACTCCCTCCAAACACAAGAAGTGAATTGAGGCCCCCTGTCTGAGACTATATCCTCAGGAATGCCATGGAGGCTGAACACGTGAGTAGTGAGCAATCGGGCGGCCTCCAAGGCGGTCGGGAGCTGAGGAGAGAAACGAAGTGAGCAGCTTTGGAAAACTATTGCAGTGTTACCTGAGGAGGGCGGCAACCCAGTGATGAAATCGAGGGAGATATGAGACCACGGCCGGCCCGGCGTGGACAGCGTTAGCAGTAGCCCGGACGGTGGATGGTGAGAGAGCTTGTTATGGGCACACGTGGTGCAGGCTTTGACATATTCAGTAGCATCTTTTATTAGCGTGGGCCACCAGAAATACCGCTGCAGAAAGGTGATGGTGCAGTGAATCCTGGGATGGCAGGTGAGACAAGTGGCATGGCCCCACTGAAGAACCCGTGACCGGACGGATGTGGGAACAAAGAGCCAACCTCGCAGGCCGGTACCAGGTTGGGGTTCAGTCTTGAGCCTTACGGACCATGGCCTCAATCTCCCTGGAGACTGCTCCAATCACGCTGGAGGTGGGAAGAATGGGTCCGGGATCCGAATCCTCTTCGACGGTGGTGAATTGTTGAGAAAGAGCGTCGGGCTTGACGTTTCGGAAGCCCGGCCTTTAGGTGATGAAGAAACTGAGTTAAACTGAGTAAAGAACAGAGCCCACCTTGCCTGACGAGAGTAAATACTGTAAACATACAGTATTTACACAGATCCTCAGTGTAATACACACAAACACACACAGATCCTCAGTGTAATACACACAAACACACACACAGATCCTCAGTGTAATACACACAAACACACAAACAGATCCTCAGTGTAATACACACAAACACACACAGATCCTCAGTGTAATACACACAAACACACACACAGATCCTCAGTGTAATACACACAAACACACACACAGATCCTCAGTGTAATACACACAAACACACACACAGATCCTCAGTGTAATACACACAAAAACACACACAGATCCTCAGTGTAATACACACAAACACACACACAGATCCTCAGTGTAATACACACAAACACACACAGATCCTCAGTGTAATACACACAAACACACACAGATCCTCAGTGTAATACACACAAACACACACACAGATCCTCAGTGTAATACACACAAACACACACAGATCCTCAGTGTAATACACACAAACACACACAGATCCTCAGTGTAATACACACAAACACACACACAGATCCTCAGTGTAATACACACAAACACACACAGATCCTCAGTGTAATACACACAAACACACACACAGATCCTCAGTATAATACACACAAACACACACAGATCCTCAGTGTAATACATACAAACACACACAGATCCTCAGTGTAATACACACAAACACACACAGATCCTCAGTGTAATACACACAAACACACAAACAGATCCTCAGTGTAATACACACAAACACACACAGATCCTCAGTGTAATACACACAAACAAACACAGATCCTCAGTGTAATACACGCAAACACACACACAGATCCTCAGTGTAATACACACAAACACACACAGATACTCAGTGTAATACACACAAGCACACACACACAGATCCTCAGTGTAATACACACAAACACACACACAGATACTCAGTGTAATACACACAAACACACACAGATCCTCAGTGTAATACACACAAACACAGACACAGATCCTCAGTGTAATACACACAAACACACACAGATACTCAGTGTAATACACACAAACACACACACACAGATCCTCAGTGTAATACACACAAACAAACACACAGATCCTCAGTCTAATACACACAAACACACACAGATACTCAGTGTAATACACACAAACACACACACAGATCCTCAGTGTAATACACACAAACACACACACAGATACTCAGTGTAATACACACAAACACACAAACACACACACAGATCCTCAGTGTAATACACACAAACACACACAGATCCTCAGTGTAATACACACAAACACACAAACACACACAGATCCTCAGTGTAATACACACAAACACACACACAGATCCTCAGTGTAATACACACAAACACACACACACAGATCCTCAGTGTAATACACACAAACACACACACAGATCCTCAGTGTAATACACACAAACACACACACAGATCCTCAGTGTAATACACACAAACACACACAGATCCTCAGTGTAATACACACAAACACACACAGATCCTCAGTGTAATACACACAAACACACACAGATCCTCAGTGTAATACACACACACACACACAGATCCTCAGTGTAATACACACACACACACACACACAGATCCTCAGTGTAATACACACAAACACACACACAGATCCTCAGTGTAATACACACAAACACACACACAGATCCTCAGTGTAATACACACAAACACAAACAGATCCTCAGTGTAATACACACAAACACACACACAGATCCTCAGTGTAATACACACAAACACACACAGATCCTCAGTGTAATACACACAAACACACACAGATCCTCAGTGTAATACACACAAACACACACACAGATCCTCAGTGTAATACACACAAACACACACAGATCCTCAGTGTAATACACACAAACACACACAGATCCTCAGTGTAATACACACAAACACACACAGATCCTCTGTGTAATACACACAAACACAAACAGATCCTCAGTGTAATACACACAAACACACACAGATCCTCAGTGTAATACACACAAACACACACACAGATCCTCAGTGTAATACACACAAACACACACACAGATCCTCAGTGTAATACACGCAAACACACACAAAGATACTCAGTGTAATACACGCAAACACACACAAAGATACTCAGTTTAATACACACACACACACACACACACACACACACACACACACAGATCCTCAGTGTAATACACACAAACACACACACAGATCCTCAGTGTAATACACACAAACACACACACAGATCCTCAGTGTAATACACACAAACACACACAGATCCTCAGTGTAATACACACAAACACACACAGATCCTCAGTGTAATACACACAAACACACACACAGATCCTCAGTGTAATACACACAAACACACACACAGATCCTCAGTGTAATACACACAAACACACACAGATCCTCAGTGTAATACACACAAACACACACAGATCCTCAGTGTAATACACACAAACACACACAGATCCTCAGTGTAACACACGCAAACACACACACAGATCCTCAGTGTAACACACACAAACACACACACACAGATCCTCAGTGTAATACACGCAAACACACACACAGATCCTCAGTGTAATACACGCAAACACACACAAAGATACTCAGTGTAATACACACAAACACACACACAGATCCTAAGTGTAATACACACAAACACACACACAGATCCTGAGTTTAATACACACAAACACACACAGATCCTCAGTGTAATACACACAAACACACACAGATCCTCAGTGTAATACACACAAACACACACACAGATCCTCAGTGTAATACACACAAACACACAAACACAGATCCTCAGTGTAATACACACAAACACACACAGATCCTCAGTGTAATACACACAAACACACACACACAGATCCTCAGTGTAATACACACAAACACACACACAGATCCTCAGTGTAATACACACAAACACACAAACACAGATCCTCAGTGTAATAAACACAAACACACACAGATCCTCAGTGTAATACACACAAACACACACACACAGATCCTCAGTGTAATACACACAAACACACACAGATCCTCAGTGTAATACACACAAACACACACAGATCCTCAGTGTAATACACACAAACACACACAGATCCTCAGTGTAATACACACAAACACACACACAGATCCTCAGTGTAATACACACAAACACACACAGATCCTCAGTGTAATACACACAAACACACACAGATCCTCAGTGTAATACACACAAACACACACACAGATCCTCAGTGTAATACACACAAACACACACAGATCCTCAGTGTAATACACACAAACACACAAACAGATCCTCAGTGTAATACACACAAACACACACAGATCCTCAGTGTAATACACACAAACAAACACAGATCCTCAGTGTAATACACGCAAACACACACACAGATCCTCAGTGTAATACACACAAACACACACAGATACTCAGTGTAATACACACAAGCACACACACACAGATCCTCAGTGTAATACACACAAACACACACACAGATACTCAGTGTAATACACACAAACACACACAGATCCTCAGTGTAATACACACAAACACAGACACAGATCCTCAGTGTAATACACACAAACACACACAGATACTCAGTGTAATACACACAAACACACACACACAGATCCTCAGTGTAATACACACAAACAAACACACAGATCCTCAGTCTAATACACACAAACACACACAGATACTCAGTGTAATACACACAAACACACACACAGATCCTCAGTGTAATACACACAAACACACACACAGATACTCAGTGTAATACACACAAACACACACACAGATCCTCAGTGTAATACACACAAACACACACAGATCCTCAGTGTAATACACACAAACACACACACAGATCCTCAGTGTAATACACACAAACACACACAGATCCTCAGTGTAATACACACAAACACACACACAGATCCTCAGTGTAATACACACAAACACACACACACAGATCCTCAGTGTAATACACACAAACACACACAGATCCTCAGTGTAATACACACAAACACACACACAGATCCTCAGTGTAATACACACAAACACACACAGATCCTCAGTGTAATACACACAAACACACACAGATCCTCAGTGTAATACACACAAACACACACAGATCCTCAGTGTAATACACACACACACACACAGATCCTCAGTGTAATACACACACACACACACACACAGATCCTCAGTGTAATACACACAAACACACACACAGATCCTCAGTGTAATACACACAAACACACACACAGATCCTCAGTGTAATACACACAAACACAAACAGATCCTCAGTGTAATACACACAAACACACACACAGATCCTCAGTGTAATACACACAAACACACACAGATCCTCAGTGTAATACACACAAACACACACAGATCCTCAGTGTAATACACACAAACACACACACAGATCCTCAGTGTAATACACACAAACACACACAGATCCTCAGTGTAATACACACAAACACACACAGATCCTCAGTGTAATACACACAAACACACACAGATCCTCAGTGTAATACACACAAACACAAACAGATCCTCTGTGTAATACACACAAACACAAACAGATCCTCAGTGTAATACACACAAACACACACAGATCCTCAGTGTAATACACACAAACACACACACAGATCCTCAGTGTAATACACACAAACACACACACAGATCCTCAGTGTAATACACGCAAACACACACAAAGATACTCAGTGTAATACACGCAAACACACACAAAGATACTCAGTTTAATACACACACACACACACACACACACACACACACACAGATCCTCAGTGTAATACACACAAACACACACACAGATCCTCAGTGTAATACACACAAACACACACACAGATCCTCAGTGTAATACACACAAACACACACAGATCCTCAGTGTAATACACACAAACACACACACAGATCCTCAGTGTAATACACACAAACACACACACAGATCCTCAGTGTAATACACACAAACACACACAGATCCTCAGTGTAATACACACAAACACACACAGATCCTCAGTGTAATACACACAAACACACACAGATCCTCAGTGTAACACACGCAAACACACACACAGATCCTCAGTGTAATACACACAAACACACACACACAGATCCTCAGTGTAATACACGCAAACACACACACAGATCCTCAGTGTAATACACGCAAACACACACAAAGATACTCAGTGTAATACACACAAACACACACACAGATCCTAAGTGTAATACACACAAACACACACACAGATCCTGAGTGTAATACACACAAACACAAACACAGATCCTCAGTGTAATACACACAAACACACACAGATCCTCAGTGTAATACACACAAACACAAACACAGATCCTCAGTGTAATACACACAAACACACACACACAGATCCTCAGTGTAATACACACAAACACACACACAGATCCTCAGTGTAATACACACAAACACACACACAGATCCTCAGTGTAATACACTCAAACACACACACACAGATCCTCAGTGTAATACACACAAACACACACACACACAGAGCCTCAGTGTAATACACACAAACACACACACAGATCCTCAGTGTAATACACACAAACACACACACACAGATCCTCAGTGTAATACACACAAACACACACACAGATCCTCAGTGTAATACACAAAAACACACACAAAGATACTCAGTGTAATACACGCAAACACACACTAAGATACTCAGTGTAATACACACAAACACACACACAGATCCTAAGTGTAATACACGCAAACACACACACAGATCCTCAGTGTAATACACGCAAACACACACACAGATCCTCAGTGTAATACACGCAAACACACACACAGATACTCAGTGTAATACACGCAAACACACACAAAGATACTCAGTGTAATACACGCAAACACACACAAAGTTACTCAGTGTAATACACACAAACACACACACAGATCCTGAGTTTAATACACACACACACACACAAAGACACACACACAGATCCTCAGTGTAATACACACAAACACACACACAGATCCTCAGTGTAATACACGCAAACACACACAAAGATCCTCAGTGTAATACACACAAACACACACACAGATCCTGAGTTTAATACACACACACACACACACACACACACACACACACACACACACAGATCCTCAGTGTAATACACACAAACACACACACACAGATCCTCAGTGTAATACACACAAACACACACAGATCCCTAGTGTAATACACACAAACACACACACACAGATCCTCAGTGTAATACACACAAACACACACACAGATCCTCAGTGTAATACACACAAACACACACAGATCCTCAGTGTAATACACACAAACACACACAGATCTTCAGTGTAATACACACAAACACACACAGATCCTCAGTGTAATACACACAAACACACACACAGATCCTCAGTGTAATACACACAAACACACACAGATCCTCAGTGTAATACACACAAACACACACACAGATCCTCAGTGTAATACACACAAACACACACACAGATCCTCAGTGTAATACACACAAACACACACAGATCCTCAGTGTAATACACACAAACACACACACACACAGATCCTCAGTGTAATACACACAAACACACACACAGATCCTCAGTGTAATACACACAAACACACACACAGATCCTCAGTATAATACACACAAACACACACACAGATCCTCAGTGTAATACACACAAACACACACACAGATACTTAGTGTAATACACACAAACACACACACAGATCCTCAGTGTAGTACACACAAACACACACAGATCCTCAGTGTAGTACACACAAACACACACAGATCCTCAGTGTAATACACACAAACACACACAGATCCTCAGTGTAATACACACAAACACACACACAGATCCTCAGTGTAATACACACAAACACACACACAGATCCTCAGTGTAATACACACAAACACACACAGATCCTCAGTGTAATACACACAAACACACACAGATCCTCAGTGTAATACACACAAACACACACACAGATCCTCAGTGTAATACACACAAACACACACACAGATCCTCAGTGTAATACACACAAACACACACACAGATCCTCAGTGTAATACACACAAACACACACACAGATCCTCAGTGTAATACACACAAACACACACACAGATCCTCAGTGTAATACACACAAACACACACAGATCCCTAGTGTAATACACACAAACACACACACAGATCCTCAGTGTAATACACACAAACACACACACAGATCCTCAGTGTAATACACACAAACACACACACACAGATCCTCAGTGTAATACACACAAACACACACACAGATCCTCAGTGTAATACACACAAACACACACACAGATCCTCAGTGTAATACACACAAACACACACACACAGATCCTCAGTGTAATACACACAAACACACAAACACAGATCCTCAGTGTAATACACACAAACACACACACAGATCCTCAGTGTAATACACACAAACACACACACACAGATCCTCAGTGTAATACACACAAACACACACAGATCCTCAGTGTAATACACACAAACACACACACAGATCCTCAGTGTAATACACACAAACACACACACAGATCCTCAGTGTAATACACACAAACACACACACAGATCCTCAGTGTAATACACACAAACACACACAGATCCTCAGTGTAATACACACAAACACACACACAGATCCTCAGTGTAATACACACAAACACACACACAGATCCTCAGTGTAATACACACAAACACACACAGATCCTCAGTGTAATACACACAAACACACACACAGATCCTCAGTGTAATACACACAAACACACACAGATCCTCAGTGTAATACACGCAAACACACACAGATCCTCAGTGTAATACACGCAAACACACACAGATCCTCAGTGTAATACACACAAACACACACACAGATCCTCAGTGTAATACACACAAACACACACAGATCCTCAGTGTAATACACACAAACACACACAGATCTTCAGTGTAATACACACAAAGACACACAGATCCTCAGTGTAATACACAGAAACACACACACAGATCCTCAGTGTAATACACACAAACACACACAGATCCTCAGTGTAATACACACAAACACACACACAGATCCTCAGTGTAATACACGCAAACACACACACAGATCCTCAGTGTAATACACGCAAACACACACAAAGATACTCAGTGTAATACACACAAACACACACAGATACTCAGTGTAATACACACAAACACACACACAGATCCTCAGTGTAATACACACAAACACACACACACAGATCCTCAGTGTAATACACACAAACACACACACAGATCCTCAGTGTAATACACACAAACACACACACAGATCCTCAGTGTAATACACACAAACACACACACAGATCCTCAGTGTAATACACACAAACACACACACAGATACTTAGTGTAATACACACAAACACACACAGATCCTCAGTGTAATACACACAAACACACACAGATCCTCAGTGTAATACACACAAACACACACACAGATCCTCAGTGTAATACACACAAACACACACACAGATACTTAGTGTAATACACACAAACACACACACAGATCCTCAGTGTAATACACACAAACACACACAGATCCTCAGTGTAGTACACACAAACACACACAGATCCTCAGTGTAATACACACAAACACACACACAGATCCTCAGTGTAATACACACAAACACACACACAGATCCTCAGTGTAATACACACAAACACACACAGATCCTCAGTGTAATACACACAAACACACACACAGATCCTCAGTGTAATACACACAAACACACACAGATCCTCAGTGTAATACACACAAACACACACAGATCCTCAGTGTAATACACACAAACACACACAGATCCTCAGTATAATACACACAAACACACACACAGATCCTCAGTGTAATACACACAAACACACACACAGATCCTCAGTGTAATACACACAAACACACACACACAGATGCTCAGTGTAATACACACAAACACACACACACACACAGATCCTCAGTGTAATACACACAAACACACACACAGATCCTCAGTGTAATACACACAAACACACACACAGATCCTCAGTGTAATACACACAAACACACACACAGATACTCAGTGTAATACACACAAACACACACAGATCCTCAGTGTAATACACACAAACACACACACAGATCCTCAGTGTAATACACACAAACACACACAGATCCTCAGTGTAATACACACAAACACACACACAGATCCTCAGTGTAATACACACAAACACACACACACAGATCCTCAGTGTAATACACACAAACACACACACAGATCCTCAGTGTAATACACGCAAACACACACAAAGATACTCAGTGTAATACACGCAAACACACACTAAGATACTCAGTGTAATACACACAAACACACACACAGATCCTAAGTGTAATACACGCAAACACACACACAGATCCTCAGTGTAATACACGCAAACACACACACAGATCCTCAGTGTAATACACGCAAACACACACACAGATACTCAGTGTAATACACGCAAACACACACAAAGATACTCAGTGTAATACACACAAACACACACAAAGATACTCAGTGTAATACACACAAACACACACACAGATCCTGAGTTTAATACACACACACACACACACACACACACACACACACACAGATCCTCAGTGTAATACACACAAACACACACACAGATCCTCAGTGTAATACACACAAACACACACACAGATCCTCAGTGTAATACACGCAAACACACACAAAGATACTCAGTGTAATACACACAAACACACACAAAGATACTCAGTGTAATACACACAAACACACACACAGATCCTGAGTTTAATACACACACACACACACACACACACACAAACACACACACAGATCCTCAGTGTAATACACACAAACACACACACAGATCCTCAGTGTAATACACACAAACACACACAGATCCTCAGTGTAATACACACAAACACACACAGATCCTCAGTGTAATACACACAAACACACACAGATCCTCAGTATAATACACACAAACACACACACAGATCCTCAGTGTAATACACACAAACACACACACAGATACTCAGTGTAATACACACAAACACACACAGATCCTCAGTGTAATACACACAAACACACACACAGATCCTCAGTGTAATACACACACACACACACACACAGATCCTCAGTGTAATACACACAAACACACACACAGATCCTCAGTGTAATACACACACACACACACACACACAGATCCTCAGTGTAATACACACAAACACACACACAGATCCTCAGTGTAATACACACAAACACACACACAGATCCTCAGTGTAATACACACAAACACACACACAGATCCTCAGTGTAATACACACAAACACACACAGATCTTCAGTGTAATACACACAAACACACACAGATCCTCAGTGTAATACACACAAACACACACACAGATCCTCAGTGTAATACACACAAACACACACAGATCCTCAGTGTAATACACACAAACACACACACAGATCCTCAGTGTAATACACACACACACACACACACACACACAGATCCTCAGTGTAATACACACAAACACACACACAGATCCTCAGTGTAATACACACAAACACACACACAGATCCTCAGTGTAATACACACAAACACACACAGATCCTCAGTGTAATACACACAAACACACACACACAGATCCTCAGTGTAATACACACAAACACACACACAGATCCTCAGTGTAATACACACAAACACACACACAGATCCTCAGTGTAATACACACAAACACACACAGATCCTCAGTGTAATACACACAAACACACACACAGATCCTCAGTGTAATACACACAAACACACACAGATCCTCAGTGTAATACACACAAACACACACACAGATCCTCAGTGTAATACACACAAACACACACAGATCTTCAGTGTAATACACACAAACACACACACAGATCCTCAGTGTAATACACACAAACACACACAGATCTTCAGTGTAATACACACAAACACACACACAGATCCTCAGTGTAATACACACAAACACACACACAGATCCTCAGTGTAATACACACAAACACACACAGATCCTCAGTGTAATACACACAAACACACACACAGATCCTCAGTGTAATACACACAAACACACACACAGATACTCAGTGTAATACACACAAACACACACACAGATCCTCAGTGTAATACACACAAACACACACACAGATACTCAGTGTAATACACACAAACACACACACACAGATGCTCAGTGTAATACACACAAACACACACACAGATCCTCAGTGTAATACACACAAACACACACACAGATCCTCAGTGTAATACACACAAACACACACACAGATCCTCAGTGTAATACACACAAACACACACAGATCCTCAGTGTAATACACACAAACACACACAGATCCTCAGTGTAATACACACAAACACACACACAGATCCTCAGTGTAATACACACAAACACACACACAGATCCTCAGTGTAATACACACAAACACACACACAGATCCTCAGTGTAATACACACAAACACACACAAAGATACTCAGTGTAATACACGCAAACACACACTAAGATACTCAGTGTAATACACACAAACACACACACAGATCCTAAGTGTAATACACACAAACACACACACAGATCCTCAGTGTAATACACACAAACACACACACAGATCCTCAGTGTAATACACGCAAACACACACACAGATACTCAGTGTAATACACGCAAACACACACAAAGATACTCAGTGTAATACACACAAACACACACAAAGATACTCAGTGTAATACACACAAACACACACACAGATCCTGAGTTTAATACACACACACACACACACACACACACAGATCCTCAGTGTAATACACACAAACACACACACAGATCCTCAGTGTAATACACACAAACACACACACAGATCCTCAGTGTAATACACGCAAACACACACAAAGATACTCAGTGTAATACACACAAACACACACAAAGATACTCAGTGTAATACACACAAACACACACACAGATCCTGAGTTTAATACACACACACACACACACACACACACACACACAGATCCTCAGTGTAATACACACAAACACACACAAAGATCCTCAGTGTAATACACACAAACACACACACAGATCCTCAGTGTAATACACACAAACACACACAGATCCTCAGTGTAATACACACAAACACACACAGATCCTCAGTGTAATACACACAAACACACACAGATCCTCAGTATAATACACACAAACACACACACAGATCCTCAGTGTAATACACACAAACACACACACAGATCCTCAGTGTAATACACACAAACACACACAGATCCTCAGTGTAATACACACAAACACACACAGATCCTCAGTGTAATACACACAAACACACACACAGATCCTCAGTGTAATACACACACACACACACACAGATCCTCAGTGTAATACACACACACACACACACAGATCCTCAGTGTAATACACACAAACACACACACAGATCCTCAGTGTAATACACACAAACACACACACAGATCCTCAGTGTAATACACACACACACACACACACACAGATCCTCAGTGTAATACACACAAACACACACACAGATCCTCAGTGTAATACACACAAACACACACACAGATCCTCAGTGTAATACACACAAACACACACAGATCTTCAGTGTAATACACACAAACACACACACAGATCCTCAGTGTAATACACACAAACACACACAGATCCTCAGTGTAATACACACAAACACACACACAGATCCTCAGTGTAATACACACAAACACACACAGATCCTCAGTGTAATACACACAAACACACACAGATCCTCAGTGTAATACACACAAACACACACACAGATCCTCAGTGTAATACACACAAACACACACACAGATCCTCAGTGTAATACACACAAACACACACAGATCCTCAGTGTAATACACACAAACACACACACACAGATCCTCAGTGTAATACACACAAACACACACACAGATCCTCAGTGTAATACACACAAACACACACACAGATCCTCAGTGTAATACACACAAACACACACACAGATCCTCAGTGTAATACACACAAACACACACACAGATCCTCAGTGTAATACACACAAACACACACACAGATCCTCAGTGTAATACACACAAACACACACACAGATCCTCAGTGTAATACACACAAACACACACACAGATCCTCAGTGTAATACACACAAACACACACACAGATACTCAGTGTAATACACACAAACACACACACAGATCCTCAGTGTAATACACACAAACACACACAGATCCTCAGTGTAGTACACACAAACACACACAGATCCTCAGTGTAATACACACAAACACACACACAGATCCTCAGTGTAATACACACAAACACACACACAGATCCTCAGTGTAATACACACAAACACACACACAGATCCTCAGTGTAATACACACAAACACACACACACAGATCCTCAGTGTAATACACACAAACACACACAGATCCCTAGTGTAATACACACAAACACACACACAGATCCTCAGTGTAATACACACAAACACACACACAGATCCTCAGTGTAATACACACAAACACACACACAGATCCTCAGTGTAATACACACAAACACACACACAGATCCTCAGTGTAATACACACAAACACACACAGATACTCAGTGTAATACACACAAACACACACACAGATCCTCAGTGTAATACACACAAACACACACACACAGATCCTCAGTGTAATACACACAAACACACAAACACAGATCCTCAGTGTAATACACACAAACACACACACAGATCCTCAGTGTAATACACACAAACACACACACACAGATCCTCAGTGTAATACACACAAACACACACACACAGATCCTCAGTGTAATACACACAAACACACACAGATCCTCAGTGTAATACACACAAACACACACACAGATCCTCAGTGTAATACACACAAACACACACACAGATCCTCAGTGTAATACACACAAACACACACACAGATCCTCAGTGTAATACACACAAACACACACAGATCCTCAGTGTAATACACACAAACACACACACAGATCCTCAGTGTAATACACACAAACACACACAGATCCTCAGTGTAATACACACAAACACACACACAGATCCTCAGTGTAATACACACAAACACACACACAGATCCTCAGTGTAATACACACAAACACACACAGATCCTCAGTGTAATACACACAAACACACACACAGATCCTCAGTGTAATACACACAAACACACACAGATCCTCAGTGTAATACACGCAAACACACACAGATCCTCAGTGTAATACACACAAACACACACACAGATCCTCAGTGTAATACACACAAACACACACAGATCCTCAGTGTAATACACACAAAGACACACAGATCCTCAGTGTAATACACAGAAACACACACACAGATCCTCAGTGTAATACACACAAACACACACAGATCCTCAGTGTAATACACACAAACACACACACAGATCCTCAGTGTAATACACACAAACACACACAGATCCTCAGTGTAATACACACAAACACACACACAGATCCTCAGTGTAATACACACAAACACACACAGATCCTCAGTGTAATACACACAAACACACACACAGATCCTCAGTGTAATACACACAAACACACACACACAGATCCTCAGTGTAATACACACAAACACACACACAGATCCTCAGTGTAATACACACAAACACACACAAAGATACTCAGTGTAATACACGCAAACACACACTAAGATACTCAGTGTAATACACACAAACACACACACAGATCCTAAGTGTAATACACGCAAACACACACACAGATCCTCAGTGTAATACACGCAAACACACACACAGATCCTCAGTGTAATACACGCAAACACACACACAGATACTCAGTGTAATACACGCAAACACACACAAAGATACTCAGTGTAATACACGCAAACACACACAAAGATACTCAGTGTAATACACACAAACACACACAAAGATACTCAGTGTAATACACACAAACACACACACAGATCCTGAGTTTAATACACACACACACACACACACACACACACACACAGATCCTCAGTGTAATACACACAAACACACACACAGATCCTCAGTGTAATACACACAAACACACACACAGATCCTCAGTGTAATACACGCAAACACACACAAAGATACTCAGTGTAATACACACAAACACACACAAAGATACTCAGTGTAATACACACAAACACACACACAGATCCTGAGTTTAATACACACACACACACACACACACACACACACACACACACACACACACACACACACAGATCCTCAGTGTAATACACACAAACACACACACAGATCCTCAGTGTAATACACACAAACACACACACAGATCCTCAGTGTAATACACACAAACACACACAGATCCTCAGTGTAATACACACAAACACACACAGATCCTCAGTGTAATACACACAAACACACACAGATCCTCAGTATAATACACACAAACACACACACACAGATCCTCAGTGTAATACACACAAACACACACACAGATACTTAGTGTAATACACACAAACACACACAGATCCTCAGTGTAATACACACAAACACACACAGATCCTCAGTGTAATACACACAAACACACACACAGATCCTCAGTGTAATACACACACACACACACACAGATCCTCAGTGTAATACACACAAACACACACACAGATCCTCAGTGTAATACACACAAACACACACACAGATCCTCAGTGTAATACACACACACACACACAGATCTTCAGTGTAATACACACAAACACACACAGATCCTCAGTGTAATACACACAAACACACACACAGATCCTCAGTGTAATACACACAAACACACACAGATCCTCAGTGTAATACACACACACACACACACAGATCCTCAGTGTAATACACACAAACACACACACAGATCCTCAGTGTAATACACACAAACACACACAGATCCTCAGTGTAATACACACAAACACACACACAGATCCTCAGTGTAATACACACAAACACACACACAGATCCTCAGTGTAATACACACACACACACACACAGATCCTCAGTGTAATACACACAAACACACACACAGATCCTCAGTGTAATACACACAAACACACACACAGATCCTCAGTGTAATACACACACACACACACAGATCTTCAGTGTAATACACACAAACACACACAGATCCTCAGTGTAATACACACAAACACACACACAGATCCTCAGTGTAATACACACAAACACACACACACAGATCCTCAGTGTAATACACACAAACACACACAGATCCTCAGTGTAATACACACAAACACACACACACAGATCCTCAGTGTAATACACACAAACACACACACAGATCCTCAGTGTAATACACACAAACACACACACAGATCCTCAGTGTAATACACACAAACACACACAGATCCTCAGTGTAATACACACTAACACACACAGATCCTCAGTGTAATACACACAAACACACACACAGATCCTCAGTGTAATACACACAAACACACACACAGATCCTCAGTGTAATACACACAAACACACACAGATCCTCAGTGTAATACACACAAACACACACACAGATACTCAGTGTAATACACACAAACACACACACAGATACTCAGTGTAATACACACAAACACACACACACAGATGCTCAGTGTAATACACACAAACACACACACACACAGATCCTCAGTGTAATACACACAAACACACACACAGATCCTCAGTGTAATACACACAAACACACACACAGATCCTCAGTGTAATACACACAAACACACACACAGATCCTCAGTGTAATACACACAAACACACACAGATCCTCAGTGTAATACACGCAAACACACACAAAGATACTCAGTGTAATACACACAAACACACACAAAGATACTCAGTGTAATACACACAAACACACACACAGATCCTGAGTTTAATACACACACACACACACACACACACAGATCCTCAGTGTAATACACACAAACACACACACAGATCCTCAGTGTAATACACACAAACACACACACAGATCCTCAGTGTAATACACGCAAACACACACAAAGATACTCAGTGTAATACACGCAAACACACACAAAGATACTCAGTGTAATACACACAAACACACACACAGATCCTGAGTTTAATACACACACACACACACACACACACACAGATCCTCAGTGTAATACACACAAACACACACACAGATCCTCAGTGTAATACACACAAACACACACACAGATCCTCAGTGTAATACACACAAACACACACAGATCCTCAGTGTAATACACACAAACACACACAGATCCTCAGTGTAATACACACAAACACACACACAGATCCTCAGTGTAATACACACAAACACACACAGATCCTCAGTGTAATACACACAAACACACACAGATCCTCAGTGTAATACACACAAACACACACACAGATCCTCAGTGTAATACACACACACACACACACAGATCCTCAGTGTAATACACACAAACACACACACAGATCCTCAGTGTAATACACACACACACACACACAGATCCTCAGTGTAATACACACACACACACACACACACAGATCCTCAGTGTAATACACACAAACACACACACAGATCCTCAGTGTAATACACACAAACACACACACAGATCCTCAGTGTAATACACACAAACACACACAGATCTTCAGTGTAATACACACAAACACACACACAGATCCTCAGTGTAATACACACAAACACACACAGATCCTCAGTGTAATACACACAAACACACACAGATCCTCAGTGTAATACACACAAACACACACACAGATCCTCAGTGTAATACACACAAACACACACAGATCCTCAGTGTAATACACACAAACACACACACAGATCCTCAGTGTAATACACACAAACACACACACAGATCCTCAGTGTAATACACACAAACACACACACACAGATCCTCAGTGTAATACACACAAACACACACACACAGATCCTCAGTGTAATACACACAAACACACACACAGATCCTCAGTGTAATACACACAAACACACACACAGATCCTCAGTGTAATACACACAAACACACACACAGATCCTCAGTGTAATACACACAAACACACACAGATCCTCAGTGTAATACACACAAACACACACACACAGATCCTCAGTGTAATACACACAAACACACACACAGATCCTCAGTGTAATACACACAAACACACACACAGATCCTCAGTGTAATACACACAAACACACACAGATCCTCAGTGTAATACACACAAACACACACACAGATCCTCAGTGTAATACACACAAACACACACACAGATCCTCAGTGTAATACACACAAACAGACACACAGATACTTAGTGTAATACACACAAACACACACAGATCCTCAGTGTAATACACACAAACACACACAGATACTCAGTATAATACACACAAACACACACACAGATCCTCAGTGTAATACACACAAACACACACACACAGATCCTCAGTGTAATACACACAAACACACAAACACAGATCCTCAGTGTAATACACACAAACACACACACAGATCCTCAGTGTAATACACACAAACACACACACACAGATCCTCAGTGTAATACACACAAACACACACACACAGATCCTCAGTGTAATACACACAAACACACACAGATCCTCAGTGTAATACACACAAACACACACACAGATCCTCAGTGTAATACACACAAACACACACACAGATCCTCAGTGTAATACACACAAACACACACACAGATCCTCAGTGTAATACACACAAACACACACAGATCCTCAGTGTAATACACACAAACACACACACAGATCCTCAGTGTAATACACACAAACACACACACAGATCCTCAGTGTAATACACACAAACACACACAGATCCTCAGTGTAATACACACAAACACACACACAGATCCTCAGTGTAATACACACAAACACACACAGATCCTCAGTGTAATACACACAAACACACACAGATCCTCAGTGTAATACACGCAAACACACACAGATCCTCAGTGTAATACACACAAACACACACACAGATCCTCAGTGTAATACACACAAACACACACAGATCCTCAGTGTAATACACACAAAGACACACAGATCTTCAGTGTAATACACACAAAGACACACAGATCCTCAGTGTAATACACAGAAACACACACACAGATCCTCAGTGTAATACACACAAACACACACAGATCCTCAGTGTAATACACACAAACACACACAGATCCTCAGTGTAATACACGCAAACACACACACAGATCCTCAGTGTAATACACGCAAACACACACACAGATCCTCAGTGTAATACACGCAAACACACACAAAGATACTCAGTGTAATACACACAAACACACACAGATCCTCAGTGTAATACACACAAACACACACAGATCCTCAGTGTAATACACACAAACACACACAGATCCTCAGTGTAATACACACAAACACACACACAGATCCTCAGTGTAATACACACAAACACACACACACAGATCCTCAGTGTAATACACACAAACACACACACACAGATCCTCAGTGTAATACACACAAACACACACAGATCCTCAGTGTAATACACACAAACACACACACAGATCCTCAGTGTAATACACACAAACACACACACAGATACTTAGTGTAATACACACAAACACACACAGATCCTCAGTATAATACACACAAACACACACAGATCCTCAGTGTAATACACACAAACACACACACACAGATCCTCAGTGTAATACACACAAACACACACACAGATACTTAGTGTAATACACACAAACACACACACAGATCCTCAGTGTAATACACACAAACACACACAGATCCTCAGTGTAGTACACACAAACACACACAGATCCTCAGTGTAATACACACAAACACACACACAGATCCTCAGTGTAATACACACAAACACACACACAGATCCTCAGTGTAATACACACAAACACACACAGATCCTCAGTGTAATACACACAAACACACACAGATCCTCAGTGTAATACACACAAACACACACACAGATCCTCAGTGTAATACACACAAACACACACACACAGATGCTCAGTGTAATACACACAAACACACACACACACAGATCCTCAGTGTAATACACACAAACACACACACAGATCCTCAGTGTAATACACACAAACACACACACAGATCCTCAGTGTAATACACACAAACACACACAGATCCTCAGTGTAATACACACAAACACACACACAGATCCTCAGTGTAATACACACAAACACACACACAGATCCTCAGTGTAATACACACAAACACACACACACAGATCCTCAGTGTAATACACACAAACACACACACAGATCCTCAGTGTAATACACGCAAACACACACACAGATACTCAGTGTAATACACGCAAACACACACAAAGATACTCAGTGTAATACACACAAACACACACACAGATCCTCAGTGTAATACACACAAACACACACACAGATCCTCAGTGTAATACACACAAACACACACACAGATCCTCAGTGTAATACACGCAAACACACACTCAGATACTCAGTGTAATACACACAAACACACACAAAGATACTCAGTGTAATACACACAAACACACACAAAGATACTCAGTGTAATACACACAAACACACACACAGATCCTCAGTGTAATACACACAAACACACACACAGATCCTCAGTGTAATACACACAAACACACACACAGATCCTCAGTGTAATACACGCAAACACACACAAAGATACTCAGTGTAATACACACAAACACACACACAGATCCTCAGTGTAATACACACAAACACACACACAGATCCTCAGTGTAATACACACAAACACACACACAGATCCTCAGTGTAATACACGCAAACACACACACAGATACTCAGTGTAATACACGCAAACACACACACAGATCCTCAGTGTAATACACACAAACACACACACAGATCCTCAGTGTAATACACACAAACACACACACAGATCCTCAGTGTAATACACACAAACACACACAGATCCTCAGTGTAATACACACAAACACACACAGATCCTCAGTGTAATACACACAAACACACACAGATCCTCAGTATAATACACACAAACACACACA
Source organism: Rhamphochromis longiceps (assembly GCF_057381845.1). NCBI lineage: Eukaryota > Metazoa > Chordata > Actinopteri > Cichliformes > Cichlidae > Rhamphochromis > Rhamphochromis longiceps. The sequence continues at coordinate 211,262 of NC_140565.1, forward strand.
CAGATCCTCAGTGTAATACACACAAACACACACACAGATACTTAGTGTAATACACACAAACACACACAGATCCTCAGTGTAATACACACAAACACACACAGATCCTCAGTGTAATACACACAAACACACACACAGATCCTCAGTGTAATACACACACACAGAGATCCTCAGTGTAATACACACAAACACACACACAGATCCTCAGTGTAATACACACAAACACACACACAGATCCTCAGTGTAATACACACACACACACACACACACACAGATCCTCAGTGTAATACACACAAACACACACACAGATCCTCAGTGTAATACACACAAACACACACACAGATCCTCAGTGTAATACACACAAACACACACAGATCCTCAGTGTAATACACACAAACACACACACAGATCCTCAGTGTAATACACACAAACACACACACAGATCCTCAGTGTAATACACACACACACACACACACACACACACACACAGATCCTCAGTGTAATACACACAAACACACACACAGATCCTCAGTGTAATACACACAAACACACACACAGATCCTCAGTGTAATACACACAAACACACACACAGATCCTCAGTGTAATACACACAAACACACACAGATCCTCAGTGTAATACACACAAACACACACACACAGATCCTCAGTGTAATACACACAAACACACACACACAGATCCTCAGTGTAATACACACAAACACACACACAGATCCTCAGTGTAATACACACAAACACACACACAGATCCTGAGTTTAATACACACACACACACACACACACACACACACACACACACAGATCCTCAGTGTAATACACACAAACACACACACAGATCCTCAGTGTAATACACACAAACACACACACAGATCCTCAGTGTAATACACGCAAACACACACAAAGATACTCAGTGTAATACACACAAACACACACAAAGATACTCAGTGTAATACACACAAACACACACACAGATCCTGAGTTTAATACACACACACACACACACACACACACAGATCCTCAGTGTAATACACACAAACACACACAGATCCTCAGTGTAGTACACACAAACACACACAGATCCTCAGTGTAATACACACAAACACACACACAGATCCTCAGTGTAATACACACAAACACACACAGATCCTCAGTGTAATACACACAAACACACACACAGATCCTCAGTGTAATACACACAAACACACACACAGATCCTCAGTGTAATACACACAAACACACACAGATCCTCAGTGTAATACACACAAACACACACACAGATCCTCAGTGTAATACACACAAACACACACACAGATCCTCAGTGTAATACACACAAACACACACACACAGATCCTCAGTGTAATACACACAAACACACACACACAGATCCCTAGTGTAATACACACAAACACACACAGATCCTCAGTGTAATACACACAAACACACACACAGATCCTCAGTGTAATACACACAAACACACACACAGATCCTCAGTGTAATACACACAAACACACACAGATACTCAGTGTAATACACACAAACACACACACAGATCCTCAGTGTAATACACACAAACACACACACACAGATCCTCAGTGTAATACACACAAACACACAAACACAGATCCTCAGTGTAATACACACAAACACACACAGATACTCAGTGTAATACACACAAACACACACACAGATCCTCAGTGTAATACACACAAACACACACACAGATCCTCAGTGTAATACACACAAACACACACACAGATCCTCAGTGTAATACACACAAACACACACACACAGATCCTCAGTGTAATACACACAAACACACACAGATCCCTAGTGTAATACACACAAACACACACAGATCCCTAGTGTAATACACACAAACACACACACAGATCCTCAGTGTAATACACACAAACACACACACAGATCCTCAGTGTAATACACACAAACACACACAGATACTCAGTGTAATACACACAAACACACACACAGATCCTCAGTGTAATACACACAAACACACACACACAGATCCTCAGTGTAATACACACAAACACACAAACACAGATCCTCAGTGTAATACACACAAACACACACACAGATCCTCAGTGTAATACACACAAACACACACACAGATCCTCAGTGTAATACACACAAACACACACACAGATCCTCAGTGTAATACACACAAACACACACACACAGATCCTCAGTGTAATACACACAAACACACACACACAGATCCTCAGTGTAATACACACAAACACACACAGATCCTCAGTGTAATACACACAAACACACACACAGATCCTCAGTGTAATACACACAAACACACACACAGATCCTCAGTGTAATACACACAAACACACACAGATCCTCAGTGTAATACACACAAACACACACACAGATCCTCAGTGTAATACACACAAACACACACACAGATCCTCAGTGTAATACACACAAACACACACAGATCCTCAGTGTAATACACACAAACACACACACAGATCCTCAGTGTAATACACACAAACACACACACACAGATCCTCAGTGTAATACACGCAAACACACACAGATCCTCAGTGTAATACACACAAACACACACAGATCCTCAGTGTAATACACACAAACACACACACAGATCCTCAGTGTAATACACACAAACACACACAGATCCTCAGTGTAATACACACAAACACACACACACAGATCCTCAGTGTAATACACGCAAACACACACAGATCCTCAGTGTAATACACACAAACACACACACAGATCCTCAGTGTAATACACACAAACACACACACAGATCCTCAGTGTAATACACACAAACACACACAGATCTTCAGTGTAATACACACAAAGACACACAGATCCTCAGTGTAATACACACAAAGACACACAGATCCTCAGTGTAATACACAGAAACACACACACAGATCCTCAGTGTAATACACACAAACACACACACAGATCCTCAGTGTAATACACACAAACACACACACAGATCCTCAGTGTAATACACACAAACACACACAGATCCTCAGTGTAATACACACAAACACACACAGATCCCTAGTGTAATACACACAAACACACACACACAGATCCTCAGTGTAATACACACAAACACACACACAGATCCTCAGTGTAATACACACAAACACACACAGATACTCAGTGTAATACACACAAACACACACACAGATCCTCAGTGTAATACACACAAACACACACACACAGATCCTCAGTGTAATACACACAAACACACAAACACAGATCCTCAGTGTAATACACACAAACACACACACAGATCCTCAGTGTAATACACACAAACACACACACACAGATCCTCAGTGTAATACACACAAACACACACACACAGATCCTCAGTGTAATACACACAAACACACACAGATCCTGAGTTTAATACACACACACACACACACACACACACACACAGATCCTCAGTGTAATACACACAAACACACACACAGATCCTCAGTGTAATACACACAAACACACACACAGATCCTCAGTGTAATACACGCAAACACACACAAAGATACTCAGTGTAATACACGCAAACACACACAAAGATACTCAGTGTAATACACACAAACACACACACAGATCCTGAGTTTAATACACACACACACACACACACACACACACACACAGATCCTCAGTGTAATACACACAAACACACACACAGATCGTCAGTGTAATACACACAAACACACACAGATCCTCAGTGTAATACACACAAACACACACAGATCCTCAGTATAATACACACAAACACACACACAGATCCTCAGTGTAATACACACAAACACACACACAGATACTCAGTGTAATACACACAAACACACACAGATCCTCAGTGTAATACACACAAACACACACAGATCCTCAGTGTAATACACACAAACACACACACAGATCCTCAGTGTAATACACACACACACACACACAGATCCTCAGTGTAATACACACAAACACACACACAGATCCTCAGTGTAATACACACAAACACACACACAGATCCTCAGTGTAATACACACACACACACAAACACACACACAGATCCTCAGTGTAATACACACAAACACACACACAGATCCTCAGTGTAATACACACAAACACACACACAGATCCTCAGTGTAATACACACAAACACACACACAGATCCTCAGTGTAATACACACAAACACACACAGATGTTCAGTGTAATACACACAAACACACACACAGATCCTCAGTGTAATACACACAAACACACACACAGATCCTCAGTGTAATACACACAAACACACAGATCCTCAGTGTAATACACACAAACACACACACACAGATCCTCAGTGTAATACACACAAACACACACACACAGATCCTCAGTGTAATACACACAAACACACACACACAGATCCTCAGTGTAATACACACAAACACACACACAGATCCTCAGTGTAATACACACAAACACACACACAGATCCTCAGTGTAATACACACAAACACACACACAGATCCTCAGTGTAATACACACAAACACACACACAGATCCTCAGTGTAATACACACAAACACACACAGATCCTCAGTGTAATACACACAAACACACACACAGATCCTCAGTGTAATACACACAAACACACACACAGATCCTCAGTGTAATACACACAAACACACACACAGATCCTCAGTGTAATACACACAAACACACACAGATCCTCAGTATAATACACACAAACACACACAGATCCTCAGTGTAATACACACAAACACACACACAGATCCTCAGTGTAATACACACAAACACACACACAGATACTCAGTGTAATACACACAAACACACACACAGATCCTCAGTGTAATACACACAAACACACACACAGATCCTCAGTGTAATACACACAAACACACACAGATCCTCAGTGTAGTACACACAAACACACACAGATCCTCAGTGTAATACACACAAACACACACACAGATCCTCAGTGTAATACACACAAACACACACACAGATCCTCAGTGTAATACACACAAACACACACAGATCCTCAGTGTAATACACACAAACACACACAGATCCTCAGTGTAATACACACAAACACACACAGATCCTCAGTGTAATACACACAAACACACACACAGATCCTCAGTGTAATACACACAAACACACACACAGATCCTCAGTGTAATACACACAAACACACACAGATCCCTAGTGTAATACACACAAACACACACACAGATCCTCAGTGTAATACACACAAACACACACACAGATCCTCAGTGTAATACACACAAACACACACACAGATCCTCAGTGTAATACACACAAACACACACAGATACTCAGTGTAATACACACAAACACACACACAGATCCTCAGTGTAATACACACAAACACACACACACAGATCCTCAGTGTAATACACACAAACACACAAACACAGATCCTCAGTGTAATACACACAAACACACACACAGATCCTCAGTGTAATACACACAAACACACACACACAGATCCTCAGTGTAATACACACAAACACACACACACAGATCCTCAGTGTAATACACACAAACACACACAGATCCTCAGTGTAATACACACAAACACACACACAGATCCTCAGTGTAATACACACAAACACACACACAGATCCTCAGTGTAATACACACAAACACACACACAGATCCTCAGTGTAATACACACAAACACACACAGATCTTCAGTGTAATACACACAAAGACACACAGATCCTCAGTGTAATACACACAAACACACACACAGATCCTCAGTGTAATACACACAAACACACACACAGATCCTCAGTGTAATACACACAAACACACACACAGATCCTCAGTGTAATACACACAAACACACACACAGATCCTCAGTGTAATACACACAAACACACACAGATCCTCAGTGTAATACACACAAACACACACACAGATCCTCAGTGTAATACACACAAACACACACAGATCCTCAGTGTAATACACACAAACACACACACAGATACTTAGTGTAATACACACAAACACACACACAGATCCTCAGTGTAATACACACAAACACACACAGATCCTCAGTGTAGTACACACAAACACACACAGATCCTCAGTGTAATACACACAAACACACACACAGATCCTCAGTGTAATACACACAAACACACACACAGATCCTCAGTGTAATACACACAAACACACACAGATCCTCAGTGTAATACACGCAAACACACACACAGATCCTCAGTGTAATACACACAAACACACACACACAGATGCTCAGTGTAATACACACAAACACACACACAGATCCTCAGTGTAATACACACAAACACACACACAGATCCTCAGTGTAATACACACAAACACACACACAGATCCTCAGTGTAATACACACAAACACACACACAGATCCTCAGTGTAATACACACAAACACACACACAGATCCTCAGTGTAATACACACAAACACACACAGATCCTCAGTGTAATACACACAAACACACACACAGATCCTCAGTGTAATACACACAAACACACACACAGATCCTCAGTGTAATACACACAAACACACACAGATCCTCAGTGTAATACACACAAACACACACAGATCCTCAGTGTAATACACACAAACACACACAGATCCTCAGTGTAATACACACAAACACACACAGATCCTCAGTGTAATACACACAAACACACACACACAGATGCTCAGTGTAATACACACAAACACACACACACACAGATCCTCAGTGTAATACACACAAACACACACACAGATCCTCAGTGTAATACACACAAACACACACACAGATCCTCAGTGTAATACACACAAACACACACACAGATCCTCAGTGTAATACACACAAACACACACACAGATCCTCAGTGTAATACACACAAACACACACACAGATCCTCAGTGTAATACACACAAACACACACAGATCCTCAGTGTAATACACACAAACACACACACAGATCCTCAGTGTAATACACACAAACACACACACAGATCCTCAGTGTAATACACACAAACACACACACAGATCCTCAGTGTAATACACACAAACACACACACAGATCCTCAGTGTAATACACACAAACACACACACACAGATCCTCAGTGTTATACACACAAACACACAAACACAGATCCTCAGTGTAATACACACAAACACACACACAGATCCTCAGTGTAATACACACAAACACACACACACAGATCCTCAGTGTAATACACACAAACACACACACACAGATCCTCAGTGTAATACACACAAACACACACACACAGATCCTCAGTGTAATACACACAAACACACACACAGATCCTCAGTGTAATACACACAAACACACACACAGATCCTCAGTGTAATACACACAAACACACACACAGATCCTCAGTGTAATACACACAAACACACACAGATCCTCAGTGTAATACACACAAACACACACACAGATCCTCAGTGTAATACACACAAACACACACAGATCCTCAGTGTAATACACACAAACACACACACAGATCCTCAGTGTAATACACACAAACACACACAGATCCTCAGTGTAATACACGCAAACACACACAGATCCTCAGTGTAATACACACAAACACACACACAGATCCTCAGTGTAATACACACAAACACACACACAGATCCTCAGTGTAATACACACAAACACACACAGATCTTCAGTGTAATACACACAAAGACACACACAGATACTCAGTGTAATACACAGAAACACACACACAGATCCTCAGTGTAATACACAGAAACACACACACAGATCCTCAGTGTAATACACACAAACACACACACAGATCCTCAGTGTAATACACACAAACACACACAGATCCTCAGTGTAATACACACAAACACACACACAGATCCTCAGTGTAATACACGCAAACACACACACAGATCCTCAGTGTAATACACGCAAACACACACAAAGATACTCAGTGTAATACACACAAACACACACAGATCCTCAGTGTAATACACACAAACACACACAGATCCTCAGTGTAATACACACAAACACACACACAGATCCTCAGTGTAATACACACAAACACACACACACAGATCCTCAGTGTAATACACACAAACACACACACAGATCCTCAGTGTAATACACACAAACACACACAGATCCTCAGTGTAGTACACACAAACACACACAGATCCTCAGTGTAATACACACAAACACACACACAGATCCTCAGTATAATACACACAAACACACACACAGATCCTCAGTGTAATACACACAAACACACACACAGATCCTGAGTGTAATACACACAAACACACACAGATCCTCAGTGTAATACACACAAACACACACACAGATCCTCAGTGTAATACACACAAACACACACAGATCCTCAGTGTAATACACACAAACACACACACAGATCCTCAGTGTAATACACACAAACACACACAGATCCTCAGTGTAATACACACAAACACACACAGATCCTCAGTATAATACACACAAACACACACACAGATCCTCAGTGTAATACACACAAACACACACACAGATCCTCAGTGTAATACACACAAACACACACACACAGATGCTCAGTGTAATACACACAAACACACACACACACAGATCCTCAGTGTAATACACACAAACACACACACACACAGATCCTCAGTGTAATACACACAAACACACACACAGATCCTCAGTGTAATACACACAAACACACACACAGATCCTCAGTGTAATACACACAAACACACACAGATCCTCAGTGTAATACACACAAACACACACACAGATCCTCAGTGTAATACACACAAACACACACACACAGATCCTCAGTGTAATACACACAAACACACACACACAGATCCTCAGTGTAATACACACAAACACACACAAAGATACTCAGTGTAATACACGCAAACACACACTAAGATACTCAGTGTAATACACACAAACACACACACAGATCCTCAGTGTAATACACACAAACACACACACAGATCCTCAGTGTAATACACACAAACACACACACAGATCCTCAGTGTAATACACGCAAACACACACACAGATACTCAGTGTAATACACGCAAACACACACAAAGATACTCAGTGTAATACACGCAAACACACACAAAGATACTCAGTGTAATACACACAAACACACACAAAGATACTCAGTGTAATACACACAAACACACACACAGATCCTGAGTTTAATACACACACACACACACACACACACACACACACACAGATCCTCAGTGTAATACACACAAACACACACACAGATCCTCAGTGTAATACACACAAACACACACAGATCCTCAGTGTAATACACACAAACACACACAGATCCTCAGTGTAATACACACAAACACACACACAGATCCTCAGTGTAATACACACAAACACACACACAGATACTCAGTGTAATACACACAAACACACACACAGATCCTCAGTGTAATACACACAAACACACACACAGATCCTCAGTGTAATACACACACACACACACACAGATCCTCAGTGTAATACACACACACACACACACAGATCCTCAGTGTAATACACACAAACACACACACAGATCCTCAGTGTAATACACACAAACACACACAGATCTTCAGTGTAATACACACAAACACACACAGATCCTCAGTGTAATACACACAAACACACACAGATCCTCAGTGTAATACACACAAACACACACACAGATCCTCAGTGTAATACACACAAACACACACACAGATCCTCAGTGTAATACACACAAACACACACACAGATCCTCAGTGTAATACACACAAACACACACACAGATCCTCAGTGTAATACACACAAACACACACAGATCTTCAGTGTAATACACACAAACACACACAGATCCTCAGTGTAATACACACAAACACACACACAGATCCTCAGTGTAATACACACAAACACACACAGATCCTCAGTGTAATACACACAAACACACACACAGATCCTCAGTGTAATACACACACACACACACACACAGATCCTCAGTGTAATACACACAAACACACACACAGATCCTCAGTGTAATACACACAAACACACACAGATCCTCAGTGTAATACACACAAACACACACACACAGATCCTCAGTGTAATACACACAAACACACACACAGATCCTCAGTGTAATACACACAAACACACACACAGATCCTCAGTGTAATACACACAAACACACAAACACAGATCCTCAGTGTAATACACACAAACACACACAGATCTTCAGTGTAATACACACAAACACACACAGATCCTCAGTGTAATACACACAAACACACACACAGATCCTCAGTGTAATACACACAAACACACACAGATCCTCAGTGTAATACACACAAACACACACACAGATCCTCAGTGTAATACACACACACACACACACACACAGATCCTCAGTGTAATACACACAAACACACACACAGATCCTCAGTGTAATACACACAAACACACACAGATCCTCAGTGTAATACACACAAACACACACACAGATCCTCAGTGTAATACACACAAACACACACACAGATCCTCAGTGTAATACACACAAACACACACACACAGATCCTCAGTGTAATACACACACACACACACACACAGATCCTCAGTGTAATACACACAAACACACACAAAGATCCTCAGTGTAATACACACAAACACACACACAGATCCTCAGTGTAATACACACAAACACACACAGATCCTCAGTGTAATACACACAAACACACACAGATCCTCAGTGTAATACACACAAACACACACAGATCCTCAGTATAATACACACAAACACACACACAGATCCTCAGTGTAATACACACAAACACACACACAGATCCTCAGTGTAATACACACAAACACACACAGATCCTCAGTGTAATACACACAAACACACACAGATCCTCAGTGTAATACACACAAACACACACACAGATCCTCAGTGTAATACACACACACACACACACAGATCCTCAGTGTAATACACACACACACACACACAGATCCTCAGTGTAATACACACAAACACACACACAGATCCTCAGTGTAATACACACAAACACACACACAGATCCTCAGTGTAATACACACACACACACACACACACAGATCCTCAGTGTAATACACACAAACACACACACAGATCCTCAGTGTAATACACACAAACACACACACAGATCCTCAGTGTAATACACACAAACACACACAGATCTTCAGTGTAATACACACAAACACACACACAGATCCTCAGTGTAATACACACAAACACACACAGATCCTCAGTGTAATACACACAAACACACACACAGATCCTCAGTGTAATACACACAAACACACACAGATCCTCAGTGTAATACACACAAACACACACAGATCCTCAGTGTAATACACACAAACACACACACAGATCCTCAGTGTAATACACACAAACACACACACAGATCCTCAGTGTAATACACACAAACACACACAGATCCTCAGTGTAATACACACAAACACACACACACAGATCCTCAGTGTAATACACACAAACACACACACAGATCCTCAGTGTAATACACACAAACACACACACAGATCCTCAGTGTAATACACACAAACACACACACAGATCCTCAGTGTAATACACACAAACACACACACAGATCCTCAGTGTAATACACACAAACACACACACAGATCCTCAGTGTAATACACACAAACACACACACAGATCCTCAGTGTAATACACACAAACACACACACAGATACTCAGTGTAATACACACAAACACACACACAGATCCTCAGTGTAATACACACAAACACACACAGATCCTCAGTGTAGTACACACAAACACACACAGATCCTCAGTGTAATACACACAAACACACACACAGATCCTCAGTGTAATACACACAAACACACACACAGATCCTCAGTGTAATACACACAAACACACACACAGATCCTCAGTGTAATACACACAAACACACACACACAGATCCTCAGTGTAATACACACAAACACACACAGATCCCTAGTGTAATACACACAAACACACACACAGATCCTCAGTGTAATACACACAAACACACACACAGATCCTCAGTGTAATACACACAAACACACACACAGATCCTCAGTGTAATACACACAAACACACACACAGATCCTCAGTGTAATACACACAAACACACACAGATACTCAGTGTAATACACACAAACACACACACAGATCCTCAGTGTAATACACACAAACACACACACACAGATCCTCAGTGTAATACACACAAACACACAAACACAGATCCTCAGTGTAATACACACAAACACACACACAGATCCTCAGTGTAATACACACAAACACACACACACAGATCCTCAGTGTAATACACACAAACACACACACACAGATCCTCAGTGTAATACACACAAACACACACAGATCCTCAGTGTAATACACACAAACACACACACAGATCCTCAGTGTAATACACACAAACACACACACAGATCCTCAGTGTAATACACACAAACACACACACAGATCCTCAGTGTAATACACACAAACACACACAGATCCTCAGTGTAATACACACAAACACACACACAGATCCTCAGTGTAATACACACAAACACACACAGATCCTCAGTGTAATACACACAAACACACACACAGATCCTCAGTGTAATACACACAAACACACACAGATCCTCAGTGTAATACACGCAAACACACACAGATCCTCAGTGTAATACACACAAACACACACACAGATCCTCAGTGTAATACACACAAACACACACAGATCCTCAGTGTAATACACACAAAGACACACAGATCCTCAGTGTAATACACAGAAACACACACACAGATCCTCAGTGTAATACACACAAACACACACAGATCCTCAGTGTAATACACACAAACACACACACAGATCCTCAGTGTAATACACACAAACACACACAGATCCTCAGTGTAATACACACAAACACACACACAGATCCTCAGTGTAATACACACAAACACACACAGATCCTCAGTGTAATACACACAAACACACACACAGATCCTCAGTGTAATACACACAAACACACACACACAGATCCTCAGTGTAATACACACAAACACACACACAGATCCTCAGTGTAATACACACAAACACACACAAAGATACTCAGTGTAATACACGCAAACACACACTAAGATACTCAGTGTAATACACACAAACACACACACAGATCCTAAGTGTAATACACGCAAACACACACACAGATCCTCAGTGTAATACACGCAAACACACACACAGATCCTCAGTGTAATACACGCAAACACACACACAGATACTCAGTGTAATACACGCAAACACACACAAAGATACTCAGTGTAATACACGCAAACACACACAAAGATACTCAGTGTAATACACACAAACACACACAAAGATACTCAGTGTAATACACACAAACACACACACAGATCCTGAGTTTAATACACACACACACACACACACACACACACACACAGATCCTCAGTGTAATACACACAAACACACACACAGATCCTCAGTGTAATACACACAAACACACACACAGATCCTCAGTGTAATACACGCAAACACACACAAAGATACTCAGTGTAATACACACAAACACACACACAGATCCTGAGTTTAATACACACACACACACACACACACACACACACACACACACACACACACACACACACACACACAGATCCTCAGTGTAATACACACAAACACACACACAGATCCTCAGTGTAATACACACAAACACACACACAGATCCTCAGTGTAATACACACAAACACACACAGATCCTCAGTGTAATACACACAAACACACACAGATCCTCAGTGTAATACACACAAACACACACAGATCCTCAGTATAATACACACAAACACACACACACAGATCCTCAGTGTAATACACACAAACACACACACAGATACTTAGTGTAATACACACAAACACACACAGATCCTCAGTGTAATACACACAAACACACACAGATCCTCAGTGTAATACACACAAACACACACACAGATCCTCAGTGTAATACACACACACACACACACAGATCCTCAGTGTAATACACACAAACACACACACAGATCCTCAGTGTAATACACACAAACACACACACAGATCCTCAGTGTAATACACACACACACACACAGATCTTCAGTGTAATACACACAAACACACACAGATCCTCAGTGTAATACACACAAACACACACACAGATCCTCAGTGTAATACACACAAACACACACAGATCCTCAGTGTAATACACACAAACACACACACAGATCCTCAGTGTAATACACACACACACACACACACACACACACACAGATCCTCAGTGTAATACACACAAACACACACACAGATCCTCAGTGTAATACACACAAACACACACACAGATCCTCAGTGTAATACACACAAACACACACACACAGATCCTCAGTGTAATACACACAAACACACACAGATCCTCAGTGTAATACACACAAACACACACACACAGATCCTCAGTGTAATACACACAAACACACACACAGATCCTCAGTGTAATACACACAAACACACACACAGATCCTCAGTGTAATACACACAAACACACACAGATCCTCAGTGTAATACACACTAACACACACAGATCCTCAGTGTAATACACACAAACACACACACAGATCCTCAGTGTAATACACACAAACACACACACAGATCCTCAGTGTAATACACACAAACACACACAGATCCTCAGTGTAATACACACAAACACACACACAGATACTCAGTGTAATACACACAAACACACACACAGATACTCAGTGTAATACACACAAACACACACACACAGATGCTCAGTGTAATACACACAAACACACACACACACAGATCCTCAGTGTAATACACACAAACACACACACAGATCCTCAGTGTAATACACACAAACACACACACAGATCCTCAGTGTAATACACACAAACACACACACAGATCCTCAGTGTAATACACACAAACACACACAGATCCTCAGTGTAATACACGCAAACACACACAAAGATACTCAGTGTAATACACACAAACACACACAAAGATACTCAGTGTAATACACACAAACACACACACAGATCCTGAGTTTAATACACACACACACACACACACACACAGATCCTCAGTGTAATACACACAAACACACACACAGATCCTCAGTGTAATACACACAAACACACACACAGATCCTCAGTGTAATACACGCAAACACACACAAAGATACTCAGTGTAATACACGCAAACACACACAAAGATACTCAGTGTAATACACACAAACACACACACAGATCCTCAGTGTAATACACACAAACACACACAGATCCTCAGTGTAATACACACAAACACACACAGATCCTCAGTGTAATACACACAAACACACACACAGATCCTCAGTGTAATACACACAAACACACACAGATCCTCAGTGTAATACACACAAACACACACAGATCCTCAGTGTAATACACACAAACACACACACAGATCCTCAGTGTAATACACACACACACACACACAGATCCTCAGTGTAATACACACAAACACACACACAGATCCTCAGTGTAATACACACACACACACACACAGATCCTCAGTGTAATACACACACACACACACACACACAGATCCTCAGTGTAATACACACAAACACACACACAGATCCTCAGTGTAATACACACAAACACACACACAGATCCTCAGTGTAATACACACAAACACACACAGATCTTCAGTGTAATACACACAAACACACACACAGATCCTCAGTGTAATACACACAAACACACACAGATCCTCAGTGTAATACACACAAACACACACAGATCCTCAGTGTAATACACACAAACACACACACAGATCCTCAGTGTAATACACACAAACACACACAGATCCTCAGTGTAATACACACAAACACACACACAGATCCTCAGTGTAATACACACAAACACACACACAGATCCTCAGTGTAATACACACAAACACACACACACAGATCCTCAGTGTAATACACACAAACACACACACACAGATCCTCAGTGTAATACACACAAACACACACACAGATCCTCAGTGTAATACACACAAACACACACACAGATCCTCAGTGTAATACACACAAACACACACACAGATCCTCAGTGTAATACACACAAACACACACACACAGATCCTCAGTGTAATACACACAAACACACAAACACAGATCCTCAGTGTAATACACACAAACACACACACAGATCCTCAGTGTAATACACACAAACACACACACACAGATCCTCAGTGTAATACACACAAACACACACACACAGATCCTCAGTGTAATACACACAAACACACACAGATCCTCAGTGTAATACACACAAACACACACACAGATCCTCAGTGTAATACACACAAACACACACACAGATCCTCAGTGTAATACACACAAACACACACACAGATCCTCAGTGTAATACACACAAACACACACAGATCCTCAGTGTAATACACACAAACACACACACAGATCCTCAGTGTAATACACACAAACACACACACAGATCCTCAGTGTAATACACACAAACACACACAGATCCTCAGTGTAATACACACAAACACACACACAGATCCTCAGTGTAATACACACAAACACACACAGATCCTCAGTGTAATACACACAAACACACACAGATCCTCAGTGTAATACACGCAAACACACACAGATCCTCAGTGTAATACACACAAACACACACACAGATCCTCAGTGTAATACACACAAACACACACAGATCCTCAGTGTAATACACACAAAGACACACAGATCTTCAGTGTAATACACACAAAGACACACAGATCCTCAGTGTAATACACAGAAACACACACACAGATCCTCAGTGTAATACACACAAACACACACAGATCCTCAGTGTAATACACACAAACACACACAGATCCTCAGTGTAATACACGCAAACACACACACAGATCCTCAGTGTAATACACGCAAACACACACACAGATCCTCAGTGTAATACACGCAAACACACACAAAGATACTCAGTGTAATACACACAAACACACACAGATCCTCAGTGTAATACACACAAACACACACAGATCCTCAGTGTAATACACACAAACACACACAGATCCTCAGTGTAATACACACAAACACACACACAGATCCTCAGTGTAATACACACAAACACACACACACAGATCCTCAGTGTAATACACACAAACACACACACACAGATCCTCAGTGTAATACACACAAACACACACACAGATACTTAGTGTAATACACACAAACACACACACAGATCCTCAGTGTAATACACACAAACACACACAGATCCTCAGTGTAGTACACACAAACACACACAGATCCTCAGTGTAATACACACAAACACACACACAGATCCTCAGTGTAATACACACAAACACACACACAGATCCTCAGTGTAATACACACAAACACACACAGATCCTCAGTGTAATACACACAAACACACACAGATCCTCAGTGTAATACACACAAACACACACACAGATCCTCAGTGTAATACACACAAACACACACACACAGAT
The DNA here is from genome assembly GCF_057381845.1 of Rhamphochromis longiceps. Lineage (NCBI taxonomy): Eukaryota > Metazoa > Chordata > Actinopteri > Cichliformes > Cichlidae > Rhamphochromis > Rhamphochromis longiceps. The sequence goes on from NC_140565.1 coordinate 228,997, forward strand.
GCTCAGTGTAATACACACAAACACACACACACACAGATCCTCAGTGTAATACACACAAACACACACACAGATCCTCAGTGTAATACACACAAACACACACACAGATCCTCAGTGTAATACACACAAACACACACAGATCCTCAGTGTAATACACACAAACACACACACAGATCCTCAGTGTAATACACACAAACACACACACAGATCCTCAGTGTAATACACACAAACACACACACACAGATCCTCAGTGTAATACACACAAACACACACACAGATCCTCAGTGTAATACACGCAAACACACACACAGATACTCAGTGTAATACACGCAAACACACACAAAGATACTCAGTGTAATACACACAAACACACACACAGATCCTCAGTGTAATACACACAAACACACACACAGATCCTCAGTGTAATACACACAAACACACACACAGATCCTCAGTGTAATACACGCAAACACACACTCAGATACTCAGTGTAATACACACAAACACACACAAAGATACTCAGTGTAATACACACAAACACACACAAAGATACTCAGTGTAATACACACAAACACACACACAGATCCTCAGTGTAATACACACAAACACACACACAGATCCTCAGTGTAATACACACAAACACACACACAGATCCTCAGTGTAATACACGCAAACACACACAAAGATACTCAGTGTAATACACACAAACACACACACAGATCCTCAGTGTAATACACACAAACACACACACAGATCCTCAGTGTAATACACACAAACACACACACAGATCCTCAGTGTAATACACGCAAACACACACACAGATACTCAGTGTAATACACGCAAACACACACACAGATCCTCAGTGTAATACACACAAACACACACACAGATCCTCAGTGTAATACACACAAACACACACACAGATCCTCAGTGTAATACACACAAACACACACAGATCCTCAGTGTAATACACACAAACACACACAGATCCTCAGTGTAATACACACAAACACACACAGATCCTCAGTATAATACACACAAACACACACACAGATCCTCAGTGTAATACACACAAACACACACACAGATACTTAGTGTAATACACACACACACACACACAGATCCTCAGTGTAATACACACAAACACACACACAGATCCTCAGTGTAATACACACAAACACACACACAGATCCTCAGTGTAATACACACACACACACACAGATCTTCAGTGTAATACACACAAACACACACAGATCCTCAGTGTAATACACACAAACACACACACAGATCCTCAGTGTAATACACACAAACACACACAGATCCTCAGTGTAATACACACAAACACACACACAGATCCTCAGTGTAATACACACACACACACACACACACACACACACAGATCCTCAGTGTAATACACACAAACACACACACAGATCCTCAGTGTAATACACACAAACACACACACAGATCCTCAGTGTAATACACACAAACACACACACACAGATCCTCAGTGTAATACACACAAACACACACAGATCCTCAGTGTAATACACACAAACACACACACACAGATCCTCAGTGTAATACACACAAACACACACACAGATCCTCAGTGTAATACACACAAACACACACACAGATCCTCAGTGTAATACACACAAACACACACAGATCCTCAGTGTAATACACACTAACACACACAGATCCTCAGTGTAATACACACAAACACACACACAGATCCTCAGTGTAATACACACAAACACACACACAGATCCTCAGTGTAATACACACAAACACACACAGATCCTCAGTGTAATACACACAAACACACACACAGATACTCAGTGTAATACACACAAACACACACACAGATACTCAGTGTAATACACACAAACACACACACACAGATGCTCAGTGTAATACACACAAACACACACACACACAGATCCTCAGTGTAATACACACAAACACACACACAGATCCTCAGTGTAATACACACAAACACACACACAGATCCTCAGTGTAATACACACAAACACACACACAGATCCTCAGTGTAATACACACAAACACACACAGATCCTCAGTGTAATACACGCAAACACACACAAAGATACTCAGTGTAATACACACAAACACACACAAAGATACTCAGTGTAATACACACAAACACACACACAGATCCTGAGTTTAATACACACACACACACACACACACACAGATCCTCAGTGTAATACACACAAACACACACACAGATCCTCAGTGTAATACACACAAACACACACACAGATCCTCAGTGTAATACACGCAAACACACACAAAGATACTCAGTGTAATACACGCAAACACACACAAAGATACTCAGTGTAATACACACAAACACACACACAGATCCTCAGTGTAATACACACAAACACACACAGATCCTCAGTGTAATACACACAAACACACACAGATCCTCAGTGTAATACACACAAACACACACACAGATCCTCAGTGTAATACACACAAACACACACAGATCCTCAGTGTAATACACACAAACACACACAGATCCTCAGTGTAATACACACAAACACACACACAGATCCTCAGTGTAATACACACACACACACACACAGATCCTCAGTGTAATACACACAAACACACACACAGATCCTCAGTGTAATACACACACACACACACACAGATCCTCAGTGTAATACACACACACACACACACACACAGATCCTCAGTGTAATACACACAAACACACACACAGATCCTCAGTGTAATACACACAAACACACACACAGATCCTCAGTGTAATACACACAAACACACACAGATCTTCAGTGTAATACACACAAACACACACACAGATCCTCAGTGTAATACACACAAACACACACAGATCCTCAGTGTAATACACACAAACACACACAGATCCTCAGTGTAATACACACAAACACACACACAGATCCTCAGTGTAATACACACAAACACACACAGATCCTCAGTGTAATACACACAAACACACACACAGATCCTCAGTGTAATACACACAAACACACACACAGATCCTCAGTGTAATACACACAAACACACACACACAGATCCTCAGTGTAATACACACAAACACACACACACAGATCCTCAGTGTAATACACACAAACACACACACAGATCCTCAGTGTAATACACACAAACACACACACAGATCCTCAGTGTAATACACACAAACACACACACAGATCCTCAGTGTAATACACACAAACACACACACACAGATCCTCAGTGTAATACACACAAACACACAAACACAGATCCTCAGTGTAATACACACAAACACACACACAGATCCTCAGTGTAATACACACAAACACACACACACAGATCCTCAGTGTAATACACACAAACACACACACACAGATCCTCAGTGTAATACACACAAACACACACAGATCCTCAGTGTAATACACACAAACACACACACAGATCCTCAGTGTAATACACACAAACACACACACAGATCCTCAGTGTAATACACACAAACACACACACAGATCCTCAGTGTAATACACACAAACACACACAGATCCTCAGTGTAATACACACAAACACACACACAGATCCTCAGTGTAATACACACAAACACACACACAGATCCTCAGTGTAATACACACAAACACACACAGATCCTCAGTGTAATACACACAAACACACACACAGATCCTCAGTGTAATACACACAAACACACACAGATCCTCAGTGTAATACACACAAACACACACAGATCCTCAGTGTAATACACGCAAACACACACAGATCCTCAGTGTAATACACACAAACACACACACAGATCCTCAGTGTAATACACACAAACACACACACAGATCCTCAGTGTAATACACACAAACACACACAGATACTCAGTGTAATACACACAAACACACACACAGATCCTCAGTGTAATACACACAAACACACACACACAGATCCTCAGTGTAATACACACAAACACACACAGATCCTCAGTGTAATACACACAAACACACACAGATACTCAGTGTAATACACACAAACACACACACAGATCCTCAGTGTAATACACACAAACACACACACAGATCCTCAGTGTAATACACACAAACACACACACAGATCCTCAGTGTAATACACACAAACACACACACACAGATCCTCAGTGTAATACACACAAACACACACAGATCCCTAGTGTAATACACACAAACACACACAGATCCCTAGTGTAATACACACAAACACACACACAGATCCTCAGTGTAATACACACAAACACACACACAGATCCTCAGTGTAATACACACAAACACACACACAGATCCTCAGTGTAATACACACAAACACACACAGATCCTCAGTGTAATACACACAAACACACACACACAGATCCTCAGTGTAATACACACAAACACACAAACACAGATCCTCAGTGTAATACACACAAACACACACACAGATCCTCAGTGTAATACACACAAACACACACACAGATCCTCAGTGTAATACACACAAACACACACACAGATCCTCAGTGTAATACACACAAACACACACACACAGATCCTCAGTGTAATACACACAAACACACACACACAGATCCTCAGTGTAATACACACAAACACACACAGATCCTCAGTGTAATACACACAAACACACACACAGATCCTCAGTGTAATACACACAAACACACACACAGATCCTCAGTGTAATACACACAAACACACACAGATCCTCAGTGTAATACACACAAACACACACACAGATCCTCAGTGTAATACACACAAACACACACACAGATCCTCAGTGTAATACACACAAACACACACAGATCCTCAGTGTAATACACACAAACACACACACAGATCCTCAGTGTAATACACACAAACACACACACACAGATCCTCAGTGTAATACACGCAAACACACACAGATCCTCAGTGTAATACACACAAACACACACAGATCCTCAGTGTAATACACACAAACACACACACAGATCCTCAGTGTAATACACACAAACACACACAGATCCTCAGTGTAATACACACAAACACACACACACAGATCCTCAGTGTAATACACGCAAACACACACAGATCCTCAGTGTAATACACACAAACACACACACAGATCCTCAGTGTAATACACACAAACACACACACAGATCCTCAGTGTAATACACACAAACACACACAGATCTTCAGTGTAATACACACAAAGACACACAGATCCTCAGTGTAATACACACAAAGACACACAGATCCTCAGTGTAATACACAGAAACACACACACAGATCCTCAGTGTAATACACACAAACACACACACAGATCCTCAGTGTAATACACACAAACACACACACAGATCCTCAGTGTAATACACACAAACACACACAGATCCTCAGTGTAATACACACAAACACACACAGATCCCTAGTGTAATACACACAAACACACACACACAGATCCTCAGTGTAATACACACAAACACACACACAGATCCTCAGTGTAATACACACAAACACACACAGATACTCAGTGTAATACACACAAACACACACACAGATCCTCAGTGTAATACACACAAACACACACACACAGATCCTCAGTGTAATACACACAAACACACAAACACAGATCCTCAGTGTAATACACACAAACACACACACAGATCCTCAGTGTAATACACACAAACACACACACACAGATCCTCAGTGTAATACACACAAACACACACACACAGATCCTCAGTGTAATACACACAAACACACACAGATCCTGAGTTTAATACACACACACACACACACACACACACACACAGATCCTCAGTGTAATACACACAAACACACACACAGATCCTCAGTGTAATACACACAAACACACACACAGATCCTCAGTGTAATACACGCAAACACACACAAAGATACTCAGTGTAATACACGCAAACACACACAAAGATACTCAGTGTAATACACACAAACACACACACAGATCCTGAGTTTAATACACACACACACACACACACACACACACACACAGATCCTCAGTGTAATACACACAAACACACACACAGATCGTCAGTGTAATACACACAAACACACACAGATCCTCAGTGTAATACACACAAACACACACAGATCCTCAGTATAATACACACAAACACACACACAGATCCTCAGTGTAATACACACAAACACACACACAGATACTCAGTGTAATACACACAAACACACACAGATCCTCAGTGTAATACACACAAACACACACAGATCCTCAGTGTAATACACACAAACACACACACAGATCCTCAGTGTAATACACACACACACACACACAGATCCTCAGTGTAATACACACAAACACACACACAGATCCTCAGTGTAATACACACAAACACACACACAGATCCTCAGTGTAATACACACACACACACAAACACACACACAGATCCTCAGTGTAATACACACAAACACACACACAGATCCTCAGTGTAATACACACAAACACACACACAGATCCTCAGTGTAATACACACAAACACACACACAGATCCTCAGTGTAATACACACAAACACACACAGATGTTCAGTGTAATACACACAAACACACACACAGATCCTCAGTGTAATACACACAAACACACACACAGATCCTCAGTGTAATACACACAAACACACAGATCCTCAGTGTAATACACACAAACACACACACACAGATCCTCAGTGTAATACACACAAACACACACACACAGATCCTCAGTGTAATACACACAAACACACACACACAGATCCTCAGTGTAATACACACAAACACACACACAGATCCTCAGTGTAATACACACAAACACACACACAGATCCTCAGTGTAATACACACAAACACACACACAGATCCTCAGTGTAATACACACAAACACACACACAGATCCTCAGTGTAATACACACAAACACACACAGATCCTCAGTGTAATACACACAAACACACACACAGATCCTCAGTGTAATACACACAAACACACACACAGATCCTCAGTGTAATACACACAAACACACACACAGATCCTCAGTGTAATACACACAAACACACACAGATCCTCAGTATAATACACACAAACACACACAGATCCTCAGTGTAATACACACAAACACACACACAGATCCTCAGTGTAATACACACAAACACACACACAGATACTCAGTGTAATACACACAAACACACACACAGATCCTCAGTGTAATACACACAAACACACACACAGATCCTCAGTGTAATACACACAAACACACACAGATCCTCAGTGTAGTACACACAAACACACACAGATCCTCAGTGTAATACACACAAACACACACACAGATCCTCAGTGTAATACACACAAACACACACACAGATCCTCAGTGTAATACACACAAACACACACAGATCCTCAGTGTAATACACACAAACACACACAGATCCTCAGTGTAATACACACAAACACACACAGATCCTCAGTGTAATACACACAAACACACACACAGATCCTCAGTGTAATACACACAAACACACACACAGATCCTCAGTGTAATACACACAAACACACACAGATCCCTAGTGTAATACACACAAACACACACACAGATCCTCAGTGTAATACACACAAACACACACACAGATCCTCAGTGTAATACACACAAACACACACACAGATCCTCAGTGTAATACACACAAACACACACAGATACTCAGTGTAATACACACAAACACACACACAGATCCTCAGTGTAATACACACAAACACACACACACAGATCCTCAGTGTAATACACACAAACACACAAACACAGATCCTCAGTGTAATACACACAAACACACACACAGATCCTCAGTGTAATACACACAAACACACACACACAGATCCTCAGTGTAATACACACAAACACACACACACAGATCCTCAGTGTAATACACACAAACACACACAGATCCTCAGTGTAATACACACAAACACACACACAGATCCTCAGTGTAATACACACAAACACACACACAGATCCTCAGTGTAATACACACAAACACACACACAGATCCTCAGTGTAATACACACAAACACACACAGATCTTCAGTGTAATACACACAAAGACACACAGATCCTCAGTGTAATACACACAAACACACACACAGATCCTCAGTGTAATACACACAAACACACACACAGATCCTCAGTGTAATACACACAAACACACACACAGATCCTCAGTGTAATACACACAAACACACACACAGATCCTCAGTGTAATACACACAAACACACACAGATCCTCAGTGTAATACACACAAACACACACACAGATCCTCAGTGTAATACACACAAACACACACAGATCCTCAGTGTAATACACACAAACACACACACAGATACTTAGTGTAATACACACAAACACACACACAGATCCTCAGTGTAATACACACAAACACACACAGATCCTCAGTGTAGTACACACAAACACACACAGATCCTCAGTGTAATACACACAAACACACACACAGATCCTCAGTGTAATACACACAAACACACACACAGATCCTCAGTGTAATACACACAAACACACACAGATCCTCAGTGTAATACACGCAAACACACACACAGATCCTCAGTGTAATACACACAAACACACACACACAGATGCTCAGTGTAATACACACAAACACACACACAGATCCTCAGTGTAATACACACAAACACACACACAGATCCTCAGTGTAATACACACAAACACACACACAGATCCTCAGTGTAATACACACAAACACACACACAGATCCTCAGTGTAATACACACAAACACACACACAGATCCTCAGTGTAATACACACAAACACACACAGATCCTCAGTGTAATACACACAAACACACACACAGATCCTCAGTGTAATACACACAAACACACACACAGATCCTCAGTGTAATACACACAAACACACACAGATCCTCAGTGTAATACACACAAACACACACAGATCCTCAGTGTAATACACACAAACACACACAGATCCTCAGTGTAATACACACAAACACACACAGATCCTCAGTGTAATACACACAAACACACACAGATCCTCAGTGTAATACACACAAACACACACACACAGATGCTCAGTGTAATACACACAAACACACACACACACAGATCCTCAGTGTAATACACACAAACACACACACAGATCCTCAGTGTAATACACACAAACACACACACAGATCCTCAGTGTAATACACACAAACACACACACAGATCCTCAGTGTAATACACACAAACACACACACAGATCCTCAGTGTAATACACACAAACACACACAGATCCTCAGTGTAATACACACAAACACACACACAGATCCTCAGTGTAATACACACAAACACACACACAGATCCTCAGTGTAATACACACAAACACACACACAGATCCTCAGTGTAATACACACAAACACACACACAGATCCTCAGTGTAATACACACAAACACACACACACAGATCCTCAGTGTTATACACACAAACACACAAACACAGATCCTCAGTGTAATACACACAAACACACACACAGATCCTCAGTGTAATACACACAAACACACACACACAGATCCTCAGTGTAATACACACAAACACACACACACAGATCCTCAGTGTAATACACACAAACACACACACACAGATCCTCAGTGTAATACACACAAACACACACACAGATCCTCAGTGTAATACACACAAACACACACACAGATCCTCAGTGTAATACACACAAACACACACACAGATCCTCAGTGTAATACACACAAACACACACAGATCCTCAGTGTAATACACACAAACACACACACAGATCCTCAGTGTAATACACACAAACACACACAGATCCTCAGTGTAATACACACAAACACACACACAGATCCTCAGTGTAATACACACAAACACACACAGATCCTCAGTGTAATACACGCAAACACACACAGATCCTCAGTGTAATACACACAAACACACACACAGATCCTCAGTGTAATACACACAAACACACACACAGATCCTCAGTGTAATACACACAAACACACACAGATCTTCAGTGTAATACACACAAAGACACACACAGATACTCAGTGTAATACACAGAAACACACACACAGATCCTCAGTGTAATACACAGAAACACACACACAGATCCTCAGTGTAATACACACAAACACACACACAGATCCTCAGTGTAATACACACAAACACACACAGATCCTCAGTGTAATACACACAAACACACACACAGATCCTCAGTGTAATACACGCAAACACACACACAGATCCTCAGTGTAATACACGCAAACACACACAAAGATACTCAGTGTAATACACACAAACACACACAGATCCTCAGTGTAATACACACAAACACACACAGATCCTCAGTGTAATACACACAAACACACACACAGATCCTCAGTGTAATACACACAAACACACACACACAGATCCTCAGTGTAATACACACAAACACACACACAGATCCTCAGTGTAATACACACAAACACACACACAGATCCTCAGTGTAATACACACAAACACACACAGATCCTCAGTGTAATACACACAAACACACACACAGATCCTCAGTGTAATACACACAAACACACACACAGATACTTAGTGTAATACACACAAACACACACAGATCCTCAGTGTAATACACACAAACACACACAGATCCTCAGTATAATACACACAAACACACACAGATCCTCAGTGTAATACACACAAACACACACACAGATCCTCAGTGTAATACACACAAACACACACACAGATACTTAGTGTAATACACACAAACACACACAGATCCTCAGTGTAATACACACAAACACACACAGATCCTCAGTATAATACACACAAACACACACAGATCCTCAGTGTAATACACACAAACACACACACAGATACTTAGTGTAATACACACAAACACACACACACACAGATCCTCAGTGTAATACACACAAACACACACAGATCCTCAGTGTAGTACACACAAACACACACAGATCCTCAGTGTAATACACACAAACACACACACAGATCCTCAGTATAATACACACAAACACACACACAGATCCTCAGTGTAATACACACAAACACACACACAGATCCTGAGTGTAATACACACAAACACACACAGATCCTCAGTGTAATACACACAAACACACACACAGATCCTCAGTGTAATACACACAAACACACACAGATCCTCAGTGTAATACACACAAACACACACACAGATCCTCAGTGTAATACACACAAACACACACAGATCCTCAGTGTAATACACACAAACACACACAGATCCTCAGTATAATACACACAAACACACACACAGATCCTCAGTGTAATACACACAAACACACACACAGATCCTCAGTGTAATACACACAAACACACACACACAGATGCTCAGTGTAATACACACAAACACACACACACACAGATCCTCAGTGTAATACACACAAACACACACACACACAGATCCTCAGTGTAATACACACAAACACACACACAGATCCTCAGTGTAATACACACAAACACACACACAGATCCTCAGTGTAATACACACAAACACACACAGATCCTCAGTGTAATACACACAAACACACACACAGATCCTCAGTGTAATACACACAAACACACACACACAGATCCTCAGTGTAATACACACACACACACACACAGATCCTCAGTGTAATACACACACACACACACACAGATCCTCAGTGTAATACACACAAACACACACACAGATCCTCAGTGTAATACACACAAACACACACAGATCTTCAGTGTAATACACACAAACACACACAGATCCTCAGTGTAATACACACAAACACACACAGATCCTCAGTGTAATACACACAAACACACACACAGATCCTCAGTGTAATACACACAAACACACACACAGATCCTCAGTGTAATACACACAAACACACACACAGATCCTCAGTGTAATACACACAAACACACACACAGATCCTCAGTGTAATACACACAAACACACACAGATCTTCAGTGTAATACACACAAACACACACAGATCCTCAGTGTAATACACACAAACACACACACAGATCCTCAGTGTAATACACACAAACACACACAGATCCTCAGTGTAATACACACAAACACACACACAGATCCTCAGTGTAATACACACACACACACACACACAGATCCTCAGTGTAATACACACAAACACACACACAGATCCTCAGTGTAATACACACAAACACACACAGATCCTCAGTGTAATACACACAAACACACACACACAGATCCTCAGTGTAATACACACAAACACACACACAGATCCTCAGTGTAATACACACAAACACACACACAGATCCTCAGTGTAATACACACAAACACACAAACACAGATCCTCAGTGTAATACACACAAACACACACAGATCTTCAGTGTAATACACACAAACACACACAGATCCTCAGTGTAATACACACAAACACACACACAGATCCTCAGTGTAATACACACAAACACACACAGATCCTCAGTGTAATACACACAAACACACACACAGATCCTCAGTGTAATACACACACACACACACACACACAGATCCTCAGTGTAATACACACAAACACACACACAGATCCTCAGTGTAATACACACAAACACACACAGATCCTCAGTGTAATACACACAAACACACACACAGATCCTCAGTGTAATACACACAAACACACACACAGATCCTCAGTGTAATACACACAAACACACACACACAGATCCTCAGTGTAATACACACAAACACACACACACAGATCCTCAGTGTAATACACACAAACACACACACACAGATCCTCAGTGTAATACACACAAACACACACACAGATCCTCAGTGTAATACACACAAACACACACAGATCCTCAGTGTAATACACACAAACACACACAGATCCTCAGTGTAATACACACAAACACACACACAGATCCTCAGTGTAATACACACAAACACACACACAGATCCTCAGTGTAATACACACAAACACACACACAGATCCTCAGTGTAATACACACAAACACACACAGATCCTCAGTGTAATACACACAAACACACACACAGATCCTCAGTGTAATACACACAAACACACACAGATCCTCAGTGTAATACACACAAACACACACAGATCCTCAGTGTAATACACACAAACACACACAGATCCTCAGTGTAATACACACAAACACACACACAGATCCTCAGTGTAATACACACAAACACACACACAGATCCTCAGTGTAATACACACAAACACACACACAGATCCTCAGTGTAATACACACAAACACACACACACAGATCCTCAGTGTAATACACACAAACACACACAGATCCCTAGTGTAATACACACAAACACACACACAGATCCTCAGTGTAATACACACAAACACACACACAGATCCTCAGTGTAATACACACAAACACACACACAGATCCTCAGTGTAATACACACAAACACACACAGATACTCAGTGTAATACACACAAACACACACACACAGATCCTCAGTGTAATACACACAAACACACACACACAGATCCTCAGTGTTATACACACAAACACACAAACACAGATCCTCAGTGTAATACACACAAACACACACACAGATCCTCAGTGTAATACACACAAACACACACACACAGATCCTCAGTGTAATACACACAAACACACACACACAGATCCTCAGTGTAATACACACAAACACACACACAGATCCTCAGTGTAATACACACAAACACACACACAGATCCTCAGTGTAATACACACAAACACACACACAGATCCTCAGTGTAATACACACAAACACACACACAGATCCTCAGTGTAATACACACAAACACACACAGATCCTCAGTGTAATACACACAAACACACACACAGATCCTCAGTGTAATACACACAAACACACACAGATCCTCAGTGTAATACACACAAACACACACACAGATCCTCAGTGTAATACACACAAACACACACACAGATCCTCAGTGTAATACACACAAACACACACACAGATCCTCAGTGTAATACACGCAAACACACACAGATCCTCAGTGTAATACACACAAACACACACAGATCCTCAGTGTAATACACACAAACACACACAGATCTTCAGTGTAATACACACAAAGACACACACAGATCCTCAGTGTAATACACAGAAACACACACACAGATCCTCAGTGTAATACACAGAAACACACACACAGATCCTCAGTGTAATACACACAAACACACACACAGATCCTCAGTGTAATACACACAAACACACACACAGATCCTCAGTGTAATACACGCAAACACACACACAGATCCTCAGTGTAATACACGCAAACACACACAAAGATACTCAGTGTAATACACACAAACACACACAGATCCTCAGTGTAATACACACAAACACACACAGATACTCAGTGTAATACACACAAACACACACACAGATCCTCAGTGTAATACACACAAACACACACACACAGATCCTCAGTGTAATACACACAAACACACACACAGATACTCAGTGTAATACACACAAACACACACACAGATCCTCAGTGTAATACACACAAACACACACAGATCCTCAGTGTAGTACACACAAACACACACAGATCCTCAGTGTAATACACACAAACACACACACAGATCCTCAGTGTAATACACACAAACACACACACAGATCCTCAGTGTAATACACGCAAACACACACACAGATCCTCAGTGTAATACACGCAAACACACACACAGATCCTCAGTGTAATACACGCAAACACACACAAAGATACTCAGTGTAATACACACAAACACACACAGATCCTCAGTGTAATACACACAAACACACACAGATCCTCAGTGTAATACACACAAACACACACACAGATCCTCAGTGTAATACACACAAACACACACACACAGATCCTCAGTGTAATACACACAAACACACACACAGATACTTAGTGTAATACACACAAACACACACACAGATCCTCAGTGTAATACACACAAACACACACAGATCCTCAGTGTAGTACACACAAACACACACAGATCCTCAGTGTAATACACACAAACACACACACAGATCCTCAGTGTAATACACACAAACACACACACAGATCCTCAGTGTAATACACACAAACACACACACAGATCCTCAGTGTAATACACACAAACACACACAGATCCTCAGTATAATACACACAAACACACACACAGATCCTCAGTGTAATACACACAAACACACACACAGATCCTCAGTGTAATACACACAAACACACACACACAGATGCTCAGTGTAATACACACAAACACAAACACACACAGATCCTCAGTGTAATACACACAAACACACACACACAGATCCTCAGTGTAATACACACAAACACACACAAAGATACTCAGTGTAATACACACAAACACACATACAGATCCTGAGTTTAATACACACACACACACACACACACACACACACACAGATCCTCAGTGTAATACACACAAACACACACAGATCCTCAGTGTAATACACACAAACACACACATAGATCCTCAGTGTAATACACGCAAACACACACAAAGATACTCAGTGTAATACACACAAACACACACAAAGATACTCAGTGTAATACACACAAACACACACACAGATCCTGAGTTTAATACACACACACACACACACACACACACACACACACACACACACACACACACAGATCCTCAGTGTAATACACACAAACACACACACAGATCCTCAGTGTAATACACACAAACACACACAGATCCTCAGTGTAATACACACAAACACACACACAGATCCTCAGTGTAATACACACAAACACACACACAGATACTCAGTGTAATACACACAAACACACACAGATCCTCAGTGTAATACACACAAACACACACAGATCCTCAGTGTAATACACACAAACACACACACAGATCCTCAGTGTAATACACACACACACACACACAGATCCTCAGTGTAATACACACAAACACACACACAGATCCTCAGTGTAATACACACACACACACACACACACAGATCCTCAGTGTAATACACACAAACACACACACAGATCCTCAGTGTAATACACACAAACACACACAGATCTTCAGTGTAATACACACAAACACACACAGATCCTCAGTGTAATACACACAAACACACACACAGATCCTCAGTGTAATACACACAAACACACACAGATCCTCAGTGTAATACACACACACACACACACACACAGATCCTCAGTGTAATACACACAAACACACACACAGATCCTCAGTGTAATACACACAAACACACACAGATCCTCAGTGTAATACACACAAACACACACACACAGATCCTCAGTGTAATACACACAAACACACACACAGATCCTCAGTGTAATACACACAAACACACACAAAGATACTCAGTGTAATACACACAAACACACACAGATCCTCAGTGTAATACACACAAACACACACACAGATCCTCAGTGTAATACACACAAACACACACAGATCCTCAGTGTAATACACACAAACACACACACACAGATCCTCAGTGTAATACACACAAACACACACACACAGATCCTCAGTGTAATACACACAAACACACACACAGATCCTCAGTGTAATACACACAAACACACACAGATCCTCAGTGTAATACACACAAACACACACAGATCCTCAGTGTAATACACACAAACACACACAGATCCTCAGTGTAATACACACAAACACACACACAGATCCTCAGTGTAATACACACAAACACACACACAGATCCTCAGTGTAATACACACAAACACACACACAGATCCTCAGTGTAACACACACAAACACACACAGATCCTCAGTGTAACACACACAAACACACACACAGATCCTCAGTGTAATACACACAAACACACACAGATCCTCAGTGTAATACACACAAACACACACAGATCCTCAGTGTAATACACACTAACACACACAGATCCTCAGTGTAATACACACAAACACACACACAGATCCTCAGTGTAATACACACAAACACACACAGATCCTCAGTGTAATACACACAAACACACACACAGATCCTCAGTGTAATACACACAAACACACACACAGATCCTCAGTGTAATACACACAAACACACACACAGATCCTCAGTGTAATACACACAAACACACAAACACAGATCCTCAGTGTAATACACACAAACACACACAGATCTTCAGTGTAATACACACAAACACACACAGATCCTCAGTGTAATACACACAAACACACACACAGATCCTCAGTGTAATACACACAAACACACACAGATCCTCAGTGTAATACACACACACACACACACAGATCCTCAGTGTAATACACACAAACACACACACAGATCCTCAGTGTAATACACACAAACACACACAGATCCTCAGTGTAATACACACAAACACACACACAGATCCTCAGTGTAATACACACAAACACACACACAGATCCTCAGTGTAATACACACAAACACACACACACAGATCCTCAGTGTAATACACACAAACACACACACACAGATCCTCAGTGTAATACACACAAACACACACACACAGATCCTCAGTGTAATACACACAAACACACACACAGATCCTCAGTGTAATACACACAAACACACACAGATCCTCAGTGTAATACACACAAACACACACAGATCCTCAGTGTAATACACACAAACACACACACAGATCCTCAGTGTAATACACACAAACACACACACAGATCCTCAGTGTAATACACACAAACACACACACAGATCCTCAGTGTAATACACACAAACACACACAGATCCTCAGTGTAATACACACAAACACACACACAGATCCTCAGTGTAATACACACAAACACACACACAGATCCTCAGTGTAATACACACAAACACACACACAGATCCTCAGTGTAATACACGCAAACACACACACAGATACTCAGTGTAATACACGCAAACACACACAAAGATACTCAGTGTAATACACACAAACACACACAAAGATACTCAGTGTAATACACACAAACACACACACAGATCCTGAGTTTAATACACACACACACACACACACACAGATCCTCAGTGTAATACACACAAACACACACACAGATCCTCAGTGTAATACACACAAACACACACACAGATCCTCAGTGTAATACACGCAAACACACACAAAGATACTCAGTGTAATACACACAAACACACACAAAGATACTCAGTGTAATACACACAAACACACACACAGATCCTGAGTTTAATACACACACACACACACACACACACACACACACACAGATCCTCAGTGTAATACACACAAACACACACACAGATCCTCAGTGTAATACACACAAACACACACAGATCCTCAGTGTAATACACACAAACACACACAGATCCTCAGTGTAATACACACAAACACACACACAGATCCTCAGTGTAATACACACAAACACACACACAGATACTCAGTGTAATACACACAAACACACACACAGATCCTCAGTGTAATACACACAAACACACACACAGATCCTCAGTGTAATACACACACACACACACACAGATCCTCAGTGTAATACACACACACACACACACAGATCCTCAGTGTAATACACACAAACACACACACAGATCCTCAGTGTAATACACACAAACACACACAGATCTTCAGTGTAATACACACAAACACACACAGATCCTCAGTGTAATACACACAAACACACACAGATCCTCAGTGTAATACACACAAACACACACACAGATCCTCAGTGTAATACACACAAACACACACACAGATCCTCAGTGTAATACACACAAACACACACACAGATCCTCAGTGTAATACACACAAACACACACACAGATCCTCAGTGTAATACACACAAACACACACAGATCTTCAGTGTAATACACACAAACACACACAGATCCTCAGTGTAATACACACAAACACACACACAGATCCTCAGTGTAATACACACAAACACACACACAGATCCTCAGTGTAATACACACAAACACACACAGATCTTCAGTGTAATACACACAAACACACACAGATCCTCAGTGTAATACACACAAACACACACACAGATCCTCAGTGTAATACACACAAACACACACAGATCCTCAGTGTAATACACACAAACACACACACAGATCCTCAGTGTAATACACACACACACACACACACACAGATCCTCAGTGTAATACACACAAACACACACACAGATCCTCAGTGTAATACACACAAACACACACAGATCCTCAGTGTAATACACACAAACACACACACACAGATCCTCAGTGTAATACACACAAACACACACACAGATCCTCAGTGTAATACACACAAACACACACACAGATCCTCAGTGTAATACACACAAACACACAAACACAGATCCTCAGTGTAATACACACAAACACACACAGATCTTCAGTGTAATACACACAAACACACACAGATCCTCAGTGTAATACACACAAACACACACACAGATCCTCAGTGTAATACACACAAACACACACAGATCCTCAGTGTAATACACACAAACACACACACAGATCCTCAGTGTAATACACACACACACACACACACACAGATCCTCAGTGTAATACACACAAACACACACACAGATCCTCAGTGTAATACACACAAACACACACAGATCCTCAGTGTAATACACACAAACACACACACAGATCCTCAGTGTAATACACACAAACACACACACAGATCCTCAGTGTAATACACACAAACACACACACACAGATCCTCAGTGTAATACACACAAACACACACACACAGATCCTCAGTGTAATACACACAAACACACACACACAGATCCTCAGTGTAATACACACAAACACACACACAGATCCTCAGTGTAATACACACAAACACACACAGATCCTCAGTGTAATACACACAAACACACACAGATCCTCAGTGTAATACACACAAACACACACACAGATCCTCAGTGTAATACACACAAACACACACACAGATCCTCAGTGTAATACACACAAACACACACACAGATCCTCAGTGTAATACACACAAACACACACAGATCCTCAGTGTAATACACACAAACACACACACAGATCCTCAGTGTAATACACACAAACACACACAGATCCTCAGTGTAATACACACAAACACACACAGATCCTCAGTGTAATACACACAAACACACACAGATCCTCAGTGTAATACACACAAACACACACACAGATCCTCAGTGTAATACACACAAACACACACACAGATCCTCAGTGTAATACACACAAACACACACACAGATCCTCAGTGTAATACACACAAACACACACACACAGATCCTCAGTGTAATACACACAAACACACACAGATCCCTAGTGTAATACACACAAACACACACACAGATCCTCAGTGTAATACACACAAACACACACACAGATCCTCAGTGTAATACACACAAACACACACACAGATCCTCAGTGTAATACACACAAACACACACACACAGATCCTCAGTGTAATACACACAAACACACAAACACAGATCCTCAGTGTAATACACACAAACACACACAGATCTTCAGTGTAATACACACAAACACACACAGATCCTCAGTGTAATACACACAAACACACACACAGATCCTCAGTGTAATACACACAAACACACACAGATCCTCAGTGTAATACACACAAACACACACACAGATCCTCAGTGTAATACACACACACACACACACACACAGATCCTCAGTGTAATACACACAAACACACACACAGATCCTCAGTGTAATACACACAAACACACACAGATCCTCAGTGTAATACACACAAACACACACACAGATCCTCAGTGTAATACACACAAACACACACACAGATCCTCAGTGTAATACACACAAACACACACACACAGATCCTCAGTGTAATACACACAAACACACACACACAGATCCTCAGTGTAATACACACAAACACACACACACAGATCCTCAGTGTAATACACACAAACACACACACAGATCCTCAGTGTAATACACACAAACACACACAGATCCTCAGTGTAATACACACAAACACACACAGATCCTCAGTGTAATACACACAAACACACACACAGATCCTCAGTGTAATACACACAAACACACACACAGATCCTCAGTGTAATACACACAAACACACACACAGATCCTCAGTGTAATACACACAAACACACACAGATCCTCAGTGTAATACACACAAACACACACACAGATCCTCAGTGTAATACACACAAACACACACAGATCCTCAGTGTAATACACACAAACACACACAGATCCTCAGTGTAATACACACAAACACACACAGATCCTCAGTGTAATACACACAAACACACACACAGATCCTCAGTGTAATACACACAAACACACACACAGATCCTCAGTGTAATACACACAAACACACACACAGATCCTCAGTGTAATACACACAAACACACACACACAGATCCTCAGTGTAATACACACAAACACACACAGATCCCTAGTGTAATACACACAAACACACACACAGATCCTCAGTGTAATACACACAAACACACACACAGATCCTCAGTGTAATACACACAAACACACACACAGATCCTCAGTGTAATACACACAAACACACACAGATACTCAGTGTAATACACACAAACACACACACACAGATCCTCAGTGTAATACACACAAACACACACACACAGATCCTCAGTGTTATACACACAAACACACAAACACAGATCCTCAGTGTAATACACACAAACACACACACAGATCCTCAGTGTAATACACACAAACACACACACACAGATCCTCAGTGTAATACACACAAACACACACACACAGATCCTCAGTGTAATACACACAAACACACACACAGATCCTCAGTGTAATACACACAAACACACACACAGATCCTCAGTGTAATACACACAAACACACACACAGATCCTCAGTGTAATACACACAAACACACACACAGATCCTCAGTGTAATACACACAAACACACACAGATCCTCAGTGTAATACACACAAACACACACACAGATCCTCAGTGTAATACACACAAACACACACAGATCCTCAGTGTAATACACACAAACACACACACAGATCCTCAGTGTAATACACACAAACACACACACAGATCCTCAGTGTAATACACACAAACACACACAGATCCTCAGTGTAATACACGCAAACACACACAGATCCTCAGTGTAATACACACAAACACACACAGATCCTCAGTGTAATACACACAAACACACACAGATCTTCAGTGTAATACACACAAAGACACACACAGATCCTCAGTGTAATACACAGAAACACACACACAGATCCTCAGTGTAATACACAGAAACACACACACAGATCCTCAGTGTAATACACACAAACACACACACAGATCCTCAGTGTAATACACACAAACACACACACAGATCCTCAGTGTAATACACGCAAACACACACACAGATCCTCAGTGTAATACACGCAAACACACACACAGATCCTCAGTGTAATACACGCAAACACACACAAAGATACTCAGTGTAATACACACAAACACACACAGATCCTCAGTGTAATACACACAAACACACACAGATACTCAGTGTAATACACACAAACACACACACAGATCCTCAGTGTAATACACACAAACACACACACACAGATCCTCAGTGTAATACACACAAACACACACACAGATCCTCAGTGTAATACACACAAACACACACACAGATCCTCAGTGTAATACACACAAACACACACAGATCCTCAGTGTAATACACACAAACACACACACAGATCCTCAGTGTAATACACACAAACACACACACAGATCCTCAGTGTAATACACGCAAACACACACACAGATCCTCAGTGTAATACACGCAAACACACACACAGATCCTCAGTGTAATACACGCAAACACACACAAAGATACTCAGTGTAATACACACAAACACACACAGATCCTCAGTGTAATACACACAAACACACACAGATACTCAGTGTAATACACACAAACACACACACAGATCCTCAGTGTAATACACACAAACACACACACACAGATCCTCAGTGTAATACACACAAACACACACACAGATACTTAGTGTAATACACACAAACACACACACAGATCCTCAGTGTAATACACACAAACACACACAGATCCTCAGTGTAGTACACACAAACACACACAGATCCTCAGTGTAATACACACAAACACACACACAGATCCTCAGTGTAATACACACAAACACACACACAGATCCTCAGTGTAATACACACAAACACACACACAGATCCTCAGTGTAATACACACAAACACACACAGATCCTCAGTATAATACACACAAACACACACACAGATCCTCAGTGTAATACACACAAACACACACACAGATCCTCAGTGTAATACACACAAACACACACACACAGATGCTCAGTGTAATACACACAAACACAAACACACACAGATCCTCAGTGTAATACACACAAACACACACACACAGATCCTCAGTGTAATACACACAAACACACACAAAGATACTCAGTGTAATACACACAAACACACATACAGATCCTGAGTTTAATACACACACACACACACACACACACACACAGATCCTCAGTGTAATACACACAAACACACACAGATCCTCAGTGTAATACACACAAACACACACATAGATCCTCAGTGTAATACACGCAAACACACACAAAGATACTCAGTGTAATACACACAAACACACACAAAGATACTCAGTGTAATACACACAAACACACACACAGATCCTGAGTTTAATACACACACACACACACACACACACACACACACACACACACACACACACACACAGATCCTCAGTGTAATACACACAAACACACACACAGATCCTCAGTGTAATACACACAAACACACACAGATCCTCAGTGTAATACACACAAACACACACACAGATCCTCAGTGTAATACACACAAACACACACACAGATACTCAGTGTAATACACACAAACACACACAGATCCTCAGTGTAATACACACAAACACACACAGATCCTCAGTGTAATACACACAAACACACACACAGATCCTCAGTGTAATACACACACACACACACACAGATCCTCAGTGTAATACACACAAACACACACACAGATCCTCAGTGTAATACACACACACACACACACACACAGATCCTCAGTGTAATACACACAAACACACACACAGATCCTCAGTGTAATACACACAAACACACACAGATCTTCAGTGTAATACACACAAACACACACAGATCCTCAGTGTAATACACACAAACACACACACAGATCCTCAGTGTAATACACACAAACACACACAGATCCTCAGTGTAATACACACACACACACACACACACAGATCCTCAGTGTAATACACACAAACACACACACAGATCCTCAGTGTAATACACACAAACACACACAGATCCTCAGTGTAATACACACAAACACACACACACAGATCCTCAGTGTAATACACACAAACACACACACAGATCCTCAGTGTAATACACACAAACACACACACAGATCCTCAGTGTAATACACACAAACACACACACAGATCCTCAGTGTAATACACACAAACACACACAAAGATACTCAGTGTAATACACACAAACACACACAGATCCTCAGTGTAATACACACAAACACACACACAGATCCTCAGTGTAATACACACAAACACACACAGATCCTCAGTGTAATACACACAAACACACACACACAGATCCTCAGTGTAATACACACAAACACACACACACAGATCCTCAGTGTAATACACACAAACACACACACAGATCCTCAGTGTAATACACACAAACACACACAGATCCTCAGTGTAATACACACAAACACACACAGATCCTCAGTGTAATACACACAAACACACACAGATCCTCAGTGTAATACACACAAACACACACACAGATCCTCAGTGTAATACACACAAACACACACACAGATCCTCAGTGTAATACACACAAACACACACACAGATCCTCAGTGTAATACACACAAACACACACAGATCCTCAGTGTAACACACACAAACACACACACAGATCCTCAGTGTAACACACACAAACACACACAGATCCTCAGTGTAATACACACAAACACACACAGATCCTCAGTGTAATACACACAAACACACACACAGATCCTCAGTGTAATACACACAAACACACACAGATCCTCAGTGTAATACACACACACACACACACACACAGATCCTCAGTGTAATACACACAAACACACACACAGATCCTCAGTGTAATACACACAAACACACACAGATCCTCAGTGTAATACACACAAACACACACAGATCCTCAGTGTAATACACACAAACACACACACAGATCCTCAGTGTAATACACACAAACACACACACAGATCCTCGGTGTAATACACACAAACACACACAGATCCTCGGTGTAATACACACAAACACACACAGATCCTCGGTGTAATACACACAAACACACACACACAGATCCTCAGTGTAATACACACAAACACACACACACAGATCCTCAGTGTAATACACACAAACACACACAGATCCTCAGTGTAATACACACAAACACACACAGATCCTCAGTGTAATACACACAAACACACACAGATCCTCAGTGTAATACACACAAACACACACACAGATCCTCAGTGTAATACACACAAACACACACACAGATCCTCAGTGTAATACACACAAACACACACACAGATCCTCAGTGTAATACACACAAACACACACAGATCCTCAGTGTAACACACACAAACACACACACAGATCCTCAGTGTAATACACACAAACACACACAGATCCTCAGTGTAATACACACAAACACACACAGATCCTCAGTGTAATACACACAAACACACACAGATCCTCAGTGTAATACACACTAACACACACAGATCCTCAGTGTAATACACACAAACACACACACAGATCCTCAGTGTAATACACACAAACACACACACAGATCCTCAGTGTAATACACACAAACACACACAGATCCTCAGTGTAATACACACAAACACACACACAGATCCTCAGTGTAATACACACAAACACAAACACAGATACTCAGTGTAATACACACAAACACACACACAGATCCTCAGTGTAATACACACAAACACACACAGATACTCAGTGTAATACACACAAACACACACACACAGATCCTCAGTGTAATACACACAAACACACACAGATCCTCAGTGTAATACACACAAACACACACACAGATCCTCAGTGTAATACACACAAACACACACACAGATCCTCAGTGTAATACACACAAACACACACACAGATCCTCAGTGTAATACACACAAACACACACAGATCCTCAGTGTAATACACACAAACACACACACAGATCCTCAGTGTAATACACACAAACACACACACAGATCCTCAGTGTAATACACACAAACACACACACACAGATCCTCAGTGTAATACACACAAACACACACAAAGATACTCAGTGTAATACACGCAAACACACACTAAGATACTCAGTGTAATACACACAAACACACACACAGATCCTCAGTGTAATACACACAAACACACACACAGATCCTCAGTGTAATACACACAAACACACACACAGATCCTCAGTGTAATACACGCAAACACACACACAGATACTCAGTGTAATACACGCAAACACACACAAAGATACTCAGTGTAATACACACAAACACACACAAAGATACTCAGTGTAATACACACAAACACACACACAGATCCTGAGTTTAATACACACACACACACACACACACAGATCCTCAGTGTAATACACACAAACACACACACAGATCCTCAGTGTAATACACACAAACACACACACAGATCCTCAGTGTAATACACGCAAACACACACAAAGATACTCAGTGTAATACACACAAACACACACAAAGATACTCAGTGTAATACACACAAACACACACACAGATCCTGAGTTTAATACACACACACACACACACACACACACACACACACACACACAGATCCTCAGTGTAATACACACAAACACACACACAGATCCTCAGTGTAATACACACAAACACACACAGATCCTCAGTGTAATACACACAAACACACACAGATCCTCAGTGTAATACACACAAACACACACACAGATCCTCAGTGTAATACACACAAACACACACACAGATACTCAGTGTAATACACACAAACACACACACAGATACTCAGTGTAATACACACAAACACACACACAGATCCTCAGTGTAATACACACAAACACACACACAGATCCTCAGTGTAATACACACACACACACACACAGATCCTCAGTGTAATACACACAAACACACACACAGATCCTCAGTGTAATACACACAAACACACACAGATCCTCAGTGTAATACACACAAACACACACAGATCCTCAGTGTAATACACACAAACACACACACAGATCCTCAGTGTAATACACACAAACACACACACAGATCCTCAGTGTAATACACACAAACACACACACAGATCCTCAGTGTAATACACACAAACACACACACAGATCCTCAGTGTAATACACACAAACACACACACAGATCCTCAGTGTAATACACACAAACACACACAGATCTTCAGTGTAATACACACAAACACACACAGATCCTCAGTGTAATACACACAAACACACACACAGATCCTCAGTGTAATACACACAAACACACACAGATCCTCAGTGTAATACACACAAACACACACACAGATCCTCAGTGTAATACACACACACACACACACACAGATCCTCAGTGTAATACACACAAACACACACACAGATCCTCAGTGTAATACACACAAACACACACAGATCCTCAGTGTAATACACACAAACACACACACACAGATCCTCAGTGTAATACACACAAACACACACACAGATCCTCAGTGTAATACACACAAACACACACACAGATCCTCAGTGTAATACACACAAACACACAAACACAGATCCTCAGTGTAATACACACAAACACACACAGATCTTCAGTGTAATACACACAAACACACACAGATCCTCAGTGTAATACACACAAACACACACACAGATCCTCAGTGTAATACACACAAACACACACAGATCCTCAGTGTAATACACACAAACACACACACAGATCCTCAGTGT
The DNA here is from genome assembly GCF_057381845.1 of Rhamphochromis longiceps. Classification (NCBI taxonomy): domain Eukaryota; kingdom Metazoa; phylum Chordata; class Actinopteri; order Cichliformes; family Cichlidae; genus Rhamphochromis; species Rhamphochromis longiceps. Next base: position 257,412 of record NC_140565.1, read on the forward strand.
AATACACACACACACACACACACACAGATCCTCAGTGTAATACACACAAACACACACACAGATCCTCAGTGTAATACACACAAACACACACAGATCCTCAGTGTAATACACACAAACACACACACAGATCCTCAGTGTAATACACACAAACACACACACAGATCCTCAGTGTAATACACACAAACACACACACACAGATCCTCAGTGTAATACACACAAACACACACACACAGATCCTCAGTGTAATACACACAAACACACACAGATCCTCAGTGTAATACACACAAACACACACACACAGATCCTCAGTGTAATACACACAAACACACACACAGATCCTCAGTGTAATACACACAAACACACACAGATCCTCAGTGTAATACACACAAACACACACACAGATCCTCAGTGTAATACACACAAACACACACAGATCCTCAGTGTAATACACACAAACACACACAGATCCTCAGTGTAATACACACAAACACACACACAGATCCTCAGTGTAATACACACAAACACACACAGATCCTCAGTGTAATACACACAAACACACACAGATCCTCAGTGTAATACACACAAACACACACAGATCCTCAGTGTAATACACACAAACACACACACAGATCCTCAGTGTAATACACACAAACACACACACAGATCCTCAGTGTAATACACACAAACACACACACAGATCCTCAGTGTAATACACACAAACACACACACACAGATCCTCAGTGTAATACACACAAACACACACAGATCCCTAGTGTAATACACACAAACACACACACAGATCCTCAGTGTAATACACACAAACACACACACAGATCCTCAGTGTAATACACACAAACACACACACAGATCCTCAGTGTAATACACACAAACACACACAGATCCTCAGTGTAATACACACAAACACACACACACAGATCCTCAGTGTAATACACACAAACACACACACACAGATCCTCAGTGTTATACACACAAACACACAAACACAGATCCTCAGTGTAATACACACAAACACACACACAGATCCTCAGTGTAATACACACAAACACACACACACAGATCCTCAGTGTAATACACACAAACACACACACACAGATCCTCAGTGTAATACACACAAACACACACACAGATCCTCAGTGTAATACACACAAACACACACACAGATCCTCAGTGTAATACACACAAACACACACACAGATCCTCAGTGTAATACACACAAACACACACACAGATCCTCAGTGTAATACACACAAACACACACACAGATCCTCAGTGTAATACACACAAACACACACAGATCCTCAGTGTAATACACACAAACACACACACAGATCCTCAGTGTAATACACACAAACACACACACAGATCCTCAGTGTAATACACACAAACACACACACAGATCCTCAGTGTAATACACACAAACACACACACAGATCCTCAGTGTAATACACACAAACACACACACAGATCCTCAGTGTAATACACGCAAACACACACAGATCCTCAGTGTAATACACACAAACACACACAGATCCTCAGTGTAATACACACAAACACACACACACAGATCCTCAGTGTAATACACACAAACACACACACAGATCCTCAGTGTAATACACACAAACACACACACAGATCCTCAGTGTAATACACACAAACACACACACAGATACTTAGTGTAATACACACAAACACACACAGATCCTCAGTGTAATACACACAAACACACACAGATCCTCAGTGTAATACACACAAACACACACAGATCCTCAGTGTAATACACACAAACACACACACAGATCCTCAGTGTAATACACACAAACACACACACAGATACTTAGTGTAATACACACAAACACACACACAGATCCTCAGTGTAATACACACAAACACACACAGATCCTCAGTGTAGTACACACAAACACACACAGATCCTCAGTGTAATACACACAAACACACACACAGATCCTCAGTGTAATACACACAAACACACACACAGATCCTCAGTGTAATACACACAAACACACACACAGATCCTCAGTGTAATACACACAAACACACACACAGATCCTCAGTGTAATACACACAAACACACACAGATCCTCAGTATAATACACACAAACACACACACAGATCCTCAGTGTAATACACACAAACACACACACAGATCCTCAGTGTAATACACACAAACACACACACACAGATGCTCAGTGTAATACACACAAACACACACACACACAGATCCTCAGTGTAATACACACAAACACACACACACAGATCCTCAGTGTAATACACACAAACACACACACAGATCCTCAGTGTAATACACACAAACACACACACAGATCCTCAGTGTAATACACACAAACACACACAGATCCTCAGTGTAATACACACAAACACACACACAGATCCTCAGTGTAATACACACAAACACACACAAAGATACTCAGTGTAATACACACAAACACACATACAGATCCTGAGTTTAATACACACACACACACACACACACACACACACACACAGATCCTCAGTGTAATACACACAAACACACACAGATCCTCAGTGTAATACACACAAACACACACATAGATCCTCAGTGTAATACACGCAAACACACACAAAGATACTCAGTGTAATACACACAAACACACACAAAGATACTCAGTGTAATACACACAAACACACACACAGATCCTGAGTTTAATACACACACACACACACACACACACACACACACACACACACACACAGATCCTCAGTGTAATACACACAAACACACACACAGATCCTCAGTGTAATACACACAAACACACACAGATCCTCAGTGTAATACACACAAACACACACAGATCCTCAGTGTAATACACACAAACACACACAGATCCTCAGTGTAATACACACAAACACACACACAGATCCTCAGTGTAATACACACAAACACACACACAGATACTCAGTGTAATACACACAAACACACACAGATCCTCAGTGTAATACACACAAACACACACACAGCCTCAGTGTAATACACACAAACACACACACAGATCCTCAGTGTAATACACACACACACACACACACAGATCCTCAGTGTAATACACACAAACACACACACAGATCCTCAGTGTAATACACACACACACACACACACAGATCCTCAGTGTAATACACACAAACACACACACAGATCCTCAGTGTAATACACACAAACACACACACAGATCCTCAGTGTAATACACACAAACACACACAGATCTTCAGTGTAATACACACAAACACACACAGATCCTCAGTGTAATACACACAAACACACACACAGATCCTCAGTGTAATACACACAAACACACACAGATCCTCAGTGTAATACACACACACACACACACACACACAGATCCTCAGTGTAATACACACAAACACACACACAGATCCTCAGTGTAATACACACAAACACACACAGATCCTCAGTGTAATACACACAAACACACACACACAGATCCTCAGTGTAATACACACAAACACACACACAGATCCTCAGTGTAATACACACAAACACACACACAGATCCTCAGTGTAATACACACAAACACACACAAAGATACTCAGTGTAATACACACAAACACACACAGATCCTCAGTGTAATACACACAAACACACACACAGATCCTCAGTGTAATACACACAAACACACACAGATCCTCAGTGTAATACACACAAACACACACACAGATCCTCAGTGTAATACACACAAACACACACAGATCCTCAGTGTAATACACACAAACACACACACAGATCCTCAGTGTAATACACACAAACACACACAGATCCTCAGTGTAATACACACAAACACACACAGATCCTCAGTGTAATACACACAAACACACACAGATCCTCAGTGTAATACACACAAACACACACACAGATCCTCAGTGTAATACACACAAACACACACACAGATCCTCAGTGTAATACACACAAACACACACAGATCCTCAGTGTAACACACACAAACACACACACAGATCCTCAGTGTAACACACACAAACACACACAGATCCTCAGTGTAATACACACTAACACACACAGATCCTCAGTGTAATACACACAAACACACACACAGATCCTCAGTGTAATACACACAAACACACACAGATCCTCAGTGTAATACACACAAACACACACACAGATCCTCAGTGTAATACACACAAACACACACACAGATACTCAGTGTAATACACACAAACACACACACAGATCCTCAGTGTAATACACACAAACACACACACACAGATCCTCAGTGTAATACACACAAACACACACACACAGATCCTCAGTGTAATACACACAAACACACACAGATCCTCAGTGTAATACACACAAACACACACACAGATCCTCAGTGTAATACACACAAACACACACACAGATCCTCAGTGTAATACACACAAACACACACACACAGATCCTCAGTGTAATACACACAAACACACACACACAGATCCTCAGTGTAATACACACAAACACACACACACAGATCCTCAGTGTAATACACACAAACACACACACACAGATCCTCAGTGTAATACACACAAACACACACACAGATCCTCAGTGTAATACACACAAACACACACACAGATCCTCAGTGTAATACACACAAACACACACACAGATCCTCAGTGTAATACACACAAACACACACACAGATCCTCAGTGTAATACACACAAACACACACAGATCCTCAGTGTAATACACACAAACACACACAGATCCTCAGTGTAATACACACAAACACACACAGATCCTCAGTGTAATACACACAAACACACACACAGATCCTCAGTGTAATACACACAAACACACACAGATCCTCAGTGTAATACACACACACACACACACACACACAGATCCTCAGTGTAATACACACAAACACACACACAGATCCTCAGTGTAATACACACAAACACACACAGATCCTCAGTGTAATACACACAAACACACACACAGATCCTCAGTGTAATACACACAAACACACACACAGATCCTCAGTGTAATACACACAAACACACACACAGATCCTCAGTGTAATACACACAAACACACACACAGATCCTCAGTGTAATACACACAAACACACACACAGATCCTCGGTGTAATACACACAAACACACACAGATCCTCGGTGTAATACACACAAACACACACAGATCCTCGGTGTAATACACACAAACACACACACACAGATCCTCAGTGTAATACACACAAACACACACACACAGATCCTCAGTGTAATACACACAAACACACACAGATCCTCAGTGTAATACACACAAACACACACAGATCCTCAGTGTAATACACACAAACACACACAGATCCTCAGTGTAATACACACAAACACACACACAGATCCTCAGTGTAATACACACAAACACACACACAGATCCTCAGTGTAATACACACAAACACACACAGATCCTCAGTGTAACACACACAAACACACACACAGATCCTCAGTGTAATACACACAAACACACACAGATCCTCAGTGTAATACACACAAACACACACAGATCCTCAGTGTAATACACACAAACACACACAGATCCTCAGTGTAATACACACTAACACACACAGATCCTCAGTGTAATACACACAAACACACACACAGATCCTCAGTGTAATACACACAAACACACACACAGATCCTCAGTGTAATACACACAAACACACACAGATCCTCAGTGTAATACACACAAACACACACACAGATCCTCAGTGTAATACACACAAACACAAACACAGATACTCAGTGTAATACACACAAACACACACACAGATCCTCAGTGTAATACACACAAACACACACAGATACTCAGTGTAATACACACAAACACACACACACAGATCCTCAGTGTAATACACACAAACACACACAGATCCTCAGTGTAATACACACAAACACACACACACAGATCCTCAGTGTAATACACACAAACACACACACAGATCCTCAGTGTAATACACACAAACACACACACAGATCCTCAGTGTAATACACACAAACACACACAGATCTTCAGTGTAATACACACAAACACACACAGATCCTCAGTGTAATACACACAAACACACACACAGATCCTCAGTGTAATACACACAAACACACACAGATCCTCAGTGTAATACACACAAACACACACACAGATCCTCAGTGTAATACACACAAACACTCACACAGATCCTCAGTGTAATACACACAAACACACACACAGATCCTCAGTGTAATACACACAAACACACACAGATCCTCAGTGTAATACACACAAACACACACACAGATCCTCAGTGTAATACACACAAACACACACACAGATCCTCAGTGTAATACACACAAACACACACAGATCCTCAGTGTAATACACACAAACACACACACAGATCCTCAGTGTAATACACACAAACACACACAGGTGTTACATCAGCTCTGGTCCTCAGTCACAGATCAGTTTGTAACCAGCAGAAGCAAAAGTGTAACCTGGCTGCCCCCTGCTGGTCAGGCAGAGGTACTGACCACCTGTGTGTGTGTGTGCAGGTGAACGGGGTGGACCTCCGGTACGCCACACATGAGCAGGCAGCAGCAGCTCTGAAGAACGCCGGGCAGACTGTTACCATAGTAGCACAGTACAGACCTGAGGGTGAGGACTCACACACACACACACACACAAACACACACACACACGTAACCCGTTTGTCACTACTCCAGTACGCGACTCCGCACTCGTGTTCTCACTAGTCCGTGCGTTGTAAGTTCACACGTCACACTTCCTGAGAACGCAGCGCGATCGTTCCACAGCTGGAACATCAGTGTACTTGATGACTTGATGACATCACAGCTCCAGAGGTTTCACTGCCATCCCCTCGTAATTTTACTGTGATTAATATTTGCAGTGGAAATTTCTCATGGTGTGGGAGATTTCTGTAAGAAAAAAGATAAAACAGTATTTCAGGCACTTTGGCAAATAAAGCAAACATGAACATTTTGTCTAAGTGACTTATATGTTTAACCTGAGCAGTGAAAGACCGCGGGGGGTTAAAAACGATGGAGTCCGCTGTTCTCGCTCTGGTGACCCTTGACCTCATGGTCAGCTGACAGCTGGTGGGTAACAGATGTCTCTGAAAACGTCGGAGCGCTTTTACAAATATGTGATGTCCTGATATTTGAAGTTCACACAGCGACATTCTCGCCTTAAAATATCTTAAAAGTTCATTTTTTTACACAGAGTCATATCTTTTTAGCAGCTGTCCTACGTCACTGCTGTGTTTGAGTTTTGGACGAAATGCATTCTGGGATATTTGGCTGCACCAAGTCCACATAAGCCACCACCGGTGCATCCTGGGTAAAATGGGAGGAGCCAGAACACATCCGGGAATGTTGAGATGAGATGAGATGAGATGAGATACATACAATACAAACATCACATTGGGGAGACAGGTCAGGCCAGGTAGTGAGGAAAAAAAACATTGAAATGTGCAACACAAAAGGATAATACAGGAATGCACAGATATCAACACACCATAACACAATAAACACAGACAGCAACATGGGAAAGAGTTCCAGTGTGTACATCTGATCTGGGACCACTGCAGTCCCAGTCTTCCAGCCAACCCAGGTGGCCTTGCATGGAATGGGAAGGAACAGACTAAACACAGTCGTTATCAGGGTGTTGTTGTTCAGCTCCAGCCTTGCAGCTGGCGCCAAAGGGGTATCTGCATAAGTGATGGTGCTTATTACTTTAGTGCGAACAGCTCATATGAATTTCAAAGCAGTTCTACAGTCCAACACTGGTCTCTCAATCTCCCGTTGGAGAGCCACGAGCTTCGCCATACTTGCGTTCTGTGATGTCGTCATTTCTTGTGCTCAAGGAGCCGATTCTGAGAACTCACCACAGTGTGCCTCCCCGAGATGTCATCCAATTTGCGCCCAGAGATGTTATTCCGAGCGAGCCCTTCTGAGATGTATCCAGTCTGCAGTCAGAGATCTTATTCTGAGTATTCACAGCAGCCGTAGCCTCTCCAAGATCTTATCCATGCTGTACTCAATGAGCCCATTTTGAGAAACTCACGCCTCTTCCCATCGTTTGAATCCCAGCGGGCAGCCTTGTGGGGGTTTGAACAGCCGGTTCCGCTTTCTTAATTCTCCGATAAGTCAGGGCCAAGCCAGCTCCGATCATCCAGAACCCTGTTACCATGGTTCCGAATAGGTAGATACCTTCAGCACTCAGGCTCACCCGAGCCCAGACTTCTCGTTGAGAAAGGGGTGTCAATTGCATTCAGGGAGCAGTTGATCCAATCCATGATTCCTCTTTTAGGTTTTAGAGAACAGACTGTGAGAGTGTTCCAGGGAAAATACAAAAACCACGAGACTAGACAAGGACACAAGAGGCTAAGCAGGGAAGATAAGGGAGAGGAGAAAAAGTGTGTCCGCCTCCTCCGAGAGTCAAAGAAGGAAAGTACTTGGCTTGATGCTACTTTGAATTGGAGCAGTACTGTTACTGATGACGTATCACAAGTCCACGAGAATGCAAGTACACACAAGTACACGCAAGTACACACAAGTACACATATTGAGAAACAGCAGGGTCTCCTCATCCATCTGTGAGCTGTGATTGGCCTGCAGTGATGCTGATGGTTGGTCCTGCTCACTGTGTGTAAAGACCTCTGATCATGTGACCCTTGTACCTGTGTGACCTTTGACCTTGACCCTGTTTAAACTCTGAGTGTGTGTTTTCAGAGTACAGTCGCTTCGAGGCAAAGATCCACGACCTGAGGGAGCAGATGATGAACAGCTCGTCCGGCAGTCTGAGGAACAGCCGCACCTTCTACATCAGGTAACCTGAGCTCACCTGTGACACACTGAGACACCTGGACCAGGTCTCCTCAGGGCAGCACGCCCGGCCTCTTTCATCTGTTCCTACTGTGAATGAGTCAGAATGACCTCACAGTCATGACGCCTGTGAACAGGTGTGCTTTACTCCATCATGTGTCACTCAGCTGTAACCATCAACCATCTAGATTCAGAGATGGATGCATCCAGCAGATTATTCCTTTACCAACAAATCTAAAACATGAACACATCAGGAGCACCTCAGGTTCAGGATGGGTTTGAACGCAGGCTGGAGCTGCCAGGGATCGAACCAACAACCTCAGAGGACGAGCCGCTCTGCCTCCGGAAACACAGACGCCACGTTTATGAGTGTGAGGTTTATCCTCAGTAAGACACGTTTGTCTCTCTACACAGCAGAGACCAGACGGACATCCACAGAACAGATCGGTAGAATACAGTAAAACAATAGAAACAGTTATAAACAACTGCAGAATTGTAAGGTCTGTAATAGGAGTGGCTGTAGCTCAGGCGGTAGACCAGGTCATCTACTGATCACAAGGTTGGTGGTTCGATTCCTGGCTTCCCCTGGTCTGCATGCCAAATATCCTTGAGCGAGATATTAATGTTCACCGATGCATCCATCAGAGTATGTGTGTGTGAATGTGAGCTAGAAAGGAAATGTGCTTGGGTGAATGCACACGTTGCATAAAGTGCTGTGAGTGAGTAGAAAAGCGCTGTGAGTGAGTAGAAAAGCGCTGTATGAGCTGTAATAAGCCATTTATACAGTTTAGAATTCATAACATTTAGTTAGTGTGTGTGTACATGTTTATATATCTTTGTGAGGACCAACATTTAAATGCTACTATGCTTGTGGGGACCAACAGCCATCATGGGGACTATGAAGACATGTTTGAGACTCACAATGTGGTTTTAGGGTCACAGTTATGGGGACGCTTTCATTTTTGATGGTTAGGGTAAGAAATATGTCAATTGATGTCCTCACTAAGATATGAAAACAGGACTGTGTGTGTCTGTGTTTGTCGGTCCGAAGTGTGCGTGAAGAACACACAGAGAACTCCTGGAACAACTTCTGACTCCAGATCAGCTAAATTTAAATGACTCCCAGTCAGCTGACAGTCTGAGGTGGTCACATGACCTCCTGAGGTCCTCAGAGGCGATGAGCGGCGTTCTCCATGGCGTGCTGTGTGTGTTACAGGGCGCTCTTCGACTACGATAAGCAGTGGGACTGCGGCGTGCAGTCTCAGGCGCTGGACTTTAACTTTGGCGAGGTCTTCCACGTGATCGACAGCGCCGATGAGGAGTGGTGGCAGGCACGCAGGGTCAACCAGCAGGGGGAGCTGGAGGAGCTGGGCTACGTCCCCTCCAAGCACAGGTCTGTGAATGCTGCACACACACACACACACACGACACACAGGTCTGTGAATGCTGCACACACACACGGGTCAGTGAATGCTGCGCACACACACACGGGTCAGTGAATGCTGCGCACACACACACACACACACACACACACACACACACACACACACACACACAGGTCAGTGAATGCTGCACACACACAGGTCAGTGAATGCTGCACACACACACACACACACAGGTCAGTGAATGCTGCACACACACACACACACACAGGTCAGTGAATGCTGCACACACACACACACACACACACAGGTCAGTGAATGCTGCACACACACACACACACACACACAGGTCAGTGAATGCTGCACACACACACACACACACACACACAGGTCAGTGAATGCTGCACACACACACACACACACACACACACACACACACACAGGTCAGCGAATGCTGCACACACACACACACACACACACATACACAGGTCAGCGAATGCTGCACACACACACACACACACACACATACACAGGTCAGCGAATGCTGCACACACACATACACAGGTCAGCGAATGCTGCACACACACATACACAGGTCAGCGAATGCTGCACACACACACACACACACACACACACACACACACACACAGGTCAGCGAATGCTGCACACACACACACACACAGGTCAGTGAATGCTGCGCACACACACACACACAGGTCAGTGAATGCTGCGCACACACACACACACACAGGTCAGTGAATGCTGCACACACACACACACACACACACACACACAGGTCAGTGAATGCTGCACACACACACACACACAGGTCAGCGAATGCTGCACACACACACACACACACAGGTCAGTGAATGCTGCACACACACACAGGTCAGTGAATGCTGCACACACACACAGGTCAGTGAATGCTGCACACACACACAGGTCAGTGAAAGCTGCACACACACACACACACACACACACACACACATACACAGGTCAGCGAATGCTGCACACACACACACACACACACACACACACACACACAGGTCAGTGAATGCTGCACACACACACACACAGGTCAGTGAATGCTGCACACACACACAGGTCAGTGAAAGCTGCACACACACACACACACACACACACACACATACACAGGTCAGCGAATGCTGCACACACACACACACACACACACACACACACACACAGGTCAGTGAATGCTGCACACACACACACACAGGTCAGTGAATGCTGCACACACACACACACACATACACAGGTCAGTGAATGCTGCACACACACACACACACACACACACACACAGGTCAGTGAATGCTGCACACACACACACACACACACACACACAGGTCAGTGAATGCTGCACACACACACACACACACACACACACAGGTCAGCGAATGCTGCACACACACAGGTCAGTGAATGCTGCACACACACACACACACACAGACAGGTCAGCGAATGCTGCACACACACACACACACACACACACACACACACAGGTCAGTGAATGCTGCACACACACACACACACACACACACACACACACACACACAGGTCAGTGAATGCTGCACACACACACACACACACACACACACACAGGTCAGCGAATGCTGCACACACACACACACACACACACACACACACACACAGGTCAGCGAATGCTGCACACACACACACACACACACACACACACACACACAGGTCAGCGAATGCTGCACACACACACACACACACACACACACACACACACAGGTCAGCGAATGCTGCACACACACACACACACACACACACACACACACACACACACACACACAGGTCAGCGAATGCTGCACACACACACACACACACACACACACACACACACACACACACACACACACACACACAGGTCAGTGAATGCTGCACACACACACACACACACACACAGGTCAGTGAATGCTGCACACACACACACACACACACAGGTCAGTGAATGCTGCACACACACACACACACACACAGGTCAGTGAATGCTGCACACACACACACACAGGTCAGTGAATGCTGCACACACACACACACACACACACACACACACACAGGTCAGTGAATGCTGCACACACACACACACACAAGTCAGTGAATGCTGCACACACACACACACACACACACACATACACAGGTCAGCGAATGCTGCACACACACACACACACACACACACACACACACACACAGGTCAGTGAATGCTGCACACACACACACACAGGTCAGTGAATGCTGCACACACACACACACACACACACACACACACACACACACACACACAGGTCAGTGAATGCTGCACACACACACACACACACACACACACACAGGTCAGTGAATGCTGCACACACACACACACACACAGGTCAGCGAATGCTGCACACACACACATACACAGGTCAGTGAATGCTGCACACACACACACACACACACACACACACACATACACAGGTCAGCGAATGCTGCACACACACACACACACACACACACACAGGTCAGTGAATGCTGCACACACACACACACACATACACAGGTCAGTGAATGCTGCACACACACACACAGGTCAGTGAATGCTGCACACACACACACACACACACACACACAGGTCAGTGAATGCTGCACACACACAGGTCAGTGAATGCTGCACACACACACACACACACACAGACAGGTCAGCGAATGCTGCACACACACACATACACAGGTCAGTGAATGCTGCACACACACACATACACAGGTCAGTGAATGCTGCACACACACACATACACAGGTCAGTGAATGCTGCACACACACACATACACAGGTCAGTGAATGCTGCACACACACACACACAGGTCAGCGAATGCTGCACACACACACACACACACACACACACACAGGTCAGCGAATGCTGCACACACACACACACACACACACAGGTCAGTGAATGCTGCACACACACACACACACACACACACACAGGTCAGTGAATGCTGCACACACACAGGTCAGTGAATGCTGCACACACACACACACACACACACACACACAGGTCAGTGAATGCTGCACACACACACACACACACACAGGTCAGTGAATGCTGCACACACACACACACACACACACAGGTCAGTGAATGCTGCACACACACACACACACACACACACACACAGGTCAGTGAATGCTGCACACACACACATACACAAGTCAGTGAATGCTGCACACACACACACACACACACACATACACAGGTCAGCGAATGCTGCACACACACACACACACACACACACACACACAGGTCAGTGAATGCTGCACACACACACACACACAGGTCAGTGAATGCTGCACACACACACACACACAGGTCAGTGAATGCTGCACACACACACACACACACACACACACACACACACACACACACAGGTCAGTGAATGCTGCACACACACACAGGTCAGTGAATGCTGCACACACACACACACACAGGTCAGTGAATGCTACACACACACACAGGTCAGCGAATGCTGCACACACACACAGGTCAGCGAATGCTGCACACACACACAGGTCAGTGAAAGCTGCACACACACACAGGTCAGTGAAAGCTGCACACACACACACACACACACACACACACACAGGTCAGTGAATGCTGCACACACACACACACACAGGTCAGTGAATGCTGCACACACACACACACACACACACACACACACACACACACACACACACAGGTCAGTGAATGCTGCACACACACACAGGTCAGTGAATGCTGCACACACACACAAACACAGGTCAGCGAATGCTGCACACACACACACATACACAGGTCAGTGAATGCTGCACACACACACAGGTCAGTGAAAGCTGCACACACACACACACACACACACACACATACACAGGTCAGCGAATGCTGCACACACACACACACACACACACACACACACACACACACACACAGGTCAGTGAATGCTGCACACACACACACACACATACACAGGTCAGTGAATGCTGCACACACACACACACACACACACACACACAGGTCAGTGAATGCTGCACACACACACACACACACACACACACACAGGTCAGCGAATGCTGCACACACACAGGTCAGTGAATGCTGCACACACACACACACACACACAGACAGGTCAGCGAATGCTGCACACACACACATACACAGGTCAGCGAATGCTGCACACACACACACACACACACACACACACAGGTCAGTGAATGCTGCACACACACACACACACACACACACAGGTCAGTGAATGCTGCACACACACACACACACACACACACACAGGTCAGCGAATGCTGCACACACACACACACAGGTCAGTGAATGCTGCACACACACGGGTCAGTGAATGCTGCACACACACGGGTCAGTGAATGCTGCACACACACACACACACACACAGGTCAGCGAATGCTGCACACACACACACACACACAGGTCAGCGAATGCTGCACACACACACACACACAGGTCAGCGAATGCTGCACACACACGCATACACAGGTCAGCGAATGCTGCACACACACGCATACACAGGTCAGCGAATGCTGCACACACACACACACAGGTCAGTGAATGCTGCACACACACACACACAGGTCAGCGAATGCTGCACACACACACACACAGGTCAGCGAATGCTGCACACACACACACACACAGGTCAGTGAATGCTGCACACACACACACACACACACACACAGGTCAGTGAATGCTGCACACACACACACACACACACACACACACAGGTCAGCGAATGCTGCACACACACACACACACACACACAGGTCAGTGAATGCTGCACACACACACACACACACACACAGGTCAGTGAATGCTGCACACACACACACACACACACACACACACAGGTCAGTGAATGCTGCACACACACAGGTCAGTGAATGCTGCACACACACACACACACACACACACACACACACACAGGTCAGTGAATGCTGCACACACACACACACACAGGTCAGTGAATGCTGCACACACACACACACACAGGTCAGTGAATGCTGCACACACACACACACACACACACACAGGTCAGTGAATGCTGCACACACACACACACACACACACACAGGTCAGTGAATGCTGCACACACACACACACACACACACACACAGGTCAGTGAATGCTGCACACACACACACACACACACACACACACACACACACAGGTCAGTGAATGCTGCACACACACACATACACAAGTCAGTGAATGCTGCACACACACACACATACACAGGTCAGTGAATGCTGCACACACACACACACACACACACACAGGTCAGTGAATGCTGCACACACACACATACACAAGTCAGTGAATGCTGCACACACACACACACACACACATACACAGGTCAGCGAATGCTGCACACACACACACACACACACACACACACACACACAGGTCAGTGAATGCTGCACACACACACACACACACACACACACAGGTCAGTGAATGCTGCACACACACACACACACACACACACACACACACACACACACACACACAGGTCAGCGAATGCTGCACACACACACATACACAGGTCAGTGAATGCTGCACACACACACAGGTCAGTGAAAGCTGCACACACACACACACACACACACACACACACAGGTCAGTGAATGCTGCACACACACACACACACAGGTCAGTGAATGCTGCACACACACACACACACAGGTCAGTGAATGCTGCACACACACACACACACACACACACACACACAGGTCAGTGAATGCTGCACACACACACAGGTCAGTGAATGCTGCACACACACACAAACACAGGTCAGCGAATGCTGCACACACACACATACACAGGTCAGTGAATGCTGCACACACACACAGGTCAGTGAAAGCTGCACACACACACACACACACACACACACACATACACAGGTCAGCGAATGCTGCACACACACACACACACACACACACACACACAGGTCAGCGAATGCTGCACACACACACACACACACACACACACACACACACACAGGTCAGTGAATGCTGCACACACACACACACACACACACACACAGGTCAGCGAATGCTGCACACACACAGGTCAGTGAATGCTGCACACACACACACACACAGACAGGTCAGCGAATGCTGCACACACACACACACAGACAGGTCAGCGAATGCTGCACACACACACACACAGACAGGTCAGCGAATGCTGCACACACACACACACACACAGGTCAGTGAATGCTGCACACACACACACACACACACACAGGTCAGCGAATGCTGCACACACACACACACACACACACACACACAGGTCAGTGAATGCTGCACACACACACACACACACACACAGGTCAGTGAATGCTGCACACACACACACACACACACACAGGTCAGTGAATGCTGCACACACACACACACACACAGGTCAGCGAATGCTGCACACACACACACAGGTCAGCGAATGCTGCACACACACACACACACAGGTCAGCGAATGCTGCACACACACACACACACACAGGTCAGCGAATGCTGCACACACACACACACACACACAGGTCAGTGAATGCTGCACACACACACACACACATACACAGGTCAGTGAATGCTGCACACACACACACACACACACACACACACAGGTCAGTGAATGCTGCACACACACACACACACACACACACACACAGGTCAGCGAATGCTGCACACACACAGGTCAGTGAATGCTGCACACACACACACACACACAGACAGGTCAGCGAATGCTGCACACACACACATACACAGGTCAGCGAATGCTGCACACACACACACACACAGGTCAGTGAATGCTGCACACACACACACACACACACACACACACAGGTCAGTGAATGCTGCACACACACACACACACACACACACAGGTCAGCGAATGCTGCACACACACACACACACACACACACAGGTCAGCGAATGCTGCACACACACACACACACACACAGGTCAGTGAATGCTGCACACACACGGGTCAGTGAAT
>NC_140565.1:284790-544790 GCF_057381845.1 Rhamphochromis longiceps
GTGAATGCTGCACACACACACACACACACACACAGGTCAGCGAATGCTGCACACACACACATACACAGGTCAGTGAATGCTGCACACACACACACACACACACACACACACACACACACACACACAGGTCAGCGAATGCTGCACACACACAGGTCAGTGAATGCTGCACACACACATACACAGGTCAGCGAATGCTGCACACACACACACACACACAGGTCAGCGAATGCTGCACACACACACACACACACACACAGGTCAGCGAATGCTGCACACACACACACACACAGGTCAGCGAATGCTGCACACACACACACACACAGGTCAGCGAATGCTGCACACACACACACACACACACAGGTCAGCGAATGCTGCACACACACACACACACAGGTCAGCGAATGCTGCACACACACACACACACACACAGGTCAGTGAATGCTGCACACACACACACACACACAGGTCAGCGAATGCTGCACACACACACACACACAGGTCAGCGAATGCTGCACACACACAGGTCAGCGAATGCTGCACACACACAGGTCAGCGAATGCTGCACACACACGCATACACAGGTCAGCGAATGCTGCACACACACACACACACAGGTCAGCGAATGCTGCACACACACACACACACAGGTCAGCGAATGCTGCACACACACACACACATACACAGGTCAGCGAATGCTGCACACACACACACACACACACACACACACACACACACACACAGGTCAGTGAATGCTGCACACACACACACACACACACACACACACACACACACACAGGTCAGTGAATGCTGCACACACACACACACACACAGGTCAGTGAATGCTGCACACACACACACACAGGTCAGCGAATGCTGCACACACACGGGTCTGTGAATGCTGCACACACACACACACAGGTCAGCGAATGCTGCACACACACACACACACAGGTCAGCGAATGCTGCACACACACACACACACAGGTCAGCGAATGCTGCACACACACACACACACACACACACAGGTCAGTGAATGCTGCACACACACACACACACACACACACAGGTCAGTGAATGCTGCACACACACACACACAGGTCAGTGAATGCTGCACACACACACACACACACACACACAGGTCAGTGAATGCTGCACACACACACACACACACAGGTCAGTGAATGCTGCACACACACACACACACACACACACACACACACACACACACACACACACACACACACACACACACACACACACACATACTGGTAAAGGTGAATTGGAAGGACAATTTTTTCAAAGAAGATTTTTGCAACACTAAACGGACCCCCCTTTCCGCTTGTGCTAGATAGATGAAGTGCATCTTTAAAAATCCCATTTGAGTTGTACAACACAAATCTCACTTCAAAATTGTGAAAAACACACCAGAACTCAAAATATAAGAACCTGACAACATGGTGTAATAAGAGGACAACACTAATTAGGTAACTTGGCTCCTCCCCCTGACATGAACAGTAATTGTCAGGGCTAACTTTATTAACAGGACAAAGGCCATACACATACACAAACATGTATTTTGTGTGTATTAAAAGGGCAACAGGTGAATAAAAGGAACAAATTGAGTGCATTTTACAAAAACAGGATTGTTTTGTTAACAGAAATGAAAATAACTGGCAATATAAAATTATATGTCCTCTTAGATCAGATGCACTAAAACAGTGTCAACAAAATGAATTTACCAATCTTCTAATAGTAAAATTCTAAAATAAATAAATGAGAAACCAAAACATACAAAATATCTTTTGTAACTCCTCCAAGAAGTACTTTGGAGTTATGTAGACTCCTCTACATAGGATTTTCTTTTTTCTTCAACGACACGCCCCGATTCCTCACAAAATCTCTGATGTTTTGAATAGAACGACCAGCCAGAGCAGGATCTTCTGCAGTTTTGCATTGCTGGCATTCGATAATAGTGGCCAGTTTTCCTTTTTTGATATGTTCGCCAAAATACTTCATTATCGCAGCAACCTCCGTGGGAGACCAAGGATGCTTTTTGACCCTCCTTGCATTTTCCAGAGAAGCTAGAAGCAGAAAAAAATAAATGTAAACAAACTACTTTTTAAACAATTTTTAAATTAAAGGGGACGTATTATGCTCAATTGTGTGAGTTGACATGGTTGTAGGATGCAAAAATATAATGGCGATAATCGGCTTCCTTCAAATAAGCCGAAGAATTGAGTTCTGCACACACTAGTTTTACAGCCCTGCTAAGAACAGTTAGTGTTTAGTCTACACAGCCCAAAGACGGCCTTTGCATTGTCCACGAGGACAGGTGCTGAGGCTGTGATTATGCTGGATTGTGCAAAATACACTACCTGGGACCTAAAAGAGCTCCTTTTTTAGTTGTTGAAAACCTACACTTAAGGAGTCGGGAGGCAATTCATAACCAAATATACATACAAAAGCAACAAAAAAAAAGTGGGTTTTGCATAATATGTCCCCTTTAAGGTGAATTTGTTGTAACAGTGTTTCTTTGGTATAAATCCTGTAATGCTGACTGTTTAAATACTTATTACAATGGATGAATACATTTATTTAAATGTAAAATTCTGAAAGGTAGCCCACATTAAGTCAGAATTCCAATAAATAGCTATGGCAAATCACTATGGATGGAGAGCATTTTATTCCACACACCGTTATACAACAAAAAACATGTATAGCATGATATTGTAATAATTTGAAATGTATAACATATACTCAAACATTTCATATATAACTGTCTGACTCAAATGTTTATTTAAAAACAAGGGTGGACCCTGCCTGACCATGAGGTGGGCCTTCAGGTTTTTTCAGTGAACATAATTTTCTTCAAGACGTTCAGGTTACAGCCCACAATTAGCCAAACCAGCCCAAATTTTCCAATATTATCCAGATTCTGCCTATGGGAATAAGATGATGTTCAGAGTATGGAGATAATGTAGAAGCCCAATGGTTGAGGAATCCTCAAAATTAAAAACCCAAATCATAATATGTTCTCATTGCTTTGTTTATTAATTGTTTTGGTGCATTGCTGTTTTGAAAATGATAAGTATTTAAATGTATTACAGATTAAAACAGGCATAGGGAAAGTAATTTAAACATTTATCCCATTACTTAATACAAGGTATTGTTCCACACTGAATGTGATTTATGTTTTACCTTACCAAGTAGGTTAATATAATTGTCTAACCAAGTTGTAGAATTATGGTACGGTCCCTGGCAGAAAGATGAGCATAGTCACCATACTGGCTTGGGTGGTGTGGATAACTGGGTTCAAAAATGCATGAAGTTTACATTTGTGCTTAAGTGACTTTTGTATGCATGTCACCATTTACCAGATTGTTTATTTGTTTTCTTCTTACTGCTTGGCTTCATCTCCTTGTTTAGTATTCTGTTGGGTTCAATGACCTTACCCGCTCCATTTTTACTTTGTGCTGAAAAACAAAACAAAACAGTAAGCATATATTTGTTGTATTAAATCTCTTATAATGTAATGTCAAATGCTCCTGAATGTGGTCAAGCAACTAATGGACCTTGAAATCTTGAATATGGTTTCTAAGATAAATCCAGAGTCGCAACTATGACTTTTAGTTTAAGGTGACACATGTGAATGTGGAATATGGCTAGAGCTATTACAGCTGATATTAAAAGATACAAGGCTGAATTTTTCTCCAAACAAGACTCCGGTGTAGTGATGGGATTTCCGGCTCTTTTTAGAGATCCGGCTCTCTCGGCTCGGCTCACTAAAAAGAGCCGGCTCTTTCGGCTCCCGAACCGGCTCTTCAGGTTATTTTGTTGCTTTCATTCATTTATTATTAACAACAATATAAAATTATGCACAAAATGAATTACTAATGTTTAAAAACGTGTTTTCTATGTATATATGTTCATTATATAAATCTGCTTTTATTTATTCACTCCACATAAAATTTAAAAAACAAATTATAAAATACAAAAACCTACCATTTACAATTTAACTTTTAAAATTTAAACTTTAAATTTAAAAATACCAAGTGCCCAGTGCTCAGCTCAGTGGGTAGACACACTGGCAGCTTCACTTATATCACACTTAATTCACTGTGTTTTATCTTCCCATCGCACTGATGAGTGGACAGTTTTCAGGTGCCCGTGCACCGGCTCTATATGATATCCTTTTCTTGCAGACTCTACACTCTGCCTATGTATTGTCAGTAAAATTTAAATGGTTCTAGATTTTGCTTCTTTTCTTGGTGTCACTCATTTTCTTTACTCCACCTTTCTAATGTGACGACATTGTCTCTTGTTGTTGCTCCCGGCTCTCTTTCTCTCTCTCTCTCCCTGCTGCTCTTTTCGTGTGCTACTGCTGTTGCGAGTGTAACTACCGCCCCTAGCTCCTCCCTCTGCTCAGAGGCGGGAGGGGTGCAAACGCAAGGCTCTGTTTGCGCCCCTCCCGTCTCTACTCAGCGCAAACACAAGGCTGATGTGCAGCGAAAAAAGTGAGAGAGAGGGCAAGAGAAAGTAAAAAAAAAAAAAATCCACGGCTCCCAATAAGGAGCCGGCTCGCATCGTTCACTTCAAAGAACCAGCTCTAAGAGCCATTTCGTTCGCGAACGACCCATCACTACTCCGGTGACTGGTCAACTTTCCACTCACCACTGATTTACTGTAGAAAGAGGATGAGAGCGTAGAGGGAATACTTCAGAAGCGCAAACCAGGTAAATAAAGAGTAGTAGATCAGCCCTCCACACACCAACTATTTTCATCTCTCTTGATTAATCTCATCTCCTTCTGTCTCCTGCAGGGCAGCTTCCTTTCTAACATCCTTCAACAAACCTTCCTCACTGTCCCTTGTTTGCACATGCCCAACACAACCTCAACCTGGCCAATGTAGACATTTTTTCCAACATGTGCAGTCCCAATGATATTGTTCTTCCTAATCCTATCCATTCTCTCCACCCTCAAAAAGAATCCCAGCATCTTTGCTTTCCCCAAACTCACCTCCAAGAACTGCAATCTATTAAGAACTCTGCTGCCCCCTTACTCTACTGCACTCACTCTAGAGACTATATCACCACATCCTAAAAAGAACATTACTGGCTGCACACTGACTATAGTATTGAGTGCAAACTCCTAATCAACTTTTAAGCCTTCAACAACCTCGCCCCCGCCACCCTGAGGGATTGTCTTTACTGTCACTCTCCCACAACACTGCTAACACTAACCTCCTTACCCCCATCATCAAAATCATAAATCTGAGGGTACAATCCTTTGCCACTGTTAATTGCACCCTCTGGAACTTCCTCTGCTCATTAGATTCTCTCTAGAACTTTAAATCACAGCTCAAAATCACCTGTTCAAACTAGCATTTCCTACCTGACCATCCTCCAAAACTGACCTTTCTATTCTGTTGAGCTGGTCTTTAGAAAGATCCTTGACTTTCTTTAAATTACCATTTGGACAAAGGTAACAATCACTGGAAAAATGATAGTAATGAATTATCTTTTTTTTTTTACATAAAGATAGCAAAGATAGCAAAAGTGTCTAGGAAGTAGTTACAAAGGTAAAAGCGTCAATAAATGATGACAAACACATACCTGGAGGTTCCTTGACAACTTTCTTCATCATTCTAGTATCTATAGAATCTGTAATAAAGTCTATTAGTCATGTGATTTCATAAATTGAACAAAGTTGAGACTAATCACATTGTACTTACCAATCTGTGGATATACAAGATTTCCTTCATTGACCTCACGCTCCGCTCCGACCTCCTCACGCTCCGCTCCGACCTCCTCACGCTCCGCTCCGACCTCCTCACGCTCCGCTCCGACCTCCTCACGCTCCGCTCCGACCTCCTCACGCTCCGCTCCGACCTCCTCACGCTCCGCTCCGACCTCACTTTCTTCACTTGAATCTGTCAACTGTAGGTTATCTAACAAAATAAAAGATTGTCTTAATGAATTATAAGGTTATAGTGCAGGAAACGTGTATAATTCTTAACCTTAACACCACTTTACCTTCGATTTCAATCTCTTCAAGTGTTTTGCCTTGAAGGCTTTTGAGAGACCCTTTCTCCATGGCAATCAGTAGTTTGGATATTTTGGCAAGCTGGGTAGTAGCCTCTGGAAGTCTATAATATTCGCGATGAACACGAATATCATGACCTAGGAAGTTGGCAACTTGGTCTAACTCGTGATTCTTGAGGTTTAAGATCTGAGACAAAGTTGCGACATGTTTGCGCAACTGCGTTGAACGTAGGTGTTCAGGGTTTTCAGCCCCACATTCAGTCGCATAAATCCTCAAACAGTCCTGTCCTCTGTAGGGAGTCAGACAATGAGGTCTGGCAAACAGGAATATGTTTTCTGCCAGAACACCACAGTCTTGTCTTTTCTCTGTCAGCCGTGTTATGGCATTCACCATGTCTGGTGAAAGTAGCACTGCAACCTTGCGTCCTCGTTTACCCCTCAATTCTACACGACTGAAGTGTTGACAAAGGTAAAGTTCAAATTTTGTCAGTCCAATTGCAACATCCTTGTGCAGGGTACTAGTGTCTCTCTCCTGGAAGCCATTCAGTGTCATCTTTGAAATTTCTCCCCCTCTTCTCCTGTTAAATAGTATTACATTTGCCATGGTAGCTTTACAAAGTTCACTGTATGATTTTGGTGAACTATGCTCTTCCAAGTCCTTCACTGCTTGTTCTGTAGTCTTCTCCAGATGTCTATGAAGACGCTGAACATCTTCTGTGAAAGGAAGTGTGGAAGGCTTGTTGAAGTGCCGCTCGTTTAGTGTGGTTAATGCAGTATGGGAGATGAGTTCTGACCACTTTGTAGCATAAAGGGTTTTGAAACTCTGGGTTGACTTTATCAGTGCACTGTCTTCTGCCATCAGTGCTCTGCAATGTATAATATCACAGACTTTCTGCAGTGAGTGTCCCAACTTTAAAGCAAGGCTTGGAGTCGAGTAGCAGTTCTTTTCTTCATCATACCCACACACCTTCTTAACAGCTTTGATAACCACATTGAAATTTGCAGGTCTTACAGCATCCTCAAAAGTGTGTATTGAGCATTCTTTCCGAAGTGTGAGCAGAAGTCTTCCACATTCTCGGAGTGTCTGGCGAATGTAGTCAAATTTGGTGGGATCTTTCCCATGTTTGTTAAAGAATGATTGAGCAAGCTGAAGAATAGAGAAGTCACTTCGCACAGTAGAAGTTATTTCATCATCTTTCATGACAGCTAATATCTTCCAAACACCGGGGGAAACTTGCTGACACAGAGCTGACTCACTCATACAGGCCAGGGACAAGACCTTTTTTCGTCCCCCCTCTGAATTGGCCTCCACTGGTTTTGAAGAACATTTACGAACATGTCTCCAAAGATCTCTTTTAAGATATAATGCCTCGCAATAAATGCAGTGAATATAGTCTTTTCCTTTGTAGGGTTTTTTTGATGTGCGTCTGGTTTTTAATGATCCAATCCCACTTGCGATGACCTCCGAGTTATGTCTGTGGTTTCCTTTGTTTCGCAGCTTAGAAAGCTTTTTCAAACGGTCTTTGGACTTCTTGGGAAGACTTAAAACTCGAGCAACATCTGCATGTGATTTCTCATGAGTTTTTAAATGACGTGTAAACTTTGTCTGTAGTTTTCCACAAATGTAGCAGTATGTTTTGTTTCTTAGTGAGGAGGATGTTTTTAAGGAATCTTCAGCCGTAGTATTAGAGTCATCAACAATGCCTTCAGCATCAGACTTTTCTGCTGTGGCAATAACCCCTGATACGTCGAGCTGTCTTGTGCCAATTCCATCTTCAGATATTGATTCGGCATCTTCTGAAATTCTTTGTCCTACTCTCTCTAAAAAACTTTCTAGGCGAGGTCTTTTCGTTTTGCAAGCAGATTGACTGCTGGAGATCTCAGAGTTCTGTACTTGTTTGCAACTTATATTTAAAGGCTCTGATTTGTTGTCCCATGAGCTGTCTGAGTCAGCTATAGAATCTGGCACATATTCCTCTTCTGATGAAGCCCCCTCACTTGAACTATCTTCACTAAAGACCTAATAACAATCAAAAACACAAAGTAAGACTTTGTTTACCTTACATATTTTACTGAGAAGAATTCTGCAAAAACACTTACCTCTGGAAGAGGTTCAGTGAGGTTCACCTTGTGGCTAACATAACATCTTTTGTGCCAGGACTGGTAGCAAACTAGACAGAGAAAAATTAAGTTAATAAAAGAAAGGTAGTTAAAGCCGCTTTCCCCAATTTAAAAAAACAGGCTAGATGGAAGCATAAACACAGTCAAGAAGGCTCCCCCCTCCCATTGGATATTATCCATAGGCCACACCCCCTGGTGTGCTTTGCTGCTAAACAGGCCAGTGCATAGTGTGGTGGAGCCATGTTAATGTAGAATTTAAGGAGTCAGGAAAGACTGTTCTATCGTTTTTCTGGACTGAGCCATGTTATTGGCTGATGGTTTTAGACAAATGCAACAGAACCACTTCATTTTTTTTTCTTTAATCTCCAAACAACATTTATAGCTATGCTTTGTTAAAATGTTGTTATGAACATGAAAAAAAAAATATGTTAAGCTAACTTGTTTTTGCAAATTGGGTATAGCAGCTTTAATAATGACATGGTAAGTAAATATGTAAAAAGTGCAGATGTAAAAGGTTCATTATGAACATATATCATATTTACTTATGGATTAGTTTTTATAGTGTTCCTTATGGATCATATTTAAGATATTCTAATGTACCCAACCTTCCATAATTAAATAATTACCTTCACATCTCACACCACTCCATTTCAGAGGCGAAAAAGGTCCTCCACATGCAAAACATTTTTCTAAACTTGACATTTCGTCAGGGACTAGATCATGATCGCAGTCCTGTTTGGTAAAAAAAAACAAAAAAAAAAACAGTGTAATCAAAAACAAAATTCATACTTTTGTGATGTAAAATATCACAACCAAATAGTTGTTTTGGTTCCTCTTTAAAAAGGAGTTAAGGACGGAAGAAAAAAAAAAAACAGGTTCAAGTGTTACTAAAACTATTAAATCAATTTTTGTAACTTTTGCAATGCAAAATTTAAAGGGAAAAATACCTGCTGTATATAGATCAATTTTCAAAACAATTTGTTCTTCTAGGTTTTATATTATGGTATATATTACAAAACCACAATGAAAAGAAAATTCATTGTGGACCCACAACACCCAAAAAAGATTAGACTTACAATTTGTTCTTTCTGAAATGAGAAGATGTGTCCAAAGTTTTGACTGGGAGTGTAAAAAAGTATAATTAAATCATGAAGTCATGAATCCATCAAGACATAACGGATGGCCTTTACACAACAATGTTACATAAATGTGCTTAGCATTAACAGGAAAGAGTTTAGCGATTGTTTCGGTTGTATTTACATGCTCCTTCCTATAGTAAGCTTCATTCTTGCTCCTTGATCAGCTGAAATTCAAATATGCGATCTAACTACATCAGAGTTCATTTCAACCAAGCCGAGAACTACGTCTTTATGCAAACCAGATTTAGGGTTGGGGTTTCATACTTCCTGTTTCAAATCTCAGTCCTCCTAATGCGTGCATCTTACTTGGTCAAGATAACCAAGGACCCACATACCTCAATACTGCCTAATAACTAGCACCTCAGTCTACAACTAAAACAATCTGACACTGAAACTCCAATTTACCTTTGTTGCGTCGTTAGGAGAGGAACTGGCTGCATTCTCATCCACAGCCTGAGATGCCACCATGTTGGATTTCTAAGGAAGAAGCATGAATAATGAATGGCAGTCTTTGGGTCTAGCCAAGATGAATACAGTCCTCCTAATGTCTGGACCTGTCCAGTTGAGTAATACACAGGACCCGTGTGTGTATGCACAATTGCCAGAGTAACTCTCATTGATCTGAATTCATTTCTAAACTCAGTCCTCCTAATGTCTGGACCTGTCCAGTTGAGTAATACACAGGACCCGTGTGTGTGGGCGCACTTGTAGGTAGAACTCAGTTGTTTATACTTCCCGTTTCAAATCTCAGTCCTCCTAATGCGTGCATCTTACTTGGTCAAGATAACCAAGGACCCACATACCTCAATACTGCCTAATAACTAGCACCTCAGTCTACAACTAAAACAATCTGACACTGAAACTCCAATTTACCTTTGTTGCGTCGTTAGGAGAGGAACTGGCTGCATTCTCATCCACAGCCTGAGATGGCACCATGTTGGATTTCTAAGGAAGAAGCGTGAATAATGAATGGCAGTCTTTGGGTCTAGCCAAGATGAATACAGTCCTCCTAATGTCTGGATCTGTCCAGTTGAGTAATACACAGGACCCGTGTGTGTGGGCGCACTTGTAGGTAGAACTCAGTTGTTTATACTTCCTGTTTCAAATCTCAGTCCTCCTAATGCGTGCATCTTACTTGGTCAAGATAACCAAGGACCCACATACCTCAATACTGCCTAATAACTAGCACCTCAGTCTACAACTAAAACAATCTGACACTGAAACTCCAATTTACCTTTGTTGCGTCGTTAGGAGAGGAACTGGCTGCATTCTCATCCACAGCCTGAGATGCCACCATGTTGGATTTCTAAGGAAGAAGCATGAATAATGAATGGCAGTCTTTGGGTCTAGCCAAGATGAATACAGTCCTCCTAATGTCTGGACCTGTCCAGTTGAGTAATACACAGGACCCGTGTGTGTATGCACAATTGCCAGAGTAACTCTCATTGATCTGAATTCATTTCTAAACTCAGTCCTCCTAATGTCTGGACCTGTCCAGTTGAGTAATACACAGGACCCGTGTGTGTGGGCGCACTTGTAGGTAGAACTCAGTTGTTTATACTTCCTGTTTCAAATCTCAGTCCTCCTAATGCATGCATCTTACTTGGTCAAGATAACCAAGGACCCACATACCTCAATACTGCCTAATAACTAGCACCTCAGTCTACAACTAAAACAATCTGACACTGAAACTCCAATTTACCTTTGTTGCGTCGTTAGGAGAGGAACTGGCTGCATTCTCATCCACAGCCTGAGATGGCACCATGTTGGATTTCTAAGGAAGAAGCGTGAATAATGAATGGCAGTCTTTGGGTCTAGCCAAGATGAATACAGTCCTCCTAATGTCTGGACCTGTCCAGTTGAGTAATACACAGGACCCGTGTGTGTATGCACAATTGCCAGAGTAACTCTCATTGATCTGAATTCATTTCTAAACTCAGTCCTCCTAATGTCTGGACCTGTCCAGTTGAGTAATACACAGGACCCGTGTGTGTGGGCGCACTTGTAGGTAGAACTCAGTTGTTTATACTTCCTGTTTCAAATCTCAGTCCTCCTAATGCGTGCATCTTACTTGGTCAAGATAACCAAGGACCCACATACCTCAATACTGCCTAATAACTAGCACCTCAGTCTACAACTAAAACAATCTGACACTGAAACTCCAATTTACCTTTGTTGCGTCGTTAGGAGAGGAACTGGCTGCATTCTCATCCACAGCCTGAGATGGCACCATGTTGGATTTCTAAGGAAGAAGCGTGAATAATGAATGGCAGTCTTTGGGTCTAGCCAAGATGAATACAGTCCTCCTAATGTCTGGACCTGTCCAGTTGAGTAATACACAGGACCCGTGTGTGTGGGCGCACTTGTAGGTAGAACTCAGTTGTTTATACTTCCTGTTTCAAATCTCAGTCCTCCTAATGCGTGCATCTTACTTGGTCAAGATAACCAAGGACCCACATACCTCAATACTGCCTAATAACTAGCACCTCAGTCTACAACTAAAACAATCTGACACTGAAACTCCAATTTACCTTTGTTGTGTCGTTAGGAGAGGAACTGGCTGCATTCTCATCCACAGCCTGAGATGGCACCATGTTGGATTTCTAAGGAAGAAGCATGAATAATGAATGGCAGTCTTTGGGTCTAGCCAAGATGAATACAGTCCTCCTAATGTCTGGACCTGTCCAGTTGAGTAATACACAGGACCCGTGTGTGTATGCACAATTGCCAGAGTAACTCTCATTGATCTGAATTCATTTCGAAACTCGGTCCTCCTAATGTCTGGACCTGTCCAGTTGAGTAATACACAGGACCCGTGTGTGTGGGCGCACTTGTAGGTAGAACTCAGTTGTTTATACTTCCTGTTTCAAATCCCAGTCCTCCTAATGCGTGCATCTTACTTGGTCAAGATAACCAAGGACCCACATACCTCAATACTGCCTAATAACTAGCACCTCAGTCTACAACTAAAACAATCTGACACTGAAACTCCAATTTACCTTTGTTGCGTCGTTAGGAGAGGAACTGGCTGCAATCTCATCCACAGCCTGAGGTGCCACCATGTTGGATTTCTAAGGAAGAAGCATGAATAATGAATGGCAGTCTTTGGGTCTAGCCAAGATGAATACAGTCCTCCTAATGTCTGGACCTGTCCAGTTGAGTATTACACAGGACCCGTGTGTGTATGCATACTTTTCAGTATAGCCTTTATTCATTTAATACTATTTATACTTATACTGTACTATTTACATTATACCTTGCTTCTCCATGGCCAGTTGGAATCACCATAGTTATAGGTGATTTCTTCTCCTGGACCAATATCTTTGATTGCAAACAAACAGAGATGGGGCCTTCCATCCACTCTGGTAACTGTCATTTTACTGTTTGGATTCACATTATCGTCATTTACAAGTCTGCCAAGTGAGCCGTCCTCTCTGGTAGCATCAACACTAAAACAAAAAGTATACAATAACAATTACACTCTGTAAAGAAAGTCATTAAGTATATTAGGTTGTAGAACGTCTGAATAACATTTTAATATTCAATTCAAAATATTATTTGAATATTATAATTTGTAAACCTCATGTATTTTATCCTTTATCAAAGCAGTTACATACCATAACTGTTTTCCATTGAACTTGAAATCAAATATGAAAACCTTGAGTGCATCATGGTAAAGTTTCATTCGGTTTTCTTGTTCCTCTTTAGTTATGATTTGTCCTCTGTACTCAAAAAGAAAATCTCCCTTTTGAAATGACCGACAGCTGAACACACCGCGACCTAAAGACACACATCAAAAACAAATTGGGCAATAAACTATAAACCATTTAATTAAAATCCTTCTTGTTTTTAAATATGTTTTTTATTTGATTATATTGTATTATTTATTTTGGAACATGTAACATGTTCATAATTCCTTGGGGAAAGACAAGGTAAAAATAGAAATATAATAATAATAATAATAATAAAACAAGTATAATTATATTCGTGATTATTAATTTTCTCATGCATGGTATGCTACAAAAAAACTACAAAAAACATAAAAATTTCTATTTTGAGAAGCTGACTGCATTCTTTGGAATCAACTCACCTTTAAATGAATCAATATACCTCACATCAAATCCTGCCTTGTCTTCACCTAAGGAGCAGTAATACCTAGCATCTTGTATGGGATTTATTTTAGCTCTCCGTGGCCTTGTTGCCGCCATCCCCTGCAAAGATCAGGTATTAATGACTTTAGAAATAACACATTATACTACAAAATGTATGTAGACATAGAAATAAACAGATCGAAAAATCTATTTATGTTGGGGAGAGCTCCCCTAAAGGTTCCAAATATCTGTGTTTCCCAAAAGTTCCTCCTATCTTGTATCACTGTGTGTCAGAGGCTGCATGCCCTACCTGTGGAAGTTCTGTTTCGTATATTTTATTTGGTCTAAGGTTACTGCAAATCTTAATGAGTTAATTTTCATATCCACATTTCCTTAACCTTTTATATTTCTTAAAGTTATAAATTAAAATAATGATTTAGTATGGTTGAACAATAAGCATATTTGTCCTACAGTTTTTGTTTCATTTGTAAAATATTTTCTGAAAACAGATCTCACTAGTTTTAAAACCACAAGTTTTGTGATGCTAAAACCAAAATTAATCAAACCAACAGCAACAGAATGTCAAACTTTTGCTACTAGCATGCTGGCTAGCTAAACTGTCAAAAATTAGATGCTTTGGTGTATCCGAACGTAATATAATAACCTATATTACTTTGCTTTATTGGATGAATATATTTATATAAACATCATGTGTAAGGGAATTTGTATGGTTCTCACCTGATCTTCCACGAAAGCAGTAAGATAAAAGCTGTCTCATTAAATCCTCATGTCGTGCACCTGAACTCTTTAGTGTCCTCTTCTTCTTCTTCTGCTCTTTAAATGTTCATGGTGGTTGGCAACCAGCGTAGATGTACATTAGCGCCCCCATAGTGCTGAGGAGTGGATATCATTGGCCAAGAACAGTGGATTAACACTGGGATTCTTGCAAATAGAATGCTATGATGTAATAGAGTTAAATTGCTCTAGTGCATTCTGACATAACTCACTTGGAATATGTAGACTTAATAATACTGTATAAAATGTAATTTTTCCAAAAGACTGATATTTATGCTTCTAAATTTTTAAAGAATGAAACAAAAGTAGTAAATGGGGATGATGAGTTTTAGTAACAACTTCAAAGTTATTTGGCTAAAAGAGTTTTAAAATTCAAATAATTAACTTGGACCAAAAAGGCATATTATTGCTACAATGAGATTGGTGAATAAAAATAGATTAGACCACAGATATTTAAGTATTGCAGCAATACAATTAATTTTCATGACCTTAAGTGTTTTTGTGATGCTTTCTTTTTCTTTTTAAATAGTAAAAACTCATGACATAATTAGGACAAAGTTTATAATGAAATAGAAAAATCTTTATTATTGTGGCTGGTCTGGGATGCTGCTGCAGGTGAGATGGACTCACCTGCATTGTATCTACAATCTGTTACAGCAACCGTATAATTATTGTAATTGTTGGACAGCGCGAGGGAACGACCGGCTCAGGTGAGCCACAGGCTGGTGCGCTAGCGGGATGGGGGTGCCGCTGGAAGTGTGGGCGGTCCCTGGAACCACCTCGTCACCAGCGCCGCTAGATCTACAGGCGAACGCCCAGGTAGTCACTTCCCCGTGGCTGGGCTGGGGCGCTGATGCTCCAGGCCTATTCCCTCGCTTGCTCATGGAGGGGGGGGGGGGGGGGGGGGGGAGGTGGCTCCTCGGTCTTAGTCGGGGGAAGAGGGTATGTGGCGGGGCGTGTTCTGCGATGCCGCTGCATGTGAGATGGACCCACCTGCACGGCATCTATAATCACACCACGCTGGCTTAAAACTTGTGCTCTGCTTGTGGTGTTGTTTGTGGTGATGTGTACGGCAGACACAAACATACCTTCCCACCCTCATACACACAACCACAAACACTCGGCCCTCACCCAACGTGGACACAGACATAAATGGACACTGTACACACAATCACACTCCCCAAACATTCTCTACATCCCAGGTCCAGGTATTCTTGCCCCGGAGGGGGAACTCATACCCAGACCCAGATGTTGCCCTCCTCCCTGAGGTGGAAATCAAGCAGACCGTCCCCGGCTCCGCAGTGGCAGGGGCCGCTGCAACCCAGGCCTCGATCAGATGGCCAATTCCACCTTCAGGCCCCCCCGCCCTGACGGCTGGCAGAGAGTGGGGCTCTGTGAAGACCCCATGCCTCCCTCCGCTCGCTCATATGTAGTGTTGCTGCGTGCTGTTCTAAAGTGCATTTAAAACACGGGAGGAGATGTCATCTGTTCTTTTGATATTCATCAGAACCCTGGCTGCAGCATTTTGGATCAGCTGAAGACTTTTAGTTGCATTATGTGGACTTCCTGATAGTTAAGAGTTATAGTAATGCAGCCTTGAAGTAACAAAGGCATCAACTAGTTTTTCAGCATCACTCCTGGATGGGATGTTTCTAATTTTAGCAATATTACGGAGGTGGAAGGAGGAGACCCTAGAAACCTCTTTCATGTCAGATCTAAATGACATGTCTTTGTCAAAAAATAACACAGAGGTTCTTTGCTTTATTACTGGAGGCTAATTTAATGCCATCCAGATGAAGGGACTGACCAAGTAATTTGTTTTTCTGAGCTTCTGGTCCAAAGACAACTTCTGTCTTGTCGGAATTCAAAAGGAGGAAGTTTGAAGACATCCAGGTTTTTATGTCTTCCAAGCATGCCCGTAATCTTTATAACTGATTAGGTTCATCAGGATTTAGGTGTGCATAGCTATGGAAATTTATCCCATGCTGTCTAATGATTTTACCAATAGGGAACATATATATAGTAAAAAGGATCAGTCCAAGTACAGAACCCTGTGGTGTACGCCACAAGTAACCATAGAGGTTGAAGAGGATTTATCATTTACGTAAACAAACCTTGAGTCTGTTGGACAAGTAAGATTTAAACCAGCCTAGTGCTGTTCCTTTGATCCCTGCAACATTTTCAAACCTTTTCTTTTCCTTGACTACCTTTTAGATACCTCAGAACATGTTTCACTGCTGTCCAATCATCAACAGTTGGCGCATTGAAGTGTTGTGACAGTTTGCTGACAACATAGCTTAAATCAGGTCGCGTACAATAGCTCAGATAAATAAGACATCCTACCGCTTCACGATATCTCCTCACATCTGGTAATGTCTCGAATTTATCAGAATGAGTCCATTTCTGTTCACAGGGTGTTAACCTTGGCTTACAGTTTTGCATGTTAAATCTTTTTAAAATGTTCTCAATATATATTTTCTATGACATTTTGACACATTCTTTTTCTTGAAGAAAATCTATTCCTAGAAAATGGTTAAGTTTCCCCAGATCTTTCATTTGGAATTTAGAAGAGAGCATTTCTTTCACGCCTGAAAGCACATTTTCATTGTTAGCTGCAATGAGTAAATCATCCACCCACACTATGATGATTACTTTTTCACTTTCAGTTTCTTTTGAATACACACAATGATCAGCAATATTTTGTCTAAATCCACAACTGCTTAAATAGTCATGTAAGGTTTGGTTCCAGTTACGACCCGATTGCTTCAGCCCATAAAGTGATTTCTTTAGTCTATACACCAGTTTATTAGTCTCACTTGATTCTGTCTCAAAACCTTCTGGTTGTTGTATATATATTTCTTCATTTATTGGTGCGTGTAGATAGGCGGTTTTTACATCCATCTGGTGAACCAACATATCATCCTGAACCACTTTCTGCATCAAAACTCTCACACTCGATAAATTAGCAGTCGGTGAAAAAGTCTCCTCATAATCAACTCCTTTTGTTTGACTAAAACCTTTAGCCACAAATCGAGCTTTATATCTGTCTGATCCGTCTGAGTTCTTTTTAACGGCATAAACCCATTTACCCCCCACTGCTTTCTTACCCTCTGGTAAAGTGGTTAAAGTAAATGTGTCATTCTCCTTAAGGGATTGAATTTCTTCATTCATCGCTTTTTCCCATTCTTTTGACTCACTTGACACAATAGCTTCACTAAATGATGTGGGTATTTCACACAACAATCTGTAGCAATAATCAACACTAGTTTGCATCTGTTCATTTTCACACTCTTTCACATCCGTGATATAATCACTCAAATAATCAGGTCTCTTTCTGATTCTGGATGGATAACGTGTAGCTCCAGCATCTACTTTATCCTCAGTTTTAACCTCGGACTCAGTTTGACTGCTTTCACTACCATCTGGAATGTCCTCATCCTTCGTCTGTTTGGGTTCACCATCTTTTCTGGATTCATAAACCTCATCTTCATACATCTGATCACTCTGTGTTTGTTGATCCATTGTCGCGGGATTTAGTATTTTTATCAATCTGTGCTTTTCAACCTTCCCGGTTTTTGGGAAATAGATCAAATATGCTGGACTATTTTTGTCATATCCCAAGAAAACACCTTTGTCGCATCTTGGATCCAGCTTTCCCCTATTTTGTTTATAAGCATAGCACAATGATCCGAATTTTTTCATTCTAGAAAGATCAGGTCTTTTTCCAGTTAACATCTTATACGCTGTCTGACCTGTGCGTTTGTTAAAACATCGGTTCCTAATCACTCCCGCGGTTTGTACTGCATATGGCCATAAAGACTTTGGCAATTCGCTCTCAACTAACATGCATCTCGCCATGTCAAAAAGTGTACGCCAGTTCCTCTCTGCTGTTCGGTTTTGATGAGGCGAATATGGCGCCGAAGTTTCCTGCCTAATGCCGTGTCTACTTAATAAATCTCTGAACTGACTGCTTGTAAATTCAGTTCCATTATCAGAACGAATGCACTTGATTTTCCCATATGACGCCACATCTGCAATAAATCTTTCAGTTGCTTGAGTTGTATCACTTTTGTGTTTCAGATTATATACAAATGTTGCACCTGAATAATCATCAACAAACGACAAAACAAACTTAAACCCTTCTTTAGAGTTTGGCGTAATCGGACCAGCCAAATCCGTATGTACCAACTCTAATGCTGCCCTGGCCTTTTCATCCGGTTCTCGGTTCCTAGTTTGAATAAACTTCCCTTGTATACAGGCTTCACATTGCATATTTTTGTTGATTTTACCCTTAATTTCCATTCCATCAACGACATTTTGCAGATTTTGAACATCCTCATAATTACAGTGTCCTAGGATTTCATGCCACGTTTGCATATCAAAACATCCATTACATTTATCTTCAAACTCTTGCACAGTGTTTATAAAGAACAGTCTCTCGTGTTCATATATAGGGAATTTTGTTCCATCAACATGTTTAAGAAAACTGTCCCCGTGTTTGAAAACCACAGTGGCTCCGTTACTAGTAGCTGCTTTTACTGACAAAATGTCCTGTGGGAACGATGGAATGTAGAGTGCTTGTTTCAATGTTACCTTGTGGCTGCGTCCTTTACTGTCGATCATACTTATCTCAGCATCTCCTCGCCGCTTTGCAGCTCCTCTGCTCCGCCTTCCGTCAGCCAACTCTACACAATGAGCCTCGGGTTGAAATGTGTCATCAAAAGTCTTAAAACTCTCGATCTTTGTGAAGATATGTGACGTCGCTCCCGTATCCACCAATAGCTGGTTATTCAGCATCTCTTGGCCGCCGTCCGGGACCCTCTGGGGTTTGGAGCCCGTCTTGAACGCGTAGTCCTTCTCCACGACCCCTCTCGCTTCATCCCGTCTTAGCTTCCTTCTACAGGTCGCATCTTTGTGTGTACTACTCCGGCAAAAACTGCACCATACTCTAGATCGGCACGTTCTTGCAGTGTGTCCCTTTAGTCGAAAATTTAAAACACACAATCTCATTATTCTTTGATCTTCGGTCATCTGCTCGCCATGAAGTAGAATCCTGGTCTGATTGCACTTTTGTCCTCATTACGTTGTCATTAGTTATAGCCACACGCATTCGCTCGGTTTCTTCATAACTTCTGAGTTTTACTTTAAAATCTGAAAATGTGATTTTTGCTTCACTCTGTGTAACGTGCACAATCAGGGGTTTAAACGTCTCTGGTAGACCTTTCATTATCATTGCGATCAGAAGTCCATCAGTTAGTGACTCACCCGCATTTTTTAACGCTGTGATAATTGCTTCTGCTCGGATAATATAGTCCGTCACACTTTCATTCTTTTCATTTGTGAGAGAAGTGAGTTCGGTGTACAGACTTATGATCCTTGGCTTGCTCACTCCTGCATAATGACCTCTCAAAATTTTTAGGGCCTTCCGTCCGTCATCAACTGCATCTCTCATAACTAACGATAAACTTTTGTCATCCAGAAATTGTATCAACTCTGCATATGCTTCTGCATTTTTGTCATCATCTTCACCATCGGCTTCTTCATCACCCTCAGCCTTTAAGATGACATCTTTCAAACCTTGTAGTCTGAGATGACCAAGGAACTTCGTTTCCCATATCTCATATTTCCTTTCATCTCCATCAAATTGCAAACGGGAATATCGACTGCCCGACTCTGCCGTGCGTCTGCTCATGATGCACAAAAACGCTTACTCACTCAATCGTGCCAAACTTTTAACACCTGCCGGTAACTTGCGCAGCGGAAGCGTGCTGGGCCCATAACCTGTTAGCAGAGCTGCTCTGGGCCACGTCATGGCATAATATTTTTGAGGGAGAATAAAAAGTCAACACACATATCTTATTTCTGATGGAGGACTCTGCCACTACACTTCTCCAGTCCATTCACAAAGTCGTTGCATGGTGAGACATGGATAGGAAGTGGGCGGAGCCTTTTACCGTCATTTTATTGTGACGCAAAGTACAAACACCTGTGGACACACAATCCAACAGAAACGTTTCCAGCGGTGAGTATCATGGTTGCTAGGCAACCTGAGCAGTGCGACGGAGCCTAGACCGTCCCATTTCACAAGCCTCTCACTTCCGACCTTAGCGGTCTTTGAGTACGCGGCCCTTGTGGACTGCTAAGGCTGCGTATTTTAAGGCTGCAGACCCTGAATTGGGATACAGCCACAGAGACAGAACACCAAACCATGATAACCGAAACATGGGAAAATAATAATCAAAACTGTACACTAAGAAAGCAGAACAACAAAGCATGGAGCAGCAAAAAACCAAAACACAGACAGCAATAAATACAAAACACACAGCGAAGGGAAAGGGTGAACACAAGACCCAGGGAACACAGATAAACGTGAAGGCAAGAGGACCTAAAACAGTGAATAAAAAATAACCACAAACTCAAAATGCTGGGTCGAGAGACCCAGGACCATGACACCTAAATGCATTGAGTTGCCACTATGTGATTGCCCAATTAGTGAGTAGTTAACGAGCAGTTCGAGGTGTACCCAATAAAGGTCACTCTTTTTTACATTTGTTTTAGAATTGCAATATCCTCTTTACACAGGGCCAGGAAAGCATTTCCCCTTGAAAAATAAGATAATAGAAAACAACCTATATTTGTATTCACTCAGGTTCTCTTCATCTAATCTGATAACAGATAAATGAGAGAACAAACCAAAAAATAAATAACTTATCAGTCAAATACTTTTTCATACCACTTTGTAAGTACGTAACTGTATTTACTTAGTATAACTGTGAATAATTACACAAAACCTTAGTGTTTCATATAAAAGCAAAGCTTCATATGTCTTCTTTCCAACAAGGTAAAGCAGGCTTTTATTACAATTAAGTTCAACATACAGTGGTTCATTTGGTGTGGTCATTTTGGAACATTTACCAGTTATCTAACCCACATGTGAATTGGAAGGACTGTGTAAGAATTGGCGGGACAACTACACACAAGCCTCATTATTATTCACACATGTGTGAATATTCATGAGGTCCTGCTATTACACACGCTACCACCAGGGACACTCTTGGTGATACACAGATTTAACACAAAATCAAGTTTATATGTATTAAACCGACATCTTGATTTTTTTGTTTTTTTAGGGTTAGTGGACCAATAGAAACCACTCTACGTTGTTAGATTTCAGTCAAAATTAGCAGGACACCGCCTCTGTCCTGTTAATTCAAAATGTCCTTCTAGTGTGGTGTGTATTCAGACGAAATGTCCAGCTAATACATGTTTACCAACGCACACACACACACACACACACACACATAGGTCAGTGAATGCTGCACACACACACTGACTGCCACCTCAGGGTGCTTTATACTGTAAGATAAATTCAATAATACACAATGAATCCAGTATGTGTGTGTGTGTTTCAGAGTGGAGAGGAAGGAGTGGTCACGGATGAAGAGCAAAGGTAAAATAATAACACACACACAGGAGGAGGAGGAGGCGTGGTTATTCATCAGTGACTCCTCCACACACACTCCTGTGATGATAGTTTGACCTCCTGATGATCAGTGAGGAGGAGCCTGAGAGCTCAGGAACAGGAAGAGGTCAGAGGTCATTCATCGAAGCTCCATGTTCAGTGTGAGGAAGTTAAATAAAACCTGCAGCCTGTGCTGAAGAGACAGGAAGTGGAAGTATTTACTTCCTGTTTTCTCCTCTGCGAGGATCCAGAGGAAGTCACTCAGACTCAGAAACACAAAAACACAGAGGCGTCCATCAGCTCTGACCTCATCACAGCATCACAGGAACCTTCAGACAGGAAGTGACCTCTGACCTCTCTCACTTCTAACCACGTGACTCAGTCAAACTGAGGGTTCATGTAACCTCAGACCCTCCTCATCATCATGTCCCCGTCATGGGTCAGATCTTCGTATGATGTCACTTCCTGTGTTTTCAGGTGTTTCTTCTTCTTGCAGGTAGAGAAGGCTTCGTTCACAGCTACGAGCTCATCACTCAGATTGAAGGTCAGTGTCACCAGTAACCTTTGACCCCCAGACTCTAAATCAAACTGTTCCCGCCTCTGACTGTGGGTCACATGACCTCTGTGTGTGTGTTCAGTGGACTATGCCCGCCCCATCATCATCCTGGGACCCACCAAAGACCGCGTCAACGACGACCTGCTGTCCGAGTTCCCCGACAAGTTCGGCTCCTGCGTTCCCCGTAAGGCTCCGCCTACAGGTGGGCAAACAGGAACTGAACAGACAGGTTTCTAATGTGTGCCTCGCTCTCTCTCACAGATACAACTCGCCCTCGCAGGGACTACGAGGTGGATGGGCGGGACTACCACTTTGTGGCGTCACGGGAACAGATGGAGCGGGACATCCAGTCGCACCGCTTCATCGAGGCGGGGCAGTACAACAACCACCTGTACGGGACGTCGGTGCAGAGTGTGCGACAGGTGGCCGAGCAGGTGACAGTCCACACTTTCCCACAGTGGCCGTTTCCACTCCCACAGTGGCAGTATTGTAACGGTGTGTGTGTGTGTTCAGGGGAAGCACTGCATCCTGGATGTGTCGGCCAACGCCGTGAGGAGGCTGCAGGCGGCACAGCTCCACCCCATCGCTATCTTCATCCGACCGCGGTCGCTGGAGAACATCCTGTGAGTCTAACACGTCACGTAAAATCATGAGGTCAGATCAAACTGCTCTCTGACTCCGCTCATAAAGGTCAAATCAGACCAACCTCCCAGATCCAGTAACAGACAGAGGTCTGCAAAAGCAGAGATGGGATTCTGACATCTGCCACCTGGTGATAGACGAGTTGTGCCTCATCCACAGACTCTAGTGTGGGTGCCCAGCTGGGCCCCCACGGGAGACCCTACCAGGGACAAAAAGCCCCCAACACCACAGGTTGCGAATCAGGGAGGTTCTTAATTTTTGATTCTTAAAGTAAATTAAAGTTCAAACATGAAAATCTCAAATGTCATTCAATTACATTCTTTAAAAGAAAATTAATTAAAATTTTAAATAAAATTTTTTTTAAAGATTTGATTCAAAGTGTTGTGGTTATGTGGGCGGAGCCACAGAGCATTTCATGTCGCTGTGAGAATTAACACGTGTGACATTGGTGCAGGGACTTGAACAAGCGCCTGTCGGAGGAGCAGGCGAGGAAAGCTCTGGATCGAGCCATCAAGCTGGAGCAGGACTTCCTGGAGTGCTTCACAGGTAAAACAACGATTAAGTTCACGAGCGTTCACGTGTGAAACGTACGAGCGTCTCGGGGTTTGATGCCATCTTTGCCTGTCTTCCAGCCATCGTGCACGGCGACAGCTTCGAGGAAGTCTACCACCACGTCAAAGTGGTCATCGAGGAGCAGAGCGGACCCTACATCTGGGTCCCCGCACGCGACAGGCTCTGATTGGCCGACTGTCTTCACGGGAACTGCTGTTAACGTCACGCCCAGGCTCCTCCCTCCCTCCAGCGGGTTTTTGTTTTCTTCTCTGGGAGGGTGACGGGCGCACGCACTGATGGATCAGGATGTTTTTAATCTGAGAGGAGGACAGACTCACACTGATTGGTTTATTATCAGTACATGATGAATCAGAGCCTGTAGACCTGGGGCCCGTTCTTCGTACGTCGCTCACTACATCCAAGATCAAATGACACATCCAAGACAAAACCATCGCGCTAACCGTGAGCTCGCTAATCCGGTTCCCCGAACACACCTGTTGTTGACGATTAGTACAGCTGGACGCAGTAATGTGACATCACTGGGTGTCGTAAAAGGGGCTACGCATCGATAGTAGAAACATTGATCGGCAACCCGCTGATTGGTCGGTGAAAATGTCGAAGGAGCGCGTTCGGTATTTTCCGGCAGCAGAGTAAGAACTCTTGAGTGAGGGATTTCAGGAGTTTCAGAGTTTAATTAAAACGCAAGGGAACGCTGCAAAGGCTGCAAAAGCAAGGAGAGAGGGCTGGCAGGAAGTTGCTGACAAATCAAACTCGTAAGTAATTTAATAATAACAATAATAATGGAGTGGATTTATATAGCGCTTTTCAAGGCACCCAAAGCGCATGACAATACCACTATTCAGTCACTTTATTATTTATTTATAGATTTATTATATTACACTATATTATCCAATATTATATTACATTATATTATATTGTTATATTATATCCCCTTTCACATTAGAGCCACGACAGGACCCACTAGAACATGGGAACAAGTAAAAGTGAAATATAAGAATATTCTACAGAATGGTAATATTTATCACTTATATTGCTTTTAGTCTCTTGGAAAGAGACCCTGGAATAATCTGTTTGTTCATAATAGCAACCAAGAAAAGGGCAGAGCAGAAAAAGGACAGGTGGTGGTCCTGCACCCCCTCGTCAACAAGTTGGTTAAGTGAATAATACCCTCACGGGAATATCGATATCTCTCAATGAGCACACTGTCGCGCTGAGCTAAAGGATCCTGTCTATCCCGCAATATACGCTGAATTCTGAGGACTCTCCTTATCAATCTTGCACCTTCCGCAATGGGTGGCTCGCGTATACAGACAGGACATGGCTGCGACAGACTTCCCAAATCCACCTTGGCTTTTATAGCCGTGGTCTCTCATCTTGATTACACGAAGTAATTTACAATTACTACTCTGAACTATGAATTACATCTGTAATAATCACATACATGTAATAGAATGTTAATAGTACATTTCCCTTTTTTAGGAAATGACCTGTATGTATCTGTGTGACATCAATACAAGGATCAAGTGCTGCATTATCTTTAGTTACATTGATGTTATTTATTTATGGTGAAACAGTGGTGGAATATCGCTGTTGTTTTCGTATAAATGAAGTGGACATACCTGCGTGGCCGCGATCTAATCCTGTTTACATAAAGTAAACCTGCTCCCGAGCAGGTTTACGCTTACGGCTCTGTTGCTATGACAGCAAGTCCCGGATGAGCTTCGGGAAACCGAACGATCCAAGATCACGCGAAATCGTCAACAATCTAATCCAGCTAACTTACTTAGCGAGGTACGAAGAACGGGCCCCTGGTACTGAAGTATTTATATCATGCTATTTATTTATTTATCTATTTATTTATTGGTTTGTGTGATGTGAAGATGGTGTGTGCGTGTGTGTGTGTGTGTGAGTGTGCACGTGTTGGTGTGTAGTGTACATACAGACTTGTGTGACTGTAAATAAACGATGGGGCTCAAACACACAGTCTATTTCAGGGCTTAAAGTAACAAACAACCACTGGACTACAACACCCACAATCCTCCTCTGCCTGCACCTCTACACCCCCACGCCCTCCCTTTCCACACTTCATCTGCTACTGTCCTCCTCTGCCTGGACTAGAACTCCTCAAAGCACCCTTTGTTTGGACTACAACTCCTCAAACTGCACTGTGTTTGGACTACAACTCCTCAAAGCACCCTTTGTTTGGACTACAACTCCTCAAACCACCCTTTGTTTGGACTACAACTCTTCAAAGCACCCTTTGTTTGGACTACAACTCCTCAAACCGCACTGTGTTTGGACTACAACTCCTCAAAGCACCCTTTGTTTGGACTACAACTCCTCAAACCACCCTTTGTTTGGACTACAACTCTTCAAAGCACCCTTTGTTTGGACTACAACTCCTCAAACCGCACTGTGTTTGGACTACAACTCCTCAAACCACCCTTTGTTTGGACTACAACTCCTCAAACCGCACTGTGTTTGGACTACAACTCCTAAAACCACCCTTTGTTTTGACTACAACTCCTCAAACCGCATTGTGTTTGTACTGCAACTCCCTGTCTTTCCCCCTGCTTCCACTAAAGCACCCACAATCCTCCTTGGTTTTGACTGCAACAACTTTATGCTGGACTACATGACCCACAATCCTCTGTCTTGACCTAAACGCACACAATCCTTCTTGGCTGAACACTGAACTGCCCTCATATGGACTACAGCTCCCATAATCCCCTCCTGATGGACAGTTTGGATTGAAACACTTCCATTTTTAAGCAAAAACGTCTGGACTGCAGCACCAACACTTCCCAGTTGT
This sequence comes from Rhamphochromis longiceps, assembly GCF_057381845.1. Classification (NCBI taxonomy): domain Eukaryota; kingdom Metazoa; phylum Chordata; class Actinopteri; order Cichliformes; family Cichlidae; genus Rhamphochromis; species Rhamphochromis longiceps. Next base: position 311,023 of record NC_140565.1, read on the forward strand.
GGTGATGGATAAACTCCACCCACAAATGTCTACAGCACAGAAGGACTACATTACTTGGTCAGTCACAGGAGCTCGTTCAGTGAGAGACTGAGATTACCGAAAAGCACCACTGAACGACACAGGAAATCATTCCTGCCTGTGGCCATCTCCCTGTACAACGCATCCACTTAACACACTGTTTGCTGCTACAACTACACATGTTTCTTTTCCAAATATTTATTTATAAGTGACTTATGTATGTAGGTATGTATATATATGTATATATTGTACTATTCTTAGTTAGCGTATTGTCTGTCTTGTCTTAATGTTGGTTTAAAATGGAGCACTGTAACAAAAAATAATTTCCCCCAGGGATCAATAAAGTATTCTGATTCTGATTCTGATTCTGATTACCCACAAGTCTCAGCTGATCCAGGCCACACATGCTGCCTGTGGGTCTGTGCTTGACTACAATACCCATGATTCCCTGCTCAGATGGCAGGGTGGAGACTGTGAAATTACCCTGCTGAGGGGAAGGCGGAGCTAAAGATTGAGGTTGGGGTAGCATCAGGGGGCGGGGCATGTGTCCCGCTCACAGGACTCTGTTACCCACAGTGCTTTGGGTGTAGATGGGTTCCAGCGGGGTTTCCCAGACTGAATATCAGGGTCGTGTGAATAATAATAATTATTATAATGAAAGTAATCCTACTTATAGATGATGTAATATCATCACACACACGTGCACTCAGCGGGGTCACCTGAGGTCACGTTAGTTTGTGAGCACTGACAGAAACACTGATGTATCATTAAATCTGAGTATTGATTAGCCTGCCTCTCACACACACACACACACACACACGCACACACGCACACACACACACACACACACACACACACACAAACTCACACACACACACACACACACACACACACACACACACACACACACACACACTCATTTATGCACACACACAAACTCACACACACACTCATTTATGCACACACACAGACTCACACACATTTATGCACACACACACACACACTCACACACACTCACACACACACACACACACACGCACACACACACACACACACATTTATGCACACACACACACACACAAACTCACACACACACTCATTTATTCACACACACACACACACAAACTCACACACACACACACACACACTCACACTCATTTATGCACACACAGACACACACACACACACACAAACTCACACACACAAACACACAGACACACAAACACACACACTCATTTATGCACACACTCACACACACACACACACACACACACACACACACTCACACAGAGTTGAGATAGTTTGATGAGCGGCTCGTTGTATAATGACATGAATTAGTTATAAATGAAACTCTTGAAATATTGAAATAAATTCCTTATAAAAGCTGACTGAGTCTCCTCCATGTTGGATCCTGCGTGTTCGTGCACAGCTGACTGCTGACTCCGCCCATCAGCTGAAAGTCCTGACAAACATAAATTTATTATTTATTATATGACCAAGGTGGTGTCATAGATGCTGATGGAGCTGAGGACCTGCACGTTTAACCACAGGTGATAAATATGAGTGAACACGCCTCACATGAAACCTGTTCAGCAGACCAACAATCTGCAGGTCATCTATGAATCTAATCACAGGTCATTTTCTGCTACAGAAATGATCCCTATTAGTGCCAACTGTATGTATGCTGAACTAGTGAGGTTACAAAGTAGGGTGGGTGTAAAGAGGATTTAAAGATTTCTTCATTCATTTGAATGGAAATAAAAAGTAATAAAAGTTTAATATTTTAAAAAGTTTAAAAGCTACAGAATGAACAGTAATAGTGGTGTATTCTTAAAAAGCTGCAAGTTTGGATACCAGAACAGTTTCTGGAGAACAAAGTGTGCAGGAGAAACGCCAGTGTGAATGCTGACAGCCAAACAGACTGGTTCTTATATCAATCTGAGCACTCAAAGCACTTTATACAACTAAGGAGCTTGCAAATGTGACCTCTGTGTAGTGTCTTCTCTGGTCTGCATTCACAACAAAAAGGCAATGGTTAGAATGCTCTCTTTTTAATGTCGTGGGCAATCAGCACAAAACCTCGCAGGAATCCTCCATTGTTCTGAGGATTACATTTCCACTTGCAATGTGATCGTATAGTGGTAAATTTATACAACCAAAATAGAAAAAAACTTCAACACCATTAACATTGCATGTTAAGTTTCCCAAATGAAAGGAATATAGAAATATATTTTAAAGCTGTACATGAAACAATGTAAATTCTAAACAGTGTGGCACAGTCACATACCTGCATTCACAACAAAAAGGCAATGGTTAGAATGCTCTCTTTTTAATGTCGTGGGCAATCAGCACAAAACCTAAATGGGAAAGCGACAACAGAGTTAGCTAACTATGCTCCCATTTTGTTTCCTCTCCTCCCAATAAAGAAATCTCACATAAACGTGCACTCAGTTCAAACATAAGGACTGGAGAAATGACCCGCAACGAATGATGTATAAACAACAAAAATAATCGGGTCAGACTGTATTACTTTAACAGCCTGCGATATGATTTTTCCTCCCCACGACATTTGCGCATTCCTTACCTCGCAGGAATCCTCCATTGTTCTGAGGATTACCCAGAATCCCTTGCCCTTTGTGAATATTGCAGGGTGACTTTTTCGACAGTAGGTGGCGCCAATGTCCCATTTAGCGGGATTTAACTTCAACTCTATTTAACTATGTTACACACACCCCTCCTAAATCCTGCTAAATTGGGGCATGACAACAGAAAAAAAGAAACTTCCAATGCATAAAACATAACAGTGTGACCGTGGGAGCACAATATAGTTCAAGTCAGTTAAAAAAACTTTCCATATGGAATAAGGCAAGCAAGAGAGCGGCCAATTCCCCTGCCAACCCAGATATGAAAGATGCCGTATACACCTCCATGATGTGAACATTGCTCCACACAGGTATTGCCCAAAACGTTCTGAGTAACAGCACATTTGCAAAACGGCTAGTAATCTATCCTGAAAACATATTTCGCACAAATGAAAACAAGGAGTCAACTGTCGACACTGAATCATCAACCTGTTGTTCATTGATCTCACAAATGAGACGTGTTGGAGGTTTCACAGGTCTACCTGATCTAGTACAAAGAGGTGGTGGCTGTGTATGCACTACACGGTCCTCTGCACTCAGTCGTGTGTCAGTCACAAGATCAGGGGAAACGACATGTGGAGCATCTCCCGCCAGAAGCTGCGAGGAGGCACTCTGGGACACAACAGATTCAATAGAGGGGGCAGGGGAGGGCAACCGGGAAACCAACGGGTCACACACAGCAGGCGGGGCCACAGTCGATTCTGCCTCAGAGGTTGGGATGCCGAAAGCCGCACCAAGAGAACAACCAGGTTGACCAACCGCAGAGTCCCTGTCACTTGCTTGGTCCATCTGCATGAGCCAGCGAACCGTCTTCGTCTCACCATCCTGCACATCACCTGGAAGTTCTGGTTCACCTTGTCCACTATCCGCAACCGAGGGGCAGGTTGACACTGGTATGCACTCGTTTCCTGCAGGAATGAAACTCACAGGAAGTAGTAGGTTTCGGTGAACAACTTTTTCCCTGAGTGTCACAGGGTCTCTGATGTGGTACACATTGATGTCAGGTTTCACAGACGCCACCTCAAAAACTGTGGATTCCCATTTGTCAGCGATCTTCCTCTTTCCTCTCTCACCACGATTAGCAAGCAAGACTCTGTCACCGACTGAGAGGGGCGCACCCTTAGCCTTGCGGTCATAATTCTTCGCCTGGCGAGCCTGGGCAATACGGCTGTTCTGCCTGGCAATGCGGGCAGCCTCAGACAGGTCACGCTTCAAATGGGTGACAAATTCACCGTGGTCAACAACGGCACCATCAGGGAGAACATGCTGGAAAACAACATCAACAGGCAGACGAGGAATTCTCCCAAATAAGAGAAAAAAAGGTGCGAAACCTGTTGTTTCATGCTCAGTGCAATTGTAGCAGAACGTCAACATCTGAAGCATTTGCGGCCACCTGGCTTTGGATTGAGGGGGCAAAGCCCGTATCATGTTTCCCAAGGTCCTGTTGTATCGCTCAACAATACCATTCCCCATCGGGTGGTAAGGAGTGGTGTGTGATTTCTGGATGCCAGCCATGTCCAGGAGCTCCTTAATGAGTTGACTCTCAAAGTTGGCTCCTTGATCAGAGTGTATACGTCTGGGAAAGCCGTACACACAGAAAAAGTCATTCCACAGGCGGCGAGCAACCTGCTTGGCAGACTGATTCTTACAAGGGAATGCATGCGCTAATTTGGAAAAATGGTCTGTGACAACCAAAACATCAACGCACTTCTTGTCAGTCTGTTCAGCAGTCCAGAAGTCGATGCAGACTAGCTCCATCGGTTCAGTGGTACAAATGCTCTCCAGTGTGGCATGGTCATTCGGCTCCGGGGTTTTCCCAACCGCACAACGAAAACAGCCTTTCACATGATTGATGATGTCACGCTCCATCCCTGTCCAAAAGAATCTCTGCCTTGCAAGAGACAGGGTGCGGACTTGGCCCTGATGACCCGCCGTATCATGGATGCCTCGGAGAACTTCAGTCTTCAGAGTGTCTGGGACAACAAACTGGTAAATCGTCATGTTCATGTTCCTGTCTTTCTTCACCTTATACAACATACCATCTTTAATCAAGAGCCTGGACCAATGTCTGAGTAATTTCATCACACCACGGGACTCGCCAGCACGTTCACGCCTGGTGGGCCTCTTGTGATGCCGGACATAAAAGGAAACTCTGCCCAAAACCTCATCTTGTTCCTGCAGGTTAGCGAGTTCACTTCTCGGCGTACAGGCAGGACGGGCAATAGTTGGGACCTGAGGGATATCAGATCCCACACCCCTCACATGGCCGATACCACCAGTGTCATGCGCAGCCAACACAGCAGAAACATCCTGTGACGAGAGAGAACCTTGAGGGTTAGCTAGGATAGTTGTAGCTCCTTCCTCAGACTGATCCACAACCAACTGGCAGTTTGCAGCACACCGAAACATATCCTGCACAGTCCCATCCACCAGACCGTGCATTTGGTTCAATAGGGCAGCATAAGGTTCAGTGACTAGCCTGTGGCCTATGCACGACTGGACAAATGGCTCTCTACTCAATGCATCCGCTACAACATTTTTGGTGCCAGGGACATACTTCAGTTCAAAACTGTATGCTGCAAGCTTTGAAACCCATCATTGCTCACATGCATCTAACCTAGGCTTGGTTAAGATGTATGTCAGCGGGTTATTGTCCGTCCACACTGTGAAGTGGCTCCCTTTCAGCCAATGGCTAAACTTGTCACAGACTGCCCATTTCAGAGCAAGAAACTCCAAACGATGCGCTGGATAGTTTAGCTGAGAGTGTGACAGAGTCTTACTGGCGAATGCCACTGGTCTGGCGATGCTACCATCAGGGGGCAACTGTGAGAGGACGGCTCCAAGGCCGTCAAAGGAAGCATCAACTGCAAGGAGAAAGGGCGCAGTAAAATCTGGATGGGCTAATGTGACACTATGCACAAGTTCATGTTTTAGGGCCTTGAATGCTTCCCTGCACTCATCAGTCCAGTCAGCCGGAGACAGCTTCACGTGGCCCCTTTTAAATTTAGGCTTACGGCCTCTACCTCTCTTGCGTAGCGCAGCTGGTTCAGCCACAAGATCAAACAGTGGCTTAGCTTTTGCAGAGCACCGCTCGATAAAATGATGGTAGTAGAGAACCATCCCCAGGAAGGATCTGATTTTCCTTGCACATGGTGTCACCCCGTCAGACTCCATCAGGTCTGCTTCCTCCACATTGTCTATAGCCTGCACTTTACTTGGGTCTGTTTTCACACCCTCACCACATATGATGTGTCCCAGGAACTTCACAGACCGCTGGAGAAAGTGGCATTTCTTTGGTGCAAGCGTCAGGTTGTTGGCAGAAAGTCGTGAGAAAACCATCTGCAGACATTCAAGAGCCACCTGTTCGGATGGGGCATAGACCATAAGGTCATCCAGATAACACAACAAACTTGTGAAGTTCTCATCACCAAAAATGGACATCATCATTCGCATAAAAGTAGCAGGACTATTTGTCAGGCCTTGAGGCATCCTGTTATATTCATGAAGGCCAAATGGGGAGGAGAATGCCGTGTATTTTTTGTCGTCCTCGTGGAGTCTGACATTGTAAAATCCCGATGTGAGATCCATTGTAGAAAAAAAAACATTCCCACCAAGTGCTGCGAGGGCGTCTGACTGATGAGGCAATGGATGTGCATCTTTAACTGTTCTTGCATTTAACCATCTAAAGTCATTGCATATGCGCAGGTCACCATTTGGCTTAACAACTAAGACAAGGGGGGATGAGAATTCACTCTGGGACTTACGGATTATCCCTGACTCCTCCATCTCATCTAGGGCAGTGCGAAGCTTCTCGTAATGGCATGGTGGGACCCGTCTGTATGGCAGTCTGAAGGGCTTGTCATCCACCAGGCGGATTCTGTGGACAAAGTCAGCAGCCTCACCGCAGTCCATTTTGTGCCTTGAAAAGATGGACTCATACTGCTCAATGAGTCGCAGCAGCCTATCTCTCGATTCTGGGGAAACTTCACAGGACGAGAGGTCCAGGTCCTGCAGGCCCAAATCACACAAGCGCTGTGACATCTCCGCTTCTGATCTCGGTGCGGGCGACGAGTTCTGTGTGTATTGTGAACTGGATTGAATTTGAACAGGTTCAGGTAAGTCCTGCACAGAAAGACAGGGGGACACATCAGCAATCTTAGCATTTCTCCTGAGAGTGAGGGGCTTGTCGGAGGGATTCACCACTTTAACAGGGACCCAACCATCCCCAAACAAGGAAGTGACAACTCGCCCCACTAGGATCTGTGCAGGTTTGGATCGAGACTGAGTGGGTTCAATAACGACAGCACTTCCTACTGCTGAGGCATCAGGAGCGGGCAGCTTAGCCCACACTAAATGTTCAGACAAGGGCTGCAAGGTGACACGTCTCTTAAGCTTTGCAGTGCCAAAACTTGGAGGCATTGCTCTGCCACCACAGTCATCAGAATAGGACAGCAAAGTTGCCAAATGAGGAAAAGCATCATCCTGGGTACCAACAGTCATTTTTAACTGTGAAATAAGCCACTTTATCGCATTGCTGCCCAGAATCATGTCATCAGCCTGGCCCGGAACCACCAGAACAGGAATCACCACCTTAAAGCCATATATTGACACTGTAAGATCATACATAGCAGAAGGCGTAACGAGGTGACCCCCACAACCAACAATGACAACGTCTTCAGCTGAACGTCTCTCAATATCAGGTATCGATTGTGAAAGTTTCTCATCAACTGTCTCACTTATGGTGCACGCCATAGATCCACTGTCCACTAATGCTTTAAGAACTTGTCCACTACTAGTAGTCACTGCAGAGTAGAATAAGCTATCAGTGTTTGAGAGCCTATGCAAGCCTTGTGCAATCAGTGTTTTATTTGGCGGGACAATGCCACTGTAAGTGGAATACAAAGTGTCATAATCATTAATATCAGTCACATCCAAGATGGGAGGCTTACTTGCTGGATCTGCGCTGTCCTCCCCTCCACGCAGATCGTTCAGTTTCCCTGATGACCACTGGAAGGAGTACGCTTGCCCTCTGGGCAGTTACGTCTCGAATGACCAGGTAGGTGACACAGGAAGCACAATCTGTTTTCCCGACAGTGCGTGAGTGTGGAGTGGGAGCTATCTCGATGGCAAGATGGCGCCGAGTATGGCAGCCTCGTCGCGAGCTCCCCCAAGCAACGGCTTTCTTCTGTGTTTAATTTTACTTTTCCTTTATTTTTTCACGAGCAGCACTTGTCTCCTTTTTTTTTTTTTTTTTTTTTTTTTTTTTTTTTCTAAATGACATCAGAAACAGCAGTATGCGACATTACGTGATGGCAGAGCTTCAGTTCATCCTTTGTCATTTTTTTTTTTTTTTTTTTTTTTTTTTTAATAAATAGGACAGGGGGAATGAATGAGAGAGAGAGGGGGAGAGAAAGAAAGAAAACCAAAGGGGAGAAGAGACGGTGAGAAGGGGGGGGGAAGAGAGAGAGAAAAAAAAGAACTCCTGGGTCACCTGTATGGAGAAAAAAAAACAAACAAACAAAAAAAACAAACAGAGGAGACAGCAAACAACAAAGAGCAACATAATAATAGAGAAAACAAAGCACCATCACAATAAACTAGCTAGTCATAGATATCAGTATTTACTAAGTAATAAACGATATTGTGCAGCACGCAAGATAGACAGCGCACAGTGTGCTTTGAGGCAGCAGCCAAGAAAGCTTTAGTCCGCGTCTGTGAATACCCATGTGTGCATACCTGTGTGGATCAGCATGCTTGCATTCCAAAGGTTTCTCCATGTAATGATCTGCTAGGGAGTGTGGGGGGGCCACAGCCCCGTCCTCCAGGGTGTGAAGCGGGTATGGAGGAGATCAAAACTCCAGACATCCAGAGGCCCCCAGAACACAAGAGACCATGGAAGACCAACAGAGGGGCAGCCGCGCCACTGTCCCAGCACTTGTCTCCTTGTGTACGACCGACAAACCTTACTGGACATAAAAGACGGTCTTTCTTATAACTTTCCGGAGTTCAAGTTTTGCAACACGGACGCTCCGTTTGCAGACCCCCCATTCATCTCACCTGAGACGCCTTTGTTCTCTGTCCCTGGAGGCCGCAAACGCCGACGCAGAGGGAGAAGATCTGGCGTTCTGGTTCGACTGAGACGGCGCACTTACAGACCACCGTTACCCAGTTTATTACTGGCTAATGTGCAGTCTCTGGAGAACAAGCTGTGCGAGCTTCGGGCACGGATCTCATTCCAGCGAGAGATGCGGGACTGCTGCGTGATCTGCCTCACAGAAACCTGGCTATCGGACAAAGTACTGGACTCCGCAATACAACTGCGGGGGTTCTCTGTGCACCGCGCGGACAGGTCACAGGATCTTACTGGGAAAAGCAGAGGCGGTGGTGTGTGTTTCATGATCAACAACAGCTGGTGTGATTATGCGAACGTGCACCCGGTCAAATCCTTCTGCTCACCGGACCTGGAGTACCTGATGATTAAGTGCCGGCCATTTTGGCTACCGAGGGAATTTACAGCAGTGATTATTACGGCTGTTTACATACCCCCACAAGCCGACACTGACCGTGCACTCAGGGAACTGTACAGCGCGATCAGCAGTGAGGAAACCGCGCACCCAGAGGCAGCGTTTATCACAGCCGGAGACTTTAATAAGGGAAACCTGAAGAAAGTCTCACCAAAACTCCATCAACACATCCACTTTAACACTCGTGGAGAACAGCTTCTCGACCACTGTTACACCTCTTTCCGGGATGCGTACAAAGCCCTCCCCCGCGCCCCATTCGGCCAATCAGATCACTGCTCCATCCTGCTCCTGCCCGCCTACAGGCAGAAGCTGAAACAGGAAGCTCCAACCCGGAGGGCGGTGCACTGTTGGACGGACCAATCGGAGTCTGCGCTGCGGGACTATTTTGATCACGTGGACTGGGAAATGTTTCACGTAGCCGCAAAAGACATTGATGAATACACAGACTCAGTCTGTGGATTTATCAGGAAATGCGTGGAAGATGTCGTCCCATCCAGAACAGTTAAATCCTTCCCAAATCAAAAACCCTGGATTAACGGAGATGTTCGCGCGGCACTGGCGGCACGGAACACCGCCTTTGCCTCCGCGAACACATCGGACTACAAACACGCACATTACCAACTCCGGAAGACGATCAAAGCAGCCAAACGTGAGTACAGGGACAGGGTGGAGCAACAGTTTGACAACCCTCGGAGTATGTGGCAGGGACTAAACACGATCACAGACTTTAGAGGGAAAACCAGCACACCGCAGACCACGGCCTCTCTGTGTGAGGATCTAAACGTATTCTACGCTAGATTCGACACAGCGAACACCATGAGACCGGACAGTGTGCGCACCGCGGATGACGTCAGTGCGCACACTGTGTCTGAGGAGGATGTGCGGAGGTGCTTCAGGAAGGTGAACGCGCGCAAAGCTACTGGTCCGGACGGGATTCCCGGCCGCGTCCTCAAGTCATGCGCGGCTCAGCTGGCTGGAGTGTTCACACACATCTTCAACCTTTCCCTCTCTCTGTCTGTAGTCCCAGCCTGCTTCAAAATGGCCACCATCGTCCCTGTACCCAAATCCTCCACCATCTCCTCATTGAACGACTGGCGACCTGTAGCCCTGGCCCCCTTCGTGAGCAAATGCTTCGAGAAGCTGGTCAGGGACTTCATCTGCTCTGCACTACCCGACTCACTGGACCCTCTACAGTTTGCATACCGCCACAACAGGTCCACTGATGATGCCATAGCCCTGACACTACACACTGCCCTGTCACACCTGGAGAAGAGAGACACGTATGTGAGAATGCTGTTTGTAGATTACAGCTCAGCATTCAATACCATCGTTCCCTCGAAGCTGGACAGGAAACTGCAGGATCTAGGACTGAGCAGCTCCCTCTGCAGCTGGATCCTTAGCTTCCAGTCTGACAGACGCCAGGTGGTCAGACTGGGCAGCATCACCTCATCCCCCATCACACTGAACACTGGTGCTCCACAGGGGTGTGTACTGAGCCCTCTCCTGTACTCACTCTACACCTACGACTGCACAGCCACTAACAACTCCAACATCATTGTGAAGTTTGCGGACGACACTACAGTGGTGGGTCTTATCACCAACGGTGATGAGACGGCTTACAGGGAGGAGGTCAGCGCCCTGACCCACTGGTGTCAAGACAACCATCTCACCCTCAACGTCGCAAAGACAAAGGAGTTGATAGTGGACTTCCGGAGGTGCAGAGAAGTACACACCCCCATCACCATCAACGGCGCTGCTGTGGAGAGAGTGAGCAGCTTCCGTTTCCTTGGAGTACATCTGGCTGAGGATCTTACGTGGTCAGGACACACAAACAAAACAGTGAAGAAGGCGCAGCAGCGCCTCTTCTTTCTCAGGAGACTGAAAAGATTCGGCATGAGCCCCCGCATCCTCAGGACCTTCTATCACTGTGCCATTGAGAGCATCCTCACTGGATGCATCACCACCTGGTATGGCAACAGCACCGCCTACAACTGCAAAGCTCTCCAGCGAGTAGTGCGGTGCTCTGAACGGATAATTGGAGGTGAGCTTCCCTCCCTCCAAGACATCTACAGGAAGCGGTGCCTGAGGAAAGCGGGGAGGATCATCAAGGACTCCAGTCACCCCAGCCATAAACTGTTCAGACTGCTTCCATCAGGAAGGAGGTTCTGCAGCATCCGGTCCCGAACCAGCAGACTGAGAGACAGCTTCTTCCATCAGGCCATCAGACTGCTGAACACTTCATAGACACCTCAGCTTCACTACGGGAACTGCAACACTATGCACTCCACACTGTATATAAATGCCACTTGTTTTGCACATATCCAACTCTGTATATTTTTATATATTTTATTTATTATTATTATTTTATTTTTTTTACTATTTAATTTGTAAAAATGTGTATACACACACACACACACACACACACACACACACACACACACACACACACACACACACGTAGGATAATATTTAGTATACACATCCAGAAATGCATACACTATTATATATTGTACATATATTTATTAGTTTCAGATGTAGCCATTCTTGTATTTTGCTCGTTTGTGTTGTTGTGTTTGTCTGTTGCTTGTGGGGCTCGCACACAAGAATTTCACTCGCATGTGCTGTGCCAGTGTGCCTGCACATGTGATGTGACAATAAAAGTGATTTGATTTGATTTGATTTGATCTCTGCAGATGGAACATGGTGAGTCATCTAAGCCCGGTATTCTCGGCAGTCGGGCACTCTGTCGCCTGGCATTAGCTCGAGCATAGCCTGGGCCTTGAAGCAGCACCTTCTCTAGCATGCTGATCAACCTCTCAATAGCAGAGCCATCCTGACTCACAGCTGGCCTCTGCTCATGGTCAGCCAAGCAAGGAGTACCATTTGTGCTAACCTCTGCCTTATTCACAAAGACACAGTCACCCATCTGTGGAGGAGACTGGAACCCCTTACCCAGGTGATACTCATCCAGTACCTCCTGAACTTCACGAGCGGACCATTTATCACATGTTTTGGTTCTAAAAATAAGAGCCAAGTCTCTGCAGGGGCAGTGTCTGATGAACATGCGTGCAACCTCCACACCAGAGTTCTCAAAAGATTTCCCCTGCTCCTTAAGACAGTTGCCAACAACATCAGCAGCTTTGTTCAGCCTCAGCCAGTACTCATATGGATCCTCTCGGTCCTTCGGCAGGGTGGAATAAAAGTCAGCCAGGGGCACAGACGAACACTGGGTGGAACTAAAATGTTTGTGCAGAAGTCTGTAGATAGCTTGTGGATTATGCTGGACATCAATTCCACCATTCCTCACACCAAATTTCACAACATCTTTTGCCCTGCCTCTCAGATGCATCAAAATCTCCTCAGCTTGGTTTTCTGGAAGAATGGCACTCTTCTTTATGTAGCTCTGCATGGCTTCCTGCCACTCATCAACAGACAATGAGTCCGAACTCTCCCCCCGAAACACAGGTGGGTCTTTAACCTGTCGTGGAGCCACCAGCTGGACTTGAGAGAGATCTAGTGAGCGGCTGGAGGGGAGATCTGTTGTTTCATGTGTCGCCTCAGGACATGTATATGTAGCAGATGCAGGGCTCGAAGTGTGTGGTGTAGTCAGGTGTGACAGAATGCTATCAGCCAGGCGTTGCCCAATTTCCTGCACAATGTCGCTCATTTGGTCGACTAGACTCACATCAGTTACTGGGGGGTCTGAGGTAGATAACTTAGTGCACTGTACTGACTGCGACTCAGCCACAAGCTCACAAGAACTATCTGCTGCTCTATGCCCCACCCGACAGTCACCCAGTGAAAAAGGAACAGTTGTGAACCCTCTGCCCCTACCCACAACAAGGGGAGTCACATTTGGGGTGTCATCAGAGTCACTTAGATCCATATCTAGCAGAATATCAATAGAGCTAAGGTGGACTTAATACAATATGGCAATATACAAAGCCAATATAAAAGTATGTCCAACAGTCCCCAAAGTTTGATTCCGTTACCCAACAGACTAAACAATAAGGAAGCTGATGCTCCACGATGATGCTGCGACGAGAAGACACCAGCCCGATTCAGCAGTGTCACGAACGAGTCACGGCACCAATGTGACCTCTGTGTAGTGTCTTCTCTGGTCTGCATTCACAACAAAAAGGCAATGGTTAGAATGCTCTCTTTTTAATGTCGTGGGCAATCAGCACAAAACCTCGCAGGAATCCTCCATTGTTCTGAGGATTACATTTCCACTTGCAATGTGATCGTATAGTGGTAAATTTATACAACCAAAATAGAAAAAAACTTCAACACCATTAACATTGCATGTTAAGTTTCCCAAATGAAAGGAATATAGAAATATATTTTAAAGCTGTACATGAAACAATGTAAATTCTAAACAGTGTGGCACAGTCACATACCTGCATTCACAACAAAAAGGCAATGGTTAGAATGCTCTCTTTTTAATGTCGTGGGCAATCAGCACAAAACCTAAATGGGAAAGCGACAACAGAGTTAGCTAACTATGCTCCCATTTTGTTTCCTCTCCTCCCAATAAAGAAATCTCATATAAACGTGCACTCAGTTCAACATAAAGACTGGAGAAATGACCCGCAACGAATGATGTATAAACAACAAAAATAATCGGGTCAGACTGTATTACTTTAATAGCCTGCGATATGATTTTTCCTCCCCACGACATTTGCGCATTCCTTACCTCGCAGGAATCCTCCATTGTTCTGAGGATTACCCAGAATCCCTTGCCCTTTGTGAATATTGCAGGGTGACTTTTTCGACAGTAGGTGGCGCCAATGTCCCCATTTAGCGGGATTTAACTTCAACTCTATTTAACTATGTTACACACAGAAGCGTCTGGACTTCTCTAAGTTGCTTGAAGATGTTTCACCTCTCATCTGAGAAGCTTTTTGCCACAGCTGTCCTGGTGCACACTTTTTTTCTTAGGCGCACCTGCATAAAAGTTAGGCGAGAGAGACAAAACCTGCATCTCGGAATCTAGCGCACACAAACACAAAGCACAGACCCGACGCATCAGAAACAGCGAGCTGTCGGCTTTCAGCCCCGACGGTGCGTCCGTGTGCTGGCTGTTGAGTGAGAAAGCCGAGAAAGAGAAAGCTGATTCTGATGCGTCGGGTCGCTCTGTGTTTACGCCTTTGTGTGGAATCTGTTTATTTGCTCTCATTTGCTGTTTGGTGGTTGTTGAAATAGTTTTTGAGCTTTATTGCTTCATTCAAGCTACTCACCTCTCTCTATCCACCTGTACTTTCAACTGGACAACGGCCAATCAGAGAGGTCCCGCCCCTGACTATCTCTGATTGGTTTCGACCATGATAGGGCCATAATGTGTGTCTGTTGTTGACCACACGGAGATTTTTTTTTTGCAGAGACTTTTCTTATTTTTTTTACTCAAACAATTGGTCACACTGGTGTGACCTGGGATTTATGACCAAATTGGTCACACTCTAGAGCCCTGCTCCAAGAGGGACAGTGGACCCCCTATTGATCCTCTTCCTAATCAAATGAGCCAAGGTGTGAAGACGGGTGTGGGTCACAGTCAGCCAGGGTTTAAGGTGAGCTCATTGTGAAACCTAGCTCCACTCTATCATATGATTTCCTGAGGTCAGATGGCCCAGGATGTGAGTGGGTGTTAAGGCGTCTGGGGAGGGAACTCAAAACTGGATGGCCTGTATTTATATAGCGCCTTACTAGTCCCTAAGGACCCCAAAGCACTTTACATATCCAGTCATCCACCCATTCACACACACATTCACACACTGGTGATGGCAGCTACATTGTAGCCACAGCCACCCTGGGGCGCACTGACAGACAGGATTATAGATGGCAGACAGTTGGTGTAGTAAATCACCACCTCTGTTCAAAGATGGTCGCTCACAGTGGACATAGATGGCTTCTTTTTTTTCCTTCCAAGCTCCTTAGACCCTTACGATGTAACTCCAGCCCAGCCCATGCAGCAGTATATTAATGACTAACCTCGTATTGTGGATGGATTATCTCAGTTGTTCTCCTGACTGAAGTTTGGTCCGTTTACAGCATCCTGCCATGTGATTGCATTTGTCCCTGACCATCAGGAACCCTCATGTTAACTTTTATTAAGTCCTCAGTTCGTTAGCGATCGCACAGCACATAATTATATACCAGGCAGCCCAACTTCAGTAACCCTACAAACGTCACTGCTGTTTACTCTCCTGTCCTTATTTATGTTGAGATTGATAGCAGAGCTGTACGTTTTAATTTGTTTCTTAAATCTCTCAACCTGCTGAAATCCTCTGCCAACACAGAGGAGATTCTCAGGAGGAAAGCATCATGACCTTCTCCATCACCTGCTGGTTCCACTCCCTCAGCCTTCATACAGGAACAGACTGCAGCACACTGCATCAGTGTGCTCTAAAATCATCGGCCTGCCTGTCAGAACTCTGGCTCAGGTTTTCAGCCCACAGGCCCTTAGATAGGCCCGTTTCGAAACAAACGAAACACAAAGAGCCAGAAACCAAAACGGCAAAAACAGGAGCCCAGAAAACAACTCAAAGAAAACCGACCAAACCAAAAAGGGTCACAAAAGGTACAGGCGGCCAGTAAAACAGTTCCGAAAAAAGTTCAGGGGGCCGGCTTGGAGGTTGACAGCACAAAAGTCCAAACCCGGGCAGTTCAGGAGGCCGACCCTGTGAAAATCAATGGCGGCGATGTAGGCGAAGGAGGTCCGGAGGCTGGCCTCGCAGAGGGCAGTGGTGGCGACTAGGCAGGTCTGGAGGCTGGCCGCGTGGAAGCCAGCACAGAACGACACCGTTCAGGAGGGCGTCGACATTGCCGATGACGTTCAGCCATCAGCCTGGAAAGTGGCCGGACAGGGTGAGCATGAGCAGGCCGGACAGAACGAGGTGAGGCAGGGCCAGACGGTGTGGAGACCTCAGGCAAAGATGAAGCAGGACCAGATGGCAGCATGGCAACTGCAGGCGACGGAACAGGTGGAAACTGCAGGAGGTGGCGCTGCAGGCGACGGTGTGGAAGCCGCAGATGGTGGCGCTGCAGGCAACGAAGACTGGACGGGCCCCTCAGACCCTCCAGTGGAGGCAGAAGGCTGGACGGGCCCCTCGGACCCCCAGGCAGAGACAGAAAACAACTGAAGCGGTTCCTCGGACCCTCCAGCGGGAACAGACGACTGAAGCGGTTCTCCAGAACCCCCAGCAGGAACAACAGACGAAGGCCGGACAGGCCCCTCGCCCCTCAGCAGGAACAGGTGGCAGAACAGATGACTGAGGAGAGGAGTGTTGGTGGCAAGGGTGCCGTTTCCTATGGGATGAGGGAACAAGAACCGGTGGAGAAATGGAGATCTCCTCCTCATCCTCCGACCACATAGCCGCCAGGAAAAAGGCGTGTGGGGAGGGAGAGGAAGTTTGTGGTAGCGATGAGGCAGGTGGAGAGTGTGTGTTGTCCTGGGGCGGCAGTAAAGAAGTGTAGGTAAAGATAGAGAGAGCAAGCTCGCCAGCCCTGACTTGCTCCCTGCAGGCAGCTATGGAGCTGCCCAGCACAGTGTCCATAGAAAACTGAGTTAGCCGAGGGATGCTCAGAATGACAGCATCTACTGCGCGTAGCCCGTCCGCCATGGTCCTCAAATCCTTGGCCTGGGCAATGCGGTCAAGAAGCTTAATCATCCGCTCCATCTCAGCATTAAACTCAAAGGCTGAAGACTCTGCGGGGTCCATCCGCGATCCTCTGTTATGTGACGGCTGTGTGCAGGCAGGAAAAGGACCCAAAGTGCAGACTCTGGACACAAACCTGAACTTAGACAGCTTTAACGCTGAACTCCAAAGGGTAACAAAATTGAGAATACAAAATAAGCTCACGCAGACAGAACACACAGCAAGATGAGGGTAGATAAGGGTAGTCTAAGGAGCTTGGAAGAAAAGCGTCTGGACTTGTTCGCGGTCTGCGACACGGACTCTTCTTCTTCTTCTTCATCTTCTTCTTCTTCTTCTTCTTCTCTCAAAAACTGAAAAAAGCCTGATAACATTTATCCCCTGACTCCTTCTGTACTAACCCTACAAGATCAAGCTTCATAGCAATGCTACTGAGATTTTGGACCAACCGTCTCCTCTATACCGTATATTTCTGACACTGCAAAATAACATGCTCCAACGTTTCATCCTCTCCACAATAATCACATTTCCCCGAGGCATGCTTCCCTATCAAGAACAGTGTGGAATTCAAACCGTATGTCCAAATCTCAGTCTTGACACCACCACCTCCTCTCGTCTACTCCTTCTTGTGGCTCTCCTCACTCCCACCCCCCTTTGGATTTTATATAACCACCTTCCCCTCCTGTCTTCTTCCCACGGTTTCTGCCATCTACCCCTCATTTCTAGCTTAATAATACTCTTTACTTCCTCCTGACCAAAATTCACCGCCAGATCAACTATCTCATGATTAGTGCCTGCCTTTGCTAACCTGTCCGCTGCTTCATTCCCCCTTACCCCAGTGAGCCAGTACCCATACAAACACTACTGACAGACCCATCGTATATATCCTGAAAAGAGTTTGCTGAACCTCTAATAAAATATCTGACCTACCTTTCGAGTGACCAGTCTGTATGTAGCCTGGTTAACTGAAATGGAAATTATTATTATTAATTTACTACTCGGCTACATGTAGACAAACCAAGGCTGCACTTGAATCTGAACAAATAATCGTTTTCAGCGGCCTCAAATCTTTCACCCACTGTACTGCTAATAGAATTGCTAACATTTCTCCTGTAAACACAGACAATCCATTAATAATTCTCTTCCCAATCTTTTCCATAAAGTCCAGAATTACTATTGCCACCCCCCACTTGACTAGCTATATATATCTGCACATACCCATAATACTGATCTATGAAACTGGGGGCAAATCAGGCCTAACGAGACAAAGGAAGCACAACCAGACACATTAACATGAGACACGGACTTTCAAAGTAAAACAGGAAACATAACAGACTGAACTTACAGACACAGACTCACAGGCAGGCACTGCAACAGAGGGAACAGAGACGTAAACCATAAGACAGAACTCTAACAAAGACACCAAAGACTAGAAACGATAAATAATATAATAAACTCAAAACTCCGGGTCAACGACTCAGGCACCCTAACAGTTTTAAACACTTCAGTGTTAATCGTTTTGTTTCAGTTGTTTGAACAAAGTCACTGTGTGAATATGTCAGCTGACATTCATTGTTGTATACAAACTGATATCCTGTGATTTATGCTTTAATCCTGTGATACAGTCAGTGTTGTTGGATAAACCCCGGCCTCTTAATCAAATGTTCACGCCTGGTTTCATTGATATCATTTCCACCCAGAAATCTGGACTTCATCATTTTGCCCTGACATCATTATCTGAACATTAAAACTGCAGCAATGTTAAAATGAATCATGAAAGGACTTTGTTGGCTTCTTTAAAGGTACAGAATATAAATTTTAAATATATGTTTACGTGATTAACTTTGACCAAATTGTTATCAACTGATTATGAGTTATTTTTTATATTCAGTATAAATCTAATTGTGTGGTGGGTCACAAATTTACTTATTAGGTAAAAATCATACTCAGTCTTTTTTATTTTTATGACTTGTTATCTTATGTGCAGCACTTTGTGATTCTATCTAGAAAGGTGCTATATAATTACAATTTTATTTATTAATTAATTAATTTATTTATTTTTATAGGTGGCACAGTGGTTAGCACTGTTGCCACACAGCAAGAAGGTCCTGAGTTCAATTCCAACATCAGGCCGGGGTCTTTCTGTGTGGCTTTTGCATGTTCTCCCCGTGTTTGTGGGTTCCCTTCAGGTACTCCGGCTTCCACCCACCGTCCAAAGACATGCAGCCTGAACCAGATCTGAGAGTCCTCCAAAAAACAGTAAAAACCTGTGTTTGAAACATTAATGTAACTAACAGTTGTCTGGTTTTAAACTGGTTTCAGGTATGAACTGGTCTGTGAGTGAGAGTCCTGCTCTGACCTCGGGCCTTCCTCCTGTAGTAGATTAATCCAGCCAGAGATAAGATCAGACCCAGGATCAGTCCTGAGGCTCCGATGGTGAGCTTGTTCCTCTCTGACTCAGACATGGACGAGTCTGAGGACACACAGGTTAGAGTCAGACAGGTCAAACTGGTTAGTTTACAACACTGTGGTGAAGGTTACAGAGGTGCTCTATGTTGGACTGGTGCAGAGCGTGGTCAGAGTGCATCAAGGTTAGCAGACATCAAAGCTTTACAGGGTGTGGATATCAGCCACAGAGCTCATGTAACATCTGTTTACATGTTGTTGAACTGACAGTGACTGTGACGTGAGGTCAGCTGATCACAGCTGCACACAAACAAAACAAACGACTTTTCCTCACTGAGTCTTTTCCCCACTTTGCATTGCTGCACCTGATCTTAGTTTCAGTGTTCATTGATGACCTCACAGAGGTAGTTGTAATTAATAGCAGCAGGTTTGCCATTTAAAGTTTTCATGCTAAGCTAACCATTTTATGACATCAATGGACAGAACGAGGTCAATATTTTCATTTGACAGCACAACTATGACAAATGAACTCTTCTAAAACACCATGAAATCTATGGAAGTACTTTATAGTCTTGGATGAGATGAAATCAATGTGGCATCTGGTTTGATTGTAAATGGTAAATGGCCTGTATTTATATAGCGCTTTTACTAGTCCCTAAGGACCCCAAAGCGCTTTACATATCCAGTCATCCACCCATTCACACACACATTCACACACTGCTGATGGCAAGCTACATTGTAGCCACAGCCACCCTGGGGCGCACTGACAGAGGCGAGGCTGCTGGCGCCACCGGGCCCTCTGACCACCACCAGTAGGCAACGGGTGAAGTGTCTCGCCCAAGGACACAACGACCGAGACTGTCGGAGCCGGGGCTCGAACCGGCAACCTTCCGATTACAAGACGAACTCCCAACTCTTGAGCCACGATCGCCCAGATTAGTGTAATCCAGATTAATTGTAGACAGCCCGTTTTTAAATGTTAAAAGAAGTGAGAAAACATTTAATAAATATCTCTAGTAATTATTTACTGCTCATAAATATTACACTTTCACCATCATATTATTCCTCAACAAAGCGTAAACTTGCAGCAGTAACTCACGTTGGTGCAAATGCATCTGTCAGCACCCACTGGTCGTTGATCAGAGACCCTCCTAAAACACCACTGGACCCTCCAACAAAAAGGTTTATGACAGCGAACCAGGGCCAACTTCCTGGTGCTGCATCATGAGCTCCTGTGATGCTGCTGCTGTTCACAGCCCTGCTGCCACATGCTGAGAAAAGAAAAGACCGCACAGTTTAACAGCGAGTACACAGATCAGCACATGAAAACCACTCAGAGACAGAGGTAACACTGATCAGTGCATCCTGAGCGCTGGCATTCATGTGGATGTTATTTTAAGAAGGATCTGAAGACTCTGGTGCACATGTGATCCACAGATCTTCCTCCTCTGTGTCACAAAAGTGGAAGATTTTACTGACAAAAGTATTTCACAGATGAAAGAAAGACCAAACGTCAGCGCACTGTGTCACTGAAACGAATGTGGAGATCACTGTGGACATGTTCTCATTACTGTACAGTAGACTTGTAGTCAAGACCGCCTAATCCGAGACCAAGATAAGACCAAGACCAGAGGGTATGGAGACCAAGACAAGACCGAAACCGAGTCGAGACGAGACCAAGACCAAGACCGAGACAAAAAAGTCTTTAAACTGCAGCCAGATGCTATTCTATATACATGTGCAGGACACCTTAAACTAGTTTTTTAATGAAGCAGCAAGGCAGAACAAAGTCAGGGCTGTATCAAGACACAGGGACTAAACCCCAATTCAACCAGACCCAGAACTGATCCGGAATTAAAACAGGACCACAACAGTTCAAAATCAGGACTACTGAGGACTTAACCAAGACAGAACCAGAATCAGAACTAGATGATGGTAGCACTAAAAATCATCATAGACCTGCACTACACTTATTTTTTAATTCTACCAAAGTCCAATATTTAGATTGAGAAACGTTTATATAATTATTTATCCTCATTGTGCAAACAAGCTGCAGAACTTAATAAATATAGAATTTGAAAAGTAACAAATGCCATCTAAAAAGAAACACTAGGTACTGGATACATGTTCTGATGAGTTTTAGCAAACAACCATTTGACTAACATGTGTGTCTCACCTGCTCTTGTTCATCTCTCCCCCTCTCTCTCCCCCTCTCTCTCCCTCTCTCTCCCTCTTTGTGCTGACAATCAAGCCAAACACCAACATCATCAAATCTACAGTTGAAACCAGATATTTATGTACTCTTCAGATAAAAACACAAACACTTTTTTAATTGTAACATCAAATCAGACTAAATGTTTATTTTTTTAGATTGATAAATATAAAAACATATTTGTTAACTTTAAGAGTAAAGAGAGAAACAGTGCAGCGAGGAATGCCCAGACCTCTACATTGGAGAGACCAAACAGCCACTTCACAAGCGCATGGCACAACATAGAAGAGCCACCTCCACAGGACAAGACTCAGCAGTCCATCTGCATCTTAAGGATAAAAGACACTCTTTGAGGATGCCAATGTTCACATTTTGGACAGAGAGGACAGATGGTTTGGAAGAGGAGTGAAAGAAGCATCTATGTCCACTGTGAGCAACCATCTTTGAACAGAGGCGGGGTTTACGACACCAACTCTCTGCCATCTATAATCCAGTTTTGAGATCCCTCCCCAGACGCCTTAACGCCCACTCACATCCTGGGCCATCTGACCTCAGGAATTCGCATGATAAGGTGGGGCCAGGTTTCACAATGAACTCACCCGAAACTCTGGCTGATTGGGACCCACGCCCAGTTTCACACCTTGGCTCAGGCGATTAGAGGATCATCAGGGGGTCCTTTTGTCACTCTGTGGGGGGAAACTCCCACTAGGTTTATATCTGGGACTCTCCACCATTTGACCTTAGAACTGAAGAAGCTTCTCGGATGAGAGGTGAAACGTCTTCAAGTAACTTAAAGAAGTCCAGACGCTTTTCTTTGCAAGCTCCTTTGACCGTCATATTTACATTATTAGTTCAGTACGAATGATTTGCTTTGGTACCTGGTCAAACTTAAGCTCTCCTCTGTCTGCAGCAAACTCGCAGGCAGCAGCTTCTCCCCCCTCGCTCACATGGGTGCTGTGCTCAGTCGCCCAGTGCCTGAGCTCGGATCATACCAAAATTAGGGGGAATTTACGACGGTGCGCTCTGTGCTTCGTGTGTTGTTTTTGTTTTATACAGTTGTCAGTCAGGCATCTGACAAACAAATTACACTCCAAAAGACCCCATGCTTCTGAAAAAATGACCCGGGCTTAAGCCCAGTAAGACCCCCGCTCCGCTGATGGTTGACTCCAAATCTCCCGAACACTATGTCGATTTGAGAACGCAGGACCGAAACAGCGAGACCGAGACCAAGACAAATGTCCGTCGAGACCAAGACAAGACCAAGACAAAAGTCCGTCGAGACCAAGACGAGACCAAGACTACGGAAAAGTGGTCTCGAGTCTCGAGACCAAGACCGGTCTCGAGACATCCAACTCTACTGTACAGCTGACAGAAGGAACAAGGTTCGCATGTCTTTGGATGCTTACCGGGCTGATCCAAATGACAACCTAAAAATGAGAAAACAGACAAATCTCTCAAACCGCTTCACAGAAAACATGTGAAAGTAAGCAGTGATGTTTTTTCCAACTTGAAGAACTGATCAGAAACTAAACAGGACATTTTTAGGGGGAGCCAGTTAATCTTTAGGTTTCCGTGTGTTTAAAACAGCTAACAAGAAAACGTTTGCCTAATGAGCATGGGGAGGCCCAGCCTGGGAACCTTACTGGAAACAGCCAGAAACTAGTTTGTGCTGTTTCCTTTGATACCGATCAGACGATCACGCTGAGGACGACTTCCTCCTCCTAAATGAATCGAACAGAGCTCTGCTGCAGAGTCACATGCCAGGTGACGCTGGGCAGGTCCTCCTAGAGATATAATTTAATGCACTTAATGTTGTAAATGATCAGACTGTGAACCAAACATATTAACCCCTAATTTATTAAGCAGTCACTAAAGTAATTAACTCTTTACCCTTTAGTTCTGGTTATTGTGACGTCTTACTGGTTGACTGAAACAGGTCAGTGCAGGCGACGAAGGCCGTGAGTTCGTCTAACTTGAGAACTGATCACATACTAAACAGAACATTTTAATGCTGACTGTTGTCAATAACCTACCAGTTCATCTTTAAGTCCCATTTCTTTGTTTTAAAGAAAGAAAACCACATCTTTGCAGAGACAAACTCAGAGTCACCTCTGTTGTTGCTTTGGGTGTCAAACGTTTAGCTCAAATAATTCACCAATGTTCTCACAGTGTACTCACTACACTCACAAACATGACAACACGACGTGTCTGCACTGTGTCAAAGACAGAACTGTTGGTATCAAATAAAAGCGTGTGAATTACTGTGAACATGAAGCAGTGCAGTGACTGTGGCTGATGAGCTCTGTTTACATTCTAATATTAATATGATGCTGAATGACATCAGTACTAAACAGACGCTCTCCTTGTATCCAGGAGAAACATTTGGGTTAGAATAGTCGACATTTGAACCTGTAGTTCATTGCACACTTCTTCCACCCTGATATAATCTCAATGAGAAAATATGAGAAAAATCTCATCTTTGCAGAAGAAAGTGATCAGCACAGTGACGCAGCACACAAACTGCTGCAGAGCCATGGTTAACTGCAGCTGTTTCAGCTCATCTTAGACTTTAAATATCTGAAATGTATGTTGAGCTCCGCCTGTTAACAGTCATCAGGGCCCCACCAAAGAATCAGGTCAGACTCGTTGGTCCATGTGCTTCTTTGACTGCAGTTATGCACGACGCACGGAAGTTTGGAGCAGGTTCAATTTTATTTATACAGCAAAATCACAGCAACAGTCACCTCATGGTGCTTTATGTTGTAAAGCAGACCCTGCAGTAGCAGGTGAAAGCAAATTGCCCACACAGACTGTAATCAGACCTCATCAGTTTGTGACTGTCGTGTTTTTGGTTGTTCTGCACACTTTAAGAGAAACATGACACTTTGTAGGTTACAAATAATCCTGTTAAATTAACACCATAGGAGAGAGGGGGAGGGGGGGGGGGGCAGTGTGTGTACATGCATCTCTATGTCTGTGTGTGTGTCACTAGTGGGTGGGTGGGGTGGATCAGGGCTGGCTGGGCCTTGGCCTCGGTGGGACACCTCTCCCTCCCTGGGATGCGGGGCTTGTCTCTTACAGGTGTAGCACTTGATACATCATACATTTCTATTTGTCTTCCTCTGATTTGGTTTAGTGACACACCGACTCTGCTCACAGGATGTCTACTCGGGTGTAAGTACAGCAGGCTGGCTCTCCAAACTGGGTCTTCAGCACAGCAGGTGGGTGTCTGCCAGGTAAAGAGCTGGACACTGACTGAATAAGTATGATGAGGAGAGGTCCAGGTTACCACACAAGAACACCCCCCAATGAAAATGCAGAAGTGTGGGACCCGTGAGCGCTCGCCCTCCCAATCCTCACCACTTTACTGTTCAAGTAGCACAGACAAACAAAAGTCGCCCACATGAAAATGTTTGTTTGTGTTTTTAAACTGAAAACAAGACTAAACTGTATTTTCTGACTATGAGCTGAAGCCTTTCATTGAACTACAGATAAACACAGTGGAGCTCTCTTTCTGCCCATGGCAGCACTGCTGCCATCACTTTGTTTGTATTTAACAAAATCAATCAAGTTATTTATGCCCTAGGAAGTGATAAAACATGTGGTAGCCATAAAAATATATTAATAAAATGATTATATTAATAACATTAACATATTTCACAACTCGTTCATTTTCAAGAATTAAAAAACGATTTCATTATTAAAAATATTGTGGTGTTTTTCTCATTTCAAACAAAAAAAAGTTTTACTTTTAAAATGCCATCAGTTCGCGGGCCTCTGCCCTGATCTGGGCCTTTTTCTTGCCAGACTCCTGGACTTGTGGCTCACAAGTGGGACCACATGAGTTCATCATTTTTTCGATCTCCACCGAGTGTCATGCTCTAGTCTTGTCTCGTCCAAATTTAAGAAACACAATGGCAACATTCAACAATTAGACTTAACATTTCCCTCCTTTTTGTCATTGTTCTTAAATTTCAACGTATGCACCCTTTGTTTAGACAGTGTCAGTGTAGATTTCATTCATACACAGTAAACTACATCCTATACATAAGCAAATCAGTATCAACAGTCCAAAAACAGGAATTAATATTTTCAAAAGAAGATGCCACCAAGGACCAGACGGTAACCAAGCTATCCAGCCTTGTGGCGGATCTACTCCTGTCGTGCAATTCATTATGTATTTCTGCAAGTAAACAACTGAATGTCAACAGTCGAACAAGAAGAATCATCATTCTCAAAAATCATATGTCTCTACAATCCAACTGTATACAGACATAGGTATTTAAACGCATCAGTTGACTTTATTGTTTGTCCATGTGGCTCTCAGCTAACTTCAAAGCTGCAGCAAGTCAACACTCTTCTTTATTGACTCCTATCAACCCCCCCAAATCTTCTCACTGTAGGCATCCTGTGGGGGTTAGAGTCAACCAGTGAATTATCTGCATTTACAACTCTTCTCCTGTCCTGTTGTCACCACAGAAAAAGCTTTGTAAAGGAAATTGGATCAAGCTGTTTTGATCTTCTTGGCTCAAAACCTCAAGTGTTCATGATGTAAATGTAGACAAAAGGCTTCTCTGTTTACATCCTTCTTGCAGAAGACAAAAGAATAGGTGATGTTGCCATGTTCCATGGTTAATCTCCAACTTGGGCTAATCCATTGTACTTCGTACACATAGGCAATTGGCCTGTTTCCAGTTCGTTTAACTGTATAATGTCCTGCAACAAGTCATATTCTTTGAGTCAGACGAGCAGGTCTGTCTCACCAGAGCAGTTCACCTTCCCAGCTACTGGTGAATCAACCTTCCATTCAGGTTCAGAGCAGCTGAAAAGTTGGCAGTGTTCCTGGATGTGTTGCCAAAGCAACCAAACAAACTGTCTCGCTCCAAGTGATGCTATAGGGCCACAGTCCAGAAGAATGTGTAGCCAGTGGCATCACAAGCATAACCATTGGTCTCGTTGTTTATGTGAGCGGTTGTGTTCTTAAACTGCCACCAGTAGTTGTTGAAAACCCATGCGGGTACTGGGTGTGGTTTGCTCTGTTCCAGTGCGCTCCCTGTCATCCCACTCTGGGTCCACAGGCACAAGAAGACGCACAGCACATTCCCAGCCATTCTGATGAGTACCTGTGGCTCAGTTGGTTTCTTCACCGGATTGAGACGAGGGGCCCTGGAGGCTTCCCCCCCCCCCCCCCCCCCTTTGTTCCCGGTCTTCCTGCCACTTACTCCGAGCTGGCCTGGATGTGTGTCACCTTCTTGCAGTGCGCTTGATGTATCCAAGTGTTTTTTCCGGCAATCTTCACTGCTGTGGTCGTCGTCAGCAGCATCCGATATGGACCTTCCCACCATGGACTGGACCAGCACTTCCTCTCCATGGCCTTATCAACATCCAATCTCCAGACTTCAGGCTCTGCTCCTGCGAAGAAACAGAATCATCTGGCAGATCATTTGTTCTCAAGACTTCTTTACTTTTAAACATTTTCAAGCATCTAATCTGCTAATATGCTCTCTCTTCTGCTTTTCTATCATCACTACAGAAGACTAGAACTCTAAATGCTCTAACATGTGTAATCTCAAAGAGTCAGACCGTTCTCTGCTGGAGTAATCCTCATGTACATCTTAACTAATTCTATACAGTCTAACCATGTCCTGCCTGTCTTCCTAAAGCTTAACTTTACTGTTCCATTAGTTCTCTCTGCCTGCAAAAAGTTTTTTTTTTTTAAGTATTTAATAATCCTAAAGTATAAATTACTTCAGCCATTAATACTCTCCCTCCTGTGGAGACATGGCAAAGCCCACGGCTCCAAAATAGCAGCAGTCTTATACAAATTATTAGGCAGTATTGGGTTATCACACAGATAATAACACCACCCTGCAAGCTCGCTCCTTCTGTAAGTCGTAACTGTTTTCCTGCAGTAGGTGAGTGGGCCTATATGTCTGTTGATGTTGTACTGCTAAAATGTTAACACCATGTTTAACTACAGCTGCCTCTTTTGCGATTTTATCTGCAAAAACTTTCCCTAATGTAACTGGAGCTTTCCCTCACATGTGTGCTGCACATTTACAAACGGCAATTCTACTGGTTAATAACACTGCCTCCAGCAGATTTTGCAAGAGTTTGGCGTGTCCTACAGGTTTCCCTGTAGAGGTTGTCACACCTCGTCTCACTCACTGCACTACAAAGAAATGTACTGTAGCAAATGCATACTGCCTATCAGTGTATATTGTCTCTCTACAGCTTTACACGCTTCCGTTAAAGCTAGCATCTCTGCTGCTCAAGCAAATATGAAACATGCTAGTTGTCCTGCATAGATAACTCTCTCACAGTCTGCAACAGTAAAACCTGATCTAGTCTGCCTATGGAATCAGAACGATGCCACCTTGAAACGAAACCGAAAAAAATATTGAAACCGAAAAAAATATTGTAACTGAAATAAATGTACTGAAAAATCTTGTATTGAAACCGAAAAAAAAAATTGATAGTGAAAAACAATTAATTGAAACTGTAATTTTTTTGTTTTTGCTTACAATTATTTTTTTTTCGGTTTCAAACCATTTTTCAGTTTCACTCTGCTGGCACTGTTTTGGCGTCCGGGGGCGCGCTGGGGGGGGGGGGGGGGGGGGGGGGCGGGGTTTCCGGCCCGCATGTATTTGCATATATTATAATGCTGACCAATGACCGGAGAAAACACTGACGACGCGGCTGCGGTCACGGACAAACTCGCACGTGTCTGTTCGGGAATGGCAGATGCCGAGAGGTCCAGCGTTTACATTACCGACTATTTCAAAGTGACAGCCTGAGGTGTTCTTCAGTAAATTGGACTACCGGACAGGAGGACCTGAGGCCCGACCTGACATATAGACACAGACAAACAGGCACACACAGACACAAACATGCATTCCCGCCCTCATGCACACATATACAAACACTCAGCACTCACCCAATGTAAGGATTGACATGGACATGTACACACAATCACACTCCCCAAACATACTCTATACCCCGGGTACAGGTACCCTCGCCCCCAAAGGGGGAAACAGAACCCAGACCCAAGAGATGTTACCCTTCCCCCCGGGGTGGAGGCAAGCAGACTGTCCCAGGCTCCGCAGCAGCAGGGAGGCCAATCGGACAGCCAACATCTCCTCCCAGCCCCCCTGCCCCGATGGCTAGCAGAGAACGGGGGTGTGTGAAGACCCCATACCTCCCTCCTCCCGCTCATGTGTAGTGTTGCTGCGTGTTGTTCTAAAGTGCATTTAAAACAAGGGAGAGCATGGTGCTGCTGCCAGAGAGCAGCAGGTCAGCACGGCCCCTCCCGAGAACCCTCAATGTCTACATGGATTTAAAATTGAGAGGTGGGCACCGGCGCCAGAGGTAGGTTTGAGTACACAGACCGTCCACTGGACGCCGTTAACGTGCCCACCCTCAAGGCCCTATATATATGTGTGTGTTATGAGAGTGTAAGTAATGTGGATGTCTAAGTTGTGAGATAAAATTGAGGCACAGGTGGCCAGAAGGGGACAGAGGGGGGGAATGTCTCCCCTGCTGTTGGGTTTAGATTTTATTATTGTCATTTGTATTAGGAAACATTTAACCATATATGCTTAGAGGTGTATAATCAATTGTGTAGTGATAAGTTGTGTGATCTTTAACAGGCTACAGAGGCTTGGTGTGTATTCCACACTGGAATGCACCCCTGCATCTTGGGGGCATGGGAAAAGTTCGCATCTTGTCTTATTGTTTTATGGTAGGATTAACGTAGCTACGTTTGTTCTAGTCTAAGTGCTTTTCTGTTTAGATGAACTGCTGGACTTCCTCACCGGGGGGTCTAGTCTACCCTCTTCCTGACCAAGGATGTTATATGACCCTTTGATCAGCAGTAACACACACACACACACACACACACACACACACACAGACACACACACACACACACACACACACACACACACACACACACACACACACACACACACACACACACGCACACACACACACACACTCAGTATTCTTTGTTCACATGTATACCTATGTAAGATGTTATATGTTAATGACCCTATGCATATTCATGTAACCACAATAAAAGGAGTGCTATGGGGAAACCTGGCTGAGAGTCTGACAGAGGTCAAGTGGTGGAACGACGCTTGGCTCCAGCCAGGTCTCCCTCATGCATGAGTAACCAGAGAACTTTGGTGCCTTGAGTCTTGCTTTTTGCTGCGTAGCAGATTGTCCTTAACGTTCCAGCGAATAGGTTTATGCTACAAACCTATCACTGCACCCCTGTGACACACCCGCACACCAAGGCCCTACCTGTGTGGGTGAGTGTGGTGGAGTGGGAAGAGGGAGGTAGCCGGGGATGGGGAGGAAAAAGAGGGAGGGGAGGATGCCCCTCCCTAGGGCCAGCTCCCCCGCTGACCCCAGTAGGCACCCCCGTCCTCTGGTACCCACCAAGGCAAGGGAGCCCAGGTCCATCCAGACCGGGGCCTACGGTAGCACTGCCAAGCCCCACAGGACCCGGGGCAGCCCACCCTACCCCACCGCAGAGGAAACTGTACCCACCCCAACATTCAATCGTCTCCCAGACTACACAAGACAACAGACACCCAGGTTAAGTTTATTCTCCACCTCTCCTATGTCTCTCCCCCACCTGCAGAGTGGAATCCTGCAAGGATGGAACAACCTCCCCGCCAGTTGAAGAGCTCCCCAGTTAGGCTGCGCCAGGGCTGAGCCCCCGTGCACCCACCCGCTCACAACCTCGGTGACACACCGACGAGGACCAAAGCCCCCAAGGCCCAGCCAGAGCCCCAGCACGGAGGCGAAGCACCCCCGAACCCCAAACCCCCACGCCTGCCCCGGATCCACTCAGGGGCAGCCAGGCCACCAGGCCAGTAACCTACATCCACCAGTACAGACCATCCTCCAGCCCCGCTGCACGCAGCCACGAGGAGAACAACCTCTAAGAGCGACCAGAGCCACTAACCAGGATATGAACACAACCCCCGGGTTAAGCCCTCCAGGGATAACGTCTCTAGGGGTCCTCCAGGCGCCCTAAACCCGTCCCAACTCCATATCAACCACAGTAGCTAAGGCGGGACCAAACCACGACCCCCTACCCCCGCTAGGTGATGGAGCCGATCAAAGGAGCCCAGAAGGATTGATCTAATGTGGTGGCAGAGGCTATATCGAGACTAATGTGATCTATTAGACGGTTTCTATACTGGCTAGAATTAAGATTATTTTTATTTTTCCAGGTAATGAGGACCGTTTTCTTTGCGATTACTACCATTCCAAAGAAAGGTTTGAAAGGAGGACGGTCTTCTTACAGACAGAGCAGGGAAGCCAGTGCTTGATACAATCAGCACTTCCTTTATCTCCAGTAATGATTCCTAATGCAGACTAACACCACAGAGTGGCTGAGTATGCTGCTGTACTGAAGGATATCACCACAGTCCAGAAGCGAGACAAAAACTGCTGTCATGATGTAAAAGGCAACAACTGGATTTAACTGTAAAAACTAACCATTTTTCTGATTATTGCTGAAAAATCTATTAAATTTATGGTTTTTATTAACACAGATACTTAGATATGAATAGTATGCCACTCTGTCAGGCTTGTCAAATGAAAGGGACGAGATATAGCGTAAATAAATATGATTTCACACACCAGGAAGCTGCTCTGTGACAGGAAAATGAGCAAACTTTTGCTGAACTGAAAAAAATATCAACTATCAATATCAGGCAGTTTTTCTAATACATACTCAACAAACGTGTCCATGGTTGTATACATCAGAGATGTTTTATGCATTATGAAGGAAAACTCTTTTTCAAAACCCCACAAACAGCAAATTCTGTAACAAACATGATCTGTAATTGTTTGAAAACTCACCAGATGACTTCATGATTGACTCGAGGACAGGACACAATACAGGGTTGTGGTAACTGTATTATGTTCTCAGGACACCTGAATGGAGATTCTTGTCTGTAGTGGCAGAAGTGATCAGTTCTGAATACCCTCTGGACTGAAACAGCTCCAGAATCTGTTTTCTTCCACTCAGTAACTAAACCTCCACACACAATTATTGGTTGACAGTCCATTATCCAGTCTTTAAGTCTGACATCATTACCCGTTTCCAGGCCCAAACTCTGCTTCAGGTCCCAAAGTCAAACGAACACTACGGCATCACTGAGAGTTACAAACGGTCTAAATTCTTCCATCTTTAATAAAATGATCAGCGTTGCTGCTTTACCAGGTGTAACTATGATGTTTAACATCCAGGCATCCATGAAAACAGAATTTATTACATTTAACGGAGTTAGAAGTTAGCAGGAAGTTAGCTCGTTATTTTCCACCTAAACATGATATAGCATGTTCTGACTGAAAGATTAGTCACTAAAATGTACAGCTCTGCTATCACTTCCAACATAAATGAAGACAGGAAACTAAACAGCAGTGACGTTTGTAGGGTTACTGAAGTTTGGCTAGCTGGTATATAATGATGTGCTACGTGATCGTTAGCAACACAGCTATGTTAGCATAGCATAAGCACAGTGAAGCTGGAGGATGAACGCTAACTTTTTTCCACTTGATAAAAGTTGACATGAGGGTTCCTGATGGTTAGAGACAAATGCAATCGCATGGCAGGATGCTGTAAACGGACCAAACGTCAGTCAGAAGAACAACTGAGATAATGCATCCACAATACGAGGTTAGTCATTAATATACTGCTGCACGGGCTGGGCTGTAGTTACATCGTAAGGTTTTAAAAACAGCTTTAAAATGATTAGTGGTGATAAAAACCGAGAGAGGCCGACAGTGATCACTGACTGTTTTTAGCGGCTTGTTGAAATTAAATAGAACAAAATACAAAACATTAAAACATGTTAAAAACACAAAAGTCTTATTAAACACAGAGTAGTTTGGGCCTGGAAGTGGGGTTCATACGTCATCACTTAAAGACTGGATTTCAAAACTATCTGCAACAAAGGAGCCTTGAAGGTGAGACTCTGTGAGACACAAAACATCTGCTAAACACATTTCATGATGACTCTTGATGTCACTGATGTGAGATGGCAAACCCTCCGTATTGTGATGGATCAGTGTAAGAGTGTCAGGTCTGCTGGCTGTTTCTCCGACCTGAAGAAGAGGCATCATTTCCTCAACACTGGCTTGTCTCATGGTTTGGAGAGCTGCAGTTACCTCGGGATTGGCAAAAATCTTGTTCTTGTCCAAGTCCAGGAAATAGAGTCCACTTAGAGATGTCACCCTGCTGAGAGCAACTTAAGTCATACCCGGTTCAAACATGTTCTTCATTGAAACTACAGCTGTCTGTGTTGTAAGACCCTGGGTTTTGTGAATTGTGCAGGCGAATGCTAGCTTTACAGGAAACTGTCTGCGTACCGCTCCTTTAAACTTCAGACTCTCCTCTGCTCTCTCAATGTAAACCAGATCATCAGATGCTGCATTAGCACTGTGGTTGTTTCTCACAGGCTGCTGATTGTCCAGTTTAACTATGTGTCCATTATATTCAGATCTCACCGCCTTTATCAGTATACCAAAAGCACCATTGACCAAATGGTGTTTGAAAAGCCTTTATTACACAGTCAGGAACAACAAAAACAATGATTGACTGATTACAGTTCATCTATAAGTCATTATTCCAACATAAATAAATAAACAGACGTGCTGTGATATCACTGAGGGCCTCACTACTCTGACATCACAGTGTCATGTTTATAATGCAGCCTGATGGTGAAGGAAGGATTTGAGCCCACAGCTGACTGTGGGAGACCCACTGTTGTGTATGTTATGGTTCTTTAAACGGACTCGGGCGCAGACCAGAAATTCCTTGTGAAAAGAAGACAGTGCGTTATTACAGTCAACAGAACACAAGGTGAAAATATGTATACAGAGCGTCAGGGGTAATGGGGAGGGGGCTCCACACGCTCCACTCTCTCTCAGGAAATCCAATTCCTCTCCTCCACCGCTCCTCTCGCTCTCACACACGACAAAGCCACAGAAGCGAGTCCAGAGATTATCTAAATACACGAGAAGTCAAGTTAGTAACAGATCTCACAAAACTCACGTGTTCAGTTTACAGATTTGCAGAATGACTGACACTGATGGCACAATGATCCAGCGAAGAATAGCACAGGTCCACCCTCTTAAGTAGTGCTTTAATCACTGGAATCAGTAGCAGGTGTGACGCAGGCACAGGTGCATGTGTGATAGATTGATTATTAGTTCAAGTTCAGAATATAGTAAACAGTTGTGGTTAAAAAATAATTTATTTTAAAAATGTAAATCTATAAATAAGGGTAAAAGAAGTCCCATGAAAGAGATGTAATGTAACACAGGCTAAAACAGTTAAAACAGTCCATGACTTTTTTCCACCGTATAACTATGTGACTACAACTTGTTTAAAATTCAATCTGTGATCTGCTTGTCGAGCCTGGGGAATAATCCATGTAATTTAGTGATCATGATTAAATCATTATGCCTGCCGTTGCCAGAAGGGGGAGCTCTGCCCACGATGCCTCATTTGCAATGAAGCTGCTGAAAGAGAAGCATCGTGTCTGAGCGTCGTCATTGACTTATCCCCTTTTCAGGTAATAATTGAGCAATTCTGCTTTTGAACTGGACAAAAATATTTTAGAGTAGAATAATCCTTTAATTGTCCCACAAGGGGAAATTTGGTTGTAACAGCAGCCAGAAAGACACAAATACAAACAAATAGTACACAGAGCAGAAACATACACAATTTTTACATATTTACATCAAGGACAGTGGTTACTATATACAGAGAGTACTGTACAGTTATTAAATTAATTATAAAAATAGCTACAGATAAGAGGAAAACCAGGTTGCAGTGTGAATCGGTTAATTAACTTATTGCAGATGTAAACATCTGTGTTTGTTGGGAGCAGTTCTGATTGTACAGTCTGACAGCTGCAGGGAGGAAGGACCTGCAGAAACGCTCCTTCATGCATCGAGGATGCAGCAGTCTGTCCCTGAAGCAGCTCTGCAGCAACACTTACATGCATGGGGTGGGAGACTCTGTCCATCAGAGATGTTATTTTGGCCAGAGTCCTTCTGTCTCCCACCACCTGCACTGGGTCCAGGGTGCATCCCAGAACAGAGCTGGCCTTCCTGATGAGTTTGTCCAACCTCTTCCTCTCAGCTGCCGATAAACTGCTGCTCCAACATACAACACTGTAAAAAATGACAGATGCCACCACAGAGTCATAGAAGGTCTTTAAAAGCGCTCCCTGGACTCCAAATGACCTCAGCAGGTAGAGGCTGCTCTGACCCTTCCTGTAAAGAGCATCGGTGTTGTGGCTCCAGTCCAGTTTATTATTCAGGTGAACACCCAGGTACCTATAAGAGTCCACTATCTCAATGTCCACCGGTGTCAGTGTGGTGGGTCTGCGTCTCCGGAAGTCCAACACCAACTCCTTGGTTTTCCCGTTCGTTGATCAGCAGGTGGTCCTGCTAACACCAGTCCACAAAGTCCAGAGTCCACCGTCTGTACTCTGAGTCGTCCTCACCTGTGATGAGGCGACTATGGCAGAGTCGTCAAAGAACTTCTGTAGGTGGCAGCGTGGGGAGTTGATGGAGAAGTCTGCAGTGTAGAGGGTGAAGAGGAACGGTGCCAGCACAGTTCCCTGTGGGGCCCCCGTACTGCAGACCAGCGTGTCAGAGACACAGCCCTGTGTCCTCACATACTGTGGACATTCTGTGAGGCAGTCCAGTATCCACTGGGACATGTGGTGGTCCACTCCTGATAGCTCCAGCTTGTCCCTCAGAAGTCGTGGCTGGATGGTGTTGAAAGCACTGGAGAAATCAAAGAACATGATCCTCACAGTGCTTCCAGGCTTCTCCAGGTGAGTCAGAGCTCGGTGCAAGGCAAGGCAAGGCAAATTTATTTGTATAGCACAATTCAACAACAAGGTGATTCAAAGTGCTTTACAGAGACATTAGAAACAAAAACAAATAAAAGGCATGATTTAAAATTGATTAAAACAAGCAAGCAAACAAACTAACTAAACACACACATTCTAACTAATTAACAAACAAACTGCCACCAGAAGTTCTTAGGTGGCTGCCTCAAAACTGTTTTGCATGCTCCTGTGTCGCATACTGTTGTTGGAGCAACAGTTGAGGCTCATCAGCATCGTGTTCACGCGATCCGAACCCTTATCGTAAGGGGAGCTACCAGTCCCTCTGCGGACGAGCTACTTTCTATTTTAAATTCCCTGAATTTAAAATACTCTCTAGACCCAGTCTAGACCAAGCTGGGGAGCTACCCAGAGCTCTACAAACAAACAAACAAAACAGTAACAAACAAACAAACAAAACAGTATATAGAATCAAAACAGATAAAATCAGAACAATAGATAAAATCAGTAGTTAAAATGTTAGTTTTGAAATTTAAGCTTAAAAGTGTAGATTTGGTGCTTTATTCAAATGCAGCTGAGAACAGGTGAGTCTTCAACCTGGATTTAAATAAACTGAGTGTTTCAGCTGATCTGAGGCTTTCTGGGAGTTTGTTCCAGATATAAGGAGCATAAAAGCTGAATGCAGCTTCTCCGTGTCTGGTTCTGACTCTGGGAACTGATAAAAGACCGGATCCAGATGACCTGAGGGATCTGGAAGGTTCATACTGGGTCAGGAGGTCATTGATGTATTTTGGTCCTAAACCATTCAGAGCTTTATAGGCCAGCATCAGAACTTTAAAGTCTATCCTCTGATGGACAGGCAGCCAGTGTAAAGACCTCAGAGCTGGACTGATGTGGTCCACTTTCTTGGTCTTAGTGAGGACTCGAGCAGCAGAGTTCTGAATGAGCTGTAGTTGTCTGACTGATTTTTTAGGTAGACCTGTAAAGATGCTGTTACAGTAATCAAGCCTACTAAAGATGAATGCATGGACTAGTTTTTCCAGGTCCTGTTGAGACATCAGATCTTTCATCCTTGAAATATTCTTGAGGTGATAGTAAGCTGACTTTGTTATTGTCTTAATGTGTTTTTCTAAGTTTAGATCTGCATCCATCACTACACCCAAATTTCTCGCCTGGTTTGTGGTTTTTAGGTGTATAGATTGAAGTTCTCTGGTGACCTGTAATCGTTTTTCTTTGGCGCCAAAGACTATTACCTCAGTTTTATTTTTGTTTAGTTGGAGAAAATTGTGGCACAACCAGTCATTGATTTCCTCAATGCATTTACCAAGAGCCTGTACAGGGCCTCGGTCTCCTGGTGACATTGTGATATATATTTGTGTGTCATCTGCATAGCTGTGATAGTTTATTTTGTTGTTCTTTATAACCTGTGCCAGTGGGAGCATGTAAATGTTAAACAGAAGGGGTCCCAAGAGGGAACCTTGGGGAACTCCACATGTGATACTTGTCTGCTCAGATGTGAAGTTACCTATTGATACAAAGTATTTCCTGTTTTCTACATATGTTTTGAACCAGTTTAGTACAGTTCCTGAAAGACCTGTCCAGTTCTCCAGTCGTTTGAGTAATATGTTGTGGTCGACTGTATCAAATACTGCACTGAGATCCAGTAAAACTAAGACTGACATTTTTCCACTGTCTGTATTCAGACATATGTCATTAAACACTTTGGTCAGAGCAGTTTCAGTGCTGTGGTTCTGTCTAAAACCTGACTGGAAGGCATCGTAGCAGTTATTCTGTTTTAAGAAGTAACTGAGCTGTTGAGAAACTGCTTTTTCAATGATCTTACTTAAAAATGGGAGATTTGAGATCGGCCTGTAGTTGTTCATTTGTGTCTTGTCAAGATTGTCCTTTTTCAGTATAGGTTTGATTACAGCAGTTTTTAGTGATTCTGGAAACACACCTGATAATAAAGAAAAGTTGACGATCTGTAACAGGTCTGACTCTAAAGTCTTTGAGACCTTTTTGAAAAAACTTGTTGGCAGGACATCTAAACAGCAGGAGGAGTTCAGTTGACCTAAGATGTCCTCCAGGTCTTTGCTGTTAATCGGGTGAAACTGTTTCATGGTGTTTAAACAGTTTTTTGGTGGACACAGTACATATCCTGGATCTGCTGTTGATGTACCAATTGCTTGTCTAATTTTTTGGATTTTTTCTGTGAAGAATTTGGCAAAGTCATTGCAGGCCATGGTCGAATGAAGTTCAGCTGCCACTGGCACAGGAGGGTTTGTTAGCCTGTCAACTGTAGAAAATAAGACCCGAGCATTATGGCTGTTTTTAGTGATGATGTCAGAGAAGTAGGACCTCCTTGCATTCCTCAGTTGTAAATTATAATTGTGAAGTTTCTCTTTATAGATGTCATAATGAACCTGGAGGTTTGTTTTTCTCCATCTGCGCTCAGCTTTCCTACACTCTCTTTTTTCATTTTTCACCAGTGTGGAGTTTCTCCATGGAGACTTTTTCCTTCCAGAGATAACCTTCACCTTAATGGGAGCAATAGTGTCCATTACATTTAACATGTTAGCATTGAAGCTATTGACGAGCTCATTGACTGACCGGTCAGGTGTTAATGGGAAGACCTGGTTAAAAATTGTACTACTGTGTTCAGTTATACACCGTTTTGTGATCACTGTTGTTGATATATTTGTGTGGACTGAGATTTTACTTTCAAAGAAAACACAGTAATGATCAGACAGGCCCACATCAGACACAGTAATGTTTGAAATGCTCAGGCTCTTGGAGATCAGTAGGTCGAGAGTGTGTCCTCTATTATGTGTGGCCTCTGTTACATGCTGAGTCAGCCCAAAGTTGCCCAGAGTGTTACTCAGGTCTTTAGTCCCTTTGTCCTGAGGGTTGTCCACATGGATGTTAAAATCCCCAGCAGTAATTACACAGTCAAAATCAACACAGATCACAGACAGCAGTTCACTGAGGTCATTAAAAAAGTCTGTGCAGTATTTGGGAGGCCTGTAAACATTAAGAAACACAACTTTGGATGGGGCCTTCAGCTGTAAAGCCACATATTCAAAAGACTGAAAACTTCCAGGAGATGCTGCTTACATTGAAATGATTCATTAAATAAGACAGCAACCCCTCCTCCTCTCCTGCTCGCCCTGACCTCACTGATAAAACTGTAGTTAGGAGGGGTCGTCTCGATGAGAACAGCTCCACTGTTACTTTGGTCCAACCAAGTTTCAGTTAAAAACATAAAATCAAGGCTGTGCTCAGTGATTAAATCATTAATTAAAAATGTTTTCCCAGCTAGAGATCTAATGTTTAATAAAGCCAACTTAAGTGTTTTAGAGGTATTACTTGTCCCCTCGTGTTTGGGAGCAGTCTGTGGCACACAAGGTATGTTTACTATGTTTAAATATCTTTTAGAGTGCATCTCTCTGTGTTTTGACCAGGCCACATGTCTCCTGTCACCTAAAAGTACAGAAATTTTAAAACCTTCTAGTAAACAGGGTCCCAGCTTCTCCTGGGAAAAGTCACCACTGCCATAATCCTCGCAGCCCGGACCCTCCACACATCACACATCAGACTGTGGAGACAGAGCATGAAGGTGGTAAAGAGGAACTAAGGGGGGCGAGGCTGGGCAATGTGACTTCGATTGCTCTGTTGAGGGTGGGGCTGGATGGCGAACCTTTGGCCGCTCTGGTGGGGGGTTTATGGGGGACAAAAAGGGTTTGGGCCAGGGGGTAGATCTGAGCCCAGCATTGACCCGCTCCATCATCTCCTCAGTGAATTTCAGGTGTGGGGAGGAGGGAGAAAGGGAGGGGGAGGAGGGTGATGGCCTGTCAGGGGTTTGGGGGACTGGGGAAGATCGTGGTCCCTGGTCCTGGTCGTTGGTGTTGTTGAGAGAGTTGGAGGCAAATAGGGACCCCTTTTCTTCTTGCCTCAGATGTCTCTCCTTTCTGAGGCTCTTCCCGGGTGGGGGCAGATGGAGCTCCTCCTCAAGGTTTCTGCTGGGCTTTGTCTGTTCTTGGAGTACTGTTTGTTCCTCTTTATGAGATAACTCCTCGTTTATCTCAGCCTTGGCACCAAGCACAGATGGATGACGTATGGAATAAAACAAGTTGGAGGTGAACAGTTTCACCCCTGACTTGTTAAAATTAAATCCATTTGCTTTAAATAGATGCCTGCCTTCCCAAAAAATATTAAAGTTGTTGATAAAATGCACCGAGTGGTCAGTACATGCTGATATAAGCCATTTATTCAGTGTAAACAACCTGCTGAATCTCTCGTCTCCTCCTCTGACCAGCGGTACAGGTCCACTGATGAATACAGCTGCATTCAGAGAGTTTAAAGTATTTATGTTTATTAGTTTGTCTTTGTGTATTTAGCCTTCGCGTATCACAGCTATCAGCTCAGCGCTCTGTGCAGAACATGAAGAAGAAAGTGGTTTTGCTTCTATTATTCTACTATCTGTGGTTACTGCGTAACCTACACAATTTCGGCCTGTGCTGTAAGGTCAAGTGCTGTTCTCCTAGCTTCCACACTTGCTGATCATAAGGTGGATCTGGGCCTGGAGTTTGTTTAAATCTCAGAATGTTGTGATACTCGGTCGGTTTCTGGAAAGTGGATGTGGCGGGTGTCATTTAGCATGCACTCAGGTGTAATACCAGAAAAGAATGGCATGACTGCTATCTTAAGTTTTGTCAGAGCGTCTCTACCTAGCAAATTTACTGGACACGACGGGTCATATCCATTTAATAAAGCACCTGCGGCCACTTGCTGTATGTACTAGTTCTAAAGGGGCAGTTAATTGTTGTACAGTTGTGTGGCCTGCAGCTGACTTTACAACTAATTTGTCCTTTGAAAACTGTAAGTTCTTAAGTGGCTGCCTCAAAACTGTTTTGCATTATTTCTCTGTGGCCTACTCCTACAATCTCGTGGGAAGTGACCTTCCTCTCCACGGTTCTAGCAGGCGTTGTCTCTATGTTATCTGCTGTTTCTGCGTGGCTGTCTGCAGCCTTGGTGTTTGTGACTTTGCTCGCCTCTCTGTTCCTGATAGCCACCTGCGGATTAGTGTTTTAGTCTATTGTCAACAGTCAGCCTTATTTTTAAGTTACAGAATGCTTCTTCTTCTTTTTTTTGTCTTGGTTTGGGAGAATAGATGCAACACTACATTTTCACTTAAGGCAGTTTTGAATAATTTCTAGTTTTTCAAACAATTCATGGATCTCACACATTTCAAACTTTCAAGTTAGGGTTGTTTCCCATTTATACATATATATATATATATATATATATTTAACTTTGCATTGCTCACAGCTCATAGCTCACAGCTCTAAACCTAGGCATTTTTCAATCATATGCCTAATCAGTATGTGTCACTGTGACTCTCAAGTATTGTCACAAGTTCGTTTAATTTTGTTTCCAAAACCAACAAAATAATCAAACAAAAACAAAAACATAAACGTGTCAGGACACAAAAGAAAAAATGCTGCCACCCGAACAAGGCAGAAGTCTGCATATGTTGGCTTGTAATAGCATGCAGCTTGTAACATGGTAGACTAATGTGCCTGTGTTAATTCAGCTCCATATTATTGTGTGAAGTTGCACTGGGTTGGGAGTGGTTTTGTGTGTGTGTCACATTTTTGGTGAGCCAATGGCTGGAATGGGGTTGGACTAATTAGAGGCAGGTGTACTTGATTGCACTGATACACTGGTCTACTTATAGCCCACACTACAGACACTGCTGTGTCGTTTTGTCTCTCTGTGCAGGTATGTATTGTGATGAAATCAGATATGTTTGGAATGGATGGGTTTTGCGCTATGAATTTTATATTAAGTGTGTCGTTTTGTCTCTCTGTGCAGTCCAGGGCCTATTATATGCCACAGCCTAAAGGCAGCAGGATTGCAGAGGCTTGAGTGACCACTGACTATATGCTTGCAGGGTGGTGGGTCTCCAAGGACAACTTCTAACCCTGTTAAAGGCAACATGTGGAGTGCAACTTGGCCGTGTGGCATAGCTGGCTCTGGCCTTGGGACTGTGTGTTTTTATACAATTCATAAGTGGGACACTGGACTGTTTTATCTTTTATTTCTTGATATATTTTTCGTCAATAAATTATCTTTTAGAATTTTATTGACTGTCATCTTTTTGCCCACGACTGAGACGGTTGGTCAGACCTAGAGTCTTTCTTTGGGTGTGTTACAGCAGCTTCTGCTCTAAAAGAAACAAAAAAGAAAAAGAACATGTGGAACATGCTCATCAGCTTAGCAGTGTCTACATATTTAATTCAGCTTCTCAATCCTGTAGTTTTAGCTGTTGTCTACAGGGTTTTGCTTATTGGTTGTTATTATAGGTGTGCTCTATATCTCAGCAATGTGTCATGCTAGAATGATAGGTTTCAAGCTGGTCAAGTGCCTCTATGCACTTCATTAGTTTGGTTATTCTCTGTATTGTCTTCATCTCACATGTCATTACACTGAGTTTCAGCAAACCTTAAGCTTGATGCAGGCTACTGCTTAACAGTTATCCACCTCACATCATAACCGACTAAGGTGCCTCTTCATATTAATATTATGTCATTGTTAATATTATCCTCTTTGTCTTATATAACAGCAATAGCATATTATAATATTTTATCAGTGTGTACCATTATACTACTACTGAGCCAATTTGTTAGTTAGGATCATCTTATTCAGCAAACAGATAATTTAGAATTCATCCAATCTGCGGTCACATTTGTTCTCTCTGTTGCATGGTGGACCAGGCAGTTCTATTATATTATTTATATTTTATTTTGTATCCATCAAGGGCTTCAGATGACCTGCAGTATCATCCTTTTCCCAGGATGGAGACAGTTACCTTTTCACACATTGTCATTGGCTGAACAGTGACACAGCCTTAATATACCTTATTTATGTTATTAAAATATTTTCGTGTGAATTATTTGCTTTATATCCATTTTATACATTGTGGGCATGGTCATCATGCCAACTGTGCTTCATTGTTAATATCACTTTACAGGTTGTTATCCTTGCTATTATTAATTTCAAATACTCTAAAGATAATTTCTACTGTAATTTTCCCTTTGTTTATCTTTATTTCGTACTTTTTATATTTATATCTACTCAGTGGGGTCTGTTTTCAACCCTTTTAAACTACTTCAAACTACTTTGATCTCTAGTTTTCACTTAATAAGGGATTATTATGTTCTTCCTGATATGGGTGTTGCTGCAGATGCGGCTGCAGGAATGAGTGATGGTTTACTAAAAGGATTGTGGGCACTGCACAGTGTCTCGTCTTCTGGTTTTACTAAACTGGCAGTTGAGTTCTGTTCTTCTGACTGTTTATATTTTGTTTTCTTAAATCTCTCGATTTACAGACACTGTTTTTGTCCGGCGTCTGGACTTTTCTTTTCTCACCACTGCTCGTCAGCAGGAGTGAGTTTTAATTTCACTTGCTTGATTACCCATCTTATTTATGTATTTACTTATTTTTGTTTAAGTAATATATACACAATACAGCTGCTATCACCTTCGCTGGTATTAGAGACGAGAGTGGTTGCTCACACGCCCTTCGACTTTCGGACTAGTTCCGAAAGCGGTGTGAACTTTACGAGACGGAACTCGACCGTTCTCTCAACTCACCAGCACGTCAGTGAATAGCAGTAAAAGAAAAACACAGTAGGAGCAGCTCAGTCTCTTATTGGACCGTGAAAATTCAGCTTGCTCCGTTAATTAAAACAATACACACACACATTCACATTCACAGCTTCGACGCGCGCGCGACCGGAACCCTTATGATAAGGGGAGCTCCCAGAGCTACTTACTCCCTAGACCCAGTCTAGACCCAGCTGGGGGAGCTACCCAGAGCTCCAAAGCTACCAGTCGACGAGCTACGCTACCAGTCGACGAGCTTCCAAAGCTTCCAGTCGACGAGCTACTTCCGCTATTTTAAATTCCCTGAATTCAAAATGTGCTTTTACGCAAGATTGTGTCAGTGTGTCTGTATCTACCTGGTCAGTGTCGCCGGGTCTGGTCCACCTCGATCGGGTCCCACCACCGTGGGTCGCTTTCTAAGACGTTGGCCAAGACCCGAATTTAAACGCTCTTGGACTTTTATCACACACCTGGTGTGTGAGCTGTCGACAGACGAACAACGTGGACTGGTCACGGAGATGGGACACGATGGGGGCGATCCGGCTCGAAGGACCAAGAAATGTTGGGGGAAAACTCTGCAAAAGACCCAGGAGAAATAAAGACACAATGAGACAAAGTTACTTTCTTTATCAAACGTGTACACAGGTGAGCTGCGAACAACAACTCACGTCGTGAACAGAGGCTTGGCACTTTTTATAGGAAAGACAGTGAGAACAGGATAAGAAAATAATAAACAGATAAAATAAACAACTCCATATGTGGCGCTAGTCTCGTCAGCAGAGAGCTGTGAGAAAGCTGTGAGAGATAATCTAAAACAATATGTCCCAAAACAGTATGTCTTTGCTGAGAAAGTCTAAAAGGATAATTCTAAACTAATCTAACCATAGACAAAGGGCATCTTTGTACATTTAAAAGAAGGTAAAGAAACATAGAATCATTTTTCCTGTAACAAAGATTTATGACTTTCATGCTTTCATAGTGGTCCTTGAGAGAGCATTTTCTCAGGTGGTCCACACTGTAAAA
The DNA here is from genome assembly GCF_057381845.1 of Rhamphochromis longiceps. NCBI lineage: Eukaryota > Metazoa > Chordata > Actinopteri > Cichliformes > Cichlidae > Rhamphochromis > Rhamphochromis longiceps. The sequence goes on from NC_140565.1 coordinate 355,057, forward strand.
AGTGTGAGAATCACTGATAAGTGTGTGTGTGCTTTTGGAAAACATTTAAAGCTGCTGTACAGAATCTTTGAAACAAGCTTAAAACGTTTTTAGAAACAGAGCATCTGCTTCTCTTTACAGCTCCTCACTCCACCAGGGCTGTTTGGCTCTGATAGTGAGCAAATGTGATATATGTACTGCGGCAGTCATACAGACAACTGGACGGTCCAAAAGTTGGCCGACCTATTACTGGTTGAGGTTTCAGTAGAGTTGTGGCTGAACCACATAAAAATATATCATTAATTTGAATCTCCCCGATCAATGATCATGCTATGTTGGAATGTTGTTAAAGAGGCTCAAAATGTTTCAACCCAGTTTGTTCAGCAGATTCTGTTTAGCAGCTTTAATATAGGGAGGACACAACTTCAGATTGTGAGTAAAATCAGGTTTTTTCTCTTTGTCAGTTTAACAGTTTGTGCCTGTCACTGCTCCCTGTCTGTTTGCTTACCTGCTTCTTCCTGACCTTGTTCTTTCTCCTCACGTTCCCTCTTTCCTCTCTACCATACACAATCATACACAAATAGATTGTATTCTATTAGATGAACAATTACATTAATATGAAAAAAATTCTATTAAGATCACTAACAAAAAGTCCTCTCTCAGTCTACTTTCAACCAAAAGGCAAACAACCAAACCACATGAACATCTAATAAAGGACATAAACATTGAAACACTGATTAAACATTATTCTTGATTTTACACTTTTACCTGAATGTGGCTCCTTTTTTTGAAAAAACTTCCTTATATCCATTATGAACCTGGCTGTCTGTACACACACACACACACACACACACACACACACAACAGTAGTTATAAGGTTAATGGGCAAGTAAGTATCCATTTCAAACAGGACAGTGGTAACAACAGCAGCTACGGACAATTAAAAGTTTTAGGTTTTAAACAGGCTGTATACATTTCAATGGGAGCAACAGGACGGTCAAATGGCGCTGATTTTACTACAGAGCAGGACGGATTGTAGAGTAGCAAACAAGTTTTCAACACTGCAGGTTACCTGGTGTAATTTTTTCAGCTAAAAAGAAACATGGTCTGACTCCTACCAACTATATAAAGAGTAACTGAAGGTTAAATGCAGCTAATATGTCCTGTTTTAAGCCAGACACTTACACCTCCGCTTACGTCTCAACCAAGTACTGTATGCTTTTTATATTTTTAGTCAGTAGCGGCTTTAGATACGGGCGACACGGGCGGTTGCCCGGGGCGGCATCGTGGTGGGGGGCGGCATCACGGGCATCGGCAAAAAAAAAAAAAAATGCTCGTACCCATGCTGCCCCGACTTCAGCCAGCGCATATTGGGAATGGCATAGGCACCGATCGGTTTTCTATCGCCCATTTGCTGGGAGTAAGGCCGCCCTCCGTTTGCGAGGTGCGCCTGCTGCTTGCGGCACAGGGAGGAGAGGGCGAGGCGGCGGGGAGTCTCTGGCTGGCTGGAGCAGCGTCTAATAACCAACTCGCAAAATAAAACAAAATAAAAACAAAACAACAAACACGAAAACACCAGATATCATGATACAGACTTATAATTTGCACCGATGTTTTTTCTAAATTCTATACACGAAAAGTGAGCGCGAGAGCCCTCGGTGCGCCTGCGCGCTGCTGAAGTCAAAGTAAACTTTATTGTCATCTCCGCTACAGACAGTCCAGCATATAGAGAGACGAGACGACGAGGCTCCAGCTACAGCAGTGCAAGGAAACAAACAATAAATATAAGAGTAAGAAAATAAATATATAGTTTTGGACTCGGGGTAAAGGATCAATAACAATTTAAAATTTACAGTTTGATGATGTAAAGTCTCACACAACCCGTCGAAAGGGGCGGGGCCAGCTGCTTCCAAATAGAGCGCATTTCATTCATAATGATGTAAATCCAAGCCCATCATGGATTCATGATCTGAATCCTGGGTTGTGTGAAATCCCAGAAATGCACCTTAGACAAAGTGAATCTGTGAACTAAGGTGTAGGTGTGTTAGGTTATGTTGTGGTGATCCTCGGGTTGGGGGGTGATTGTTCATACTTGAGTGCAAAATTAAAACCAAGATGGACAAGAAAAGTTCAAAGCCATCAGGTGCTCCGTTTAGAAAAAAGAGAAAAGAAGAGGAAGAGAAACGAGCAAAAGATGCAGGTAAGCAGATGTGTGATTGGATAATGGCAGGTCATCCTGAACCAATCAGAATCAGAATACTTTATTAATCCCTAAGGAAATTATGTGGGTTACAGTTGCTCCAAGAAGAAATGGTAAAAATAGCAACAGTAACAGACTAAACTCCAAACAACGCCAGAGGGAGTGTTCGCCCAGGGCGCCAAACAGACTAGGACTGCCACTGTTTTTAATTTTTTTGCTAAATTAAAATTAAACTAAATTAAAATTTTTGTTTTTTAATTTAGTAGTGTGTCACACAATTGCTCTATGCTGCTAATAAATGAAAAATAGATATTTGCAAAATTCTGCCTAAATATGTATTTTACCTGGTTGTACACTCCAATGGTTGTACACGTTGTCATTAACGTGGCTTCACGCCACATCAGCCGCTTTGCTAAAACACCGGTGTCGGCGCATAATGACGCTGTCATAGCCTGTCAACAACCTGGATTAGCTGCGTATGTGCGAATGTGAATCGCATCATTGGCTGGACTATGGGATAAGGTGGCATCGTTCTTACTGACTAACACGGCAAAATGGAATTGTTAAAGTTTTAATTTTAATTTCAATTCAGGTTAGATTTTTTTTGTGCGCAACGTAGATTTTCTGTGCGCAGAGACCGTGCCAGCGCAGCTTAGAGGGAACATTGCTGGGGAACACAGCTGAACAGAATTCAGGCAAAGCAGGACGTAACACACGGGATAAGGGGCTATCAACGGGAAACAAACACAGAGCGAGGTATAGGCTGCTTATAGTGCTTCTCTTGTTTTATTAGTCCCCACCTCTAACAAGCACAACAAATATATAGACACAGCAAATGACTGAAACTTAACATTAAGACACTGACAGTATTCAGTGCAGCCTGTTGAGTGGTGTTGATAGTAACTTGTATGTGTAATGCACAGATGCTCCTTCATGCCTGATCATCTACACATGTAGCAGATGTGGAGCTCGGAGTCCAAAACACTCTGATCTGTCATGTGACTGGTTTCTATCCTGCTCCTGTCAACATCACCTGGAACAAGAACGAGCAGAAGGTGACAGAAGGAACGAGCACCAGCGTTCCCTTCCCCAACAAGGATGGTTCCTTCAAACAGACGTCCAGGCTGGAGTTCATCCCAAAGCAGGGAGACGTCTACAGCTGCACCGTGGAACATGTGGCTCTGATACAACCAATGACCAAATTCTATGGTGAGAAAATTCAACCCAATTGTTTTACATTGTAGTCTTTCACAGCAACAGCAATCTCAAGGCACTTTATATTCTAAGGCAGGTGTCGGCAACCTGCAGCTCCGGAGCCGCATGCATCTCTTTAGTCCTTATAGTGCGACTCCGGGTGGTTTGGGAATAATAAATTAGAAGTATTTAGCTGAAGTGTGTTTTATTTGTGTTTAGTTCTTTTTTAACTTGTAGCTCTAAATTGAAAGATTATTGTGATATTGAAATATACAAATAATATTATATTTTATTATTTTTCATCGCTCAGAATAAGCGTCACACTCGTGGAAGCCGGTGTAGCCGCCGAAACGCCTGCATTTATGGAGACTTTCAACCACAGGTAGGGCAATTATGGATCTTTGGATCCACATTATGTCAGCAGCTGTTCTCCACCGTGAACTATGTTAAAACAAACACGCTCATGCCTCACAGACGACAGCTTACAGTCCTGTAGAGATAAAGTGACTTCGTACAGCCCCGACCTGCAGACGCTGTGCGCAGAGGCTCAGGAGCAGAAGTCCCGTTGTAAACATATCACGGCAGACCCGACGATGTTTGCATGAACGCGCTTTTCAGCATCTCTTTATTGACCACTTTACACACACGGTTGCTGTGCGCACACAGCCGGCTGTAGCTTTGCAGCTCACAGCCCGACACACACCAACACAACAGCAGAGACGTTAAGGCGTGATTGCGGGTGCCGCTCAGGTGCGTCCGCCTCCCCTGCAGCGGCGCTGCAGACCACGCCCGCCACACACAGTAACCAGGTAAAATACATATTTAGGCAGAATTTTGCAAATATCTATTTTTCATTTATTAGCAGCATAGAGCTTTTTTGCCAATTATTTTTTAAAGTCAGGTCAAGGCTCCAAAAGCCCAAAGGCGATATAAGGGTGGCGGCTCACAACTTTTTGTTTGCTGGATCATTTTAGTTCAGCTGGGTGTCTTTCCTTTAGTTATATTTCTTTAAGAGTTCAAAATGTGTTAATTACATAAATACAATTTTATTTTCTCTGTAGCACTTCATGGATTTAAGCAACACACCTTAGTTGTTCACACAAAGCACAAAGGTAAAAAACAATATACACAGTGTTATCTTCATTTTAGATGTCAAAAAGTATTTGCGGCTCCCAGTGTTTTCTTTTGCTTGAAAACTGGGTCCAAATGGCTCTTTGGGTGTTAAAGGTTAATGACCCCTGTTCTAAGGTGTCAATAATATGAATAATATTAGAGAGAGAGAACCTTTATCTTTATTTTATGTTTTAAGCCGAAGCTTCTAGTACTACTACTTGATGATCTACTTTTAAATACTCTAGGAACAACAAGTAGGCCTGCAGAGTGAGAGCGAAGTGCTCTAATAGGGTGATATGGTACTACAAGGTCATTAAGATAAGATGGGGCCTGATTATTTAAGACCTTGTATGTGAGGAGCAGGATTTTGAATTCTGGATTTAACAGGAAGCCAATGAACTGTGTGTGGACTTCAGGAAGCACACAGCTCCACTCCCCCCATCATCCTGTCTGACACCCCCATCACCTCTGTGGACTCATTCCGCTTCCTGGGTACCACCATCACCCAGGACCTGAAGTGGGAGCCCACCATCACCTCCGTCATCAAGAAAGCCCAGCAGAGGATGTACTTCCTGAGGCAGCTGAAGAAATTCAACCTGCCAACACGGACGATGATGCAATTCTACACTGCAATCATCGAGTCCATCCTCACCTCCTCCATCACCGTGTGGTACGCTGGAGCCACTATCAGGGACAAACAGAGACTGCAGCGTGTTGTGCGCTCTGCTGAGAAGGTGATTGGCTGCAGACTCCCATCTCTGCAGGACCTGTACACCTCCAGGACACTGGGGCGTGCAGCTCGGATCTCAGCTGACCCTTCTCACCCTGGACACAGTCTGTTTGACCTGCTCCCCTCAGGCAGGAGGCTCCGGTCCATTCGCACCAGAACCTCTCGCCATAAGAACAGTTTCTTCCCCTCTGCTGTCGGACACATGAACAATAACCATATGACTGTTCCCACCACTAACACATGACCCTACGCTGTGTCACTGCATCATTCCATGTTTGGCACTGATCACCACCTGCACTCATGTATATATCATGTATATATCTATCTACTTAGCACTTTTAATTCTTATTCTTATTTTTATTTTTCTATGACAGTATGTTTGCACTGAAGCACCGCAGCAATTTCCTAATGTTGTAAACCTGCTCAACATTTGGCAATAAAACCCTTTCTGATTCTGATTCTGATTCTGAAGGGAAGCCAAAACAGGAGAAATCTGCTCTCTCTTTCTAGTTCCTGTCAGGACTCTTGCTGCAGCATTTTGGATTAGCTGAAGGCTTTTCACGGAGTTTTTTAGGACTTCCTGATAATAATGAATTACAGTCGTCCAGCCTGGAAGTAATAAATGCATGAACTAGTTTTTCAGCGTCACTCTGAGACAGGATATTTCTAACTTTAGAGATGTTGCACAAATGGAAGAACGCAGTCTTACATATTTGTTTAATATGTGCGTTGAAGGACATGTCCTGGTCAAAAATGACTCCAAGGTTCCTCACAGCGTTACTGGAGGCCAAGGTAATGCCATCCAGAGTAAGAATCTGGTTAGATACCATATTTCTAAGCTTTTCAGGGCCGAGTACAATAACCTCAGTTTGATCTGAATTAAGAAACAGAAAGTTAGCGGCCATCCAGGTCTTTATGTCTTTAAGACATTCCTGCAGTTTAACTAATTGGTGTGTGTTATCTGGCTTCATGGACAGATAGAGCTGGCTGTCATCTGCATAGCAGTGTAAATGTATGCTATGTCTTCTAATGATGCTGCCTAAGGGAAGCATGTATAATGTAAACAGAATTGGTCCTACCACTGAACCCTGTGGAACTCCATAATTAACCTCAGTGTGTGAAGAGGACTCTCCATTTACATGCACAAATTCTGCTGTCACCAAGGTGCTTAATTGTGGAGGGGGTGATATGATTGTTGGGGTTTCTCTGTGTTATCGTAGGGTCTACTTTACAATAAAGTGCAATTCAAGGCACGTTATATTGCCGCTGCCTTTGCCTGTGTGTTTGTTTGCTTTACATGTTGTGTATGTATTTTTGCTACATTTTTGTCCCCCGTCACTACCCTTCAGATTTATGATCGTCATGCGTTACTGGCGATCAAGTCTGCCATGGATAATTTTCAAAGTCAACGCAACGAGGTTGCTTTCCCGCTGCCGCTTGAGCGCGATGCAGCACCCGGTTTACCTCCATTCTTGCTGATCAGCTCACTTTTGCTTCAGAGGACTGATCAGAGGAAGCGGGGAAAGAGAGCAGGCTTTCTCGCATTTCCGACCAAATTGGTCGCACTCTAGAGCCCTGGCTGATTCTGAGCTGCAGGTTTTGTCTCTCCAACCAAAATTCACCGAGCCAGCAGCAAAAGAAGCAGCAAACTGCGCTTCACATTTGATCAATGTCGTCATGAATTTTGCTGTTTTGCTTCCACGACTATTAAAATCACATCCATGCACAGCTCTCTCTCTCTCTCTCAGTACTTCAAGAACAGTTTCCCGTCTCCAATCTCTGTTTTCTGTATTATCCTTTATTACCCACCAGTCTACCGTTGTTCACAGCGCTGTCGGCTGCTGTCTTTTTCTTTTCTTTTTTTCACTTAAATGACCTCGGACAAGAAAGCCTGTTTTTTCTGTTGTTCAATACTGAAGAAATTTAAACTTTATATGCAGAACATTGTAGAATATTTTTAAGGTTATCTGCTACAAAAAGCCAGACCAGGAAAATCTCCTTCATGTTTGTCTGTGTTTTATTCTCAGTTACTTTCACACAAAGGCATCTGCTGTGATGTTCACAATTCTGATGAAGTCAGTACTGATAAATGATCAGAGTTATAATATTTCTGACTGTCTGAGGCTAAGTTGAATCGAATCTGGACTTTGAAAACCAGAATCGAATAGATTATAGAAATCAGTGATGATACCCAGCCCTATGAGCAGCCTAGGCACGACAGAAGTGGATGTAGCTGTAATAGGAAAAGAACTATTGCTAACTTTTCTGTTAAGTTAAGGCCTGATCCTTCTGAAATTCATAGCCAGTGCTCTGACACGGTGTCATCAATCTTTGAATGCTGAAAAATCACAGTGTTTCCAGGAAACACATTATATTATATAAATTATTATAAAATTTGTGTACGCCCATGGCAAAAAGTTAGTCTAGAGCCCTGTAACAGGTGACGGCAGCAGCTTGACAACGTCCAGAGGTCCTCTGAGAGTGGAGAAAGCACAAACGTCAGAAAACACACAAAACTCCTACGAACTGATGAAACTGTGGAAGCCCTGACTGACAAAGGTTTGCAGACGATCTGGCAAGGTGTGAGTCTGAGCGCTGGTCTTAAGAAGCCGGCAATTCCAATTACGCTCAGGTGCAGCCTGTCAGCATGATGTGGCGGCTCCGCCCAGGGGTGGAAATGCCCTGTGGGAATGCCCAGCACTCACCCGGACCATGACAGTTTATATCTGACCCAGATAGACTGCAGGTCATAACTTCTTACCTGAAGCTCAGTTCACCTGACACTCGGACCGCCGGCTGCCCCGGGTCTCTCCACCTCCTGCCTCCCCTTTCCCTCATCCACCTGCTGGCCTCCACCACTTGCTAATGTTACTGAATCTGTGGAAACTCTGCGATACTCTGGACTTGGTCTTCACTTATGGCATTTCCCTTGACCACTTGAACTTAAATGACATAGTTTTTACTGACCATAAGTCAGTTTCTTTCAACGTATCTGTCAACTCAGGGGCTCCTTCCCTTGGTTTTATTAAGCCCAGGTGCTTTATTGATGACTCTATCATTCACAAGTTTTCTTCTCTTTTTAACCTCCTCTGACGATGTCGACCTCCTTACTAATTCTTTCAATGAAAACTGTCTTGCCATTCTTAATCAGGTTGCTCCTTTCAAAACCAGTCATTGCACTGTTGGTTCCCGCACACCCTGGTTAATCTGATCAGGAGATATTTTATTTTATATTCTCACAATCAGTTATCATTGATTAATCATTTACCATTGTTAAATCGGTTGACAGAATAATCTTTTAATTACATCTGTGTTACTTTGAGCAAATATTAATGCACACTGACTGTTCAGTGAGGTTCTGTATCATTCTTGTTATCTACTTAAGTTGTTGCACTTTAGTGCAGTCACACCATACAGACCCACTAGTCCTGTTGGGCCCAGGCCTGCGTGTAGTTCTGCACGTACGCCGGCCTGTAACCACATGCACGCACTTATGTAACACACACGCACGTTCACCTACACATTTAGTAATAATAGGAGGGTCGTCTGAGGACAGTTTCTCTGATAGATACACTTTCACAAAATGCACAATGTAATACACACTTGTTTTTCTCTTAAGAGTAGCAGTTGATGTCTATATAAGGGAAAACTTTGGGATAGGCGGGGAATTGTTATCATTTGAGATCATTTCCAGTAAAGATCCAACTGTGATGTCATAATGGCAATATAAGGAGACCGATGCTTCAGTTGACGAGAGGATTCGATTGCAAATTGTCTTTTCCCACACTTAGTGCACAAAGTGTGTAATAAAGATCACTATTTTTGACACCTACTTCGGCTTGGGCTTGCTTTCTTCTCTTCCCTAACTCGAACGAACCATAACAATTCCTGGTGCCGAGAACCCGGTTGGGGAGGAGTGGGACCCGCAGCTCGTCGTTGAAGGTGACAAAGGGGCGAAGGCCAGCAGCCTATCTGAGTGACGCCAGGCGACATAAGAAAAGGTGAGTGCCACCTGTTGATTTTTATCCAAAGGCGCTATATTGGAAGTTAAAACTAAATTTAATTAAATAATATTCACTCAGTCTGGGCTTCTGGCGTTGGTCCATAGTGATCTTGAGTAATTAGTTTTAAAATAGGGCATAGTAGTTTGACTAAATTCATTGCTGTTTATTTTGGGGGTGAATTTTGAGTTAAGAAGTTATGTGTTTAAGTTAAGGTGTGACAGTGTGTGAAAACTGATGTGGGGTGGTTGGATGCCAGCCGATCACCTGGTAGTGTAGGGAGAATTTGGTTTTAATTGGGTAGCAAAAACGCGGTTTTGGGCTTCAGATAATTAAACGGGGGGGGGGCTGAGAGCTCACCGTGAGGCTTTTAAAACAAGTAAATTTATTTAGGACTGGAGACGTGCTCTCCTAGGAATGCAGTTCGTCCAGCAGGTGGCACTGACCCCTAATCGCGGACGCGTGGTTAGGTTTTAGCCCGGAGTTGGCCTTCCGCGGGGATTCGGACTCCCGTCAAAAAAGGCTAGACAATCAATGGGTGATTGTCTTATACTGCATTTTTTTGATGACAGGGTCGCGGACCCGGCCATGACCTTTTAACGTGGCTGCCTTGTGAGTTTTAAGTATAGCTGAAGGCGTGGGTTTGATACCAGCGCCAGAGGTGGAGCTCCTTTCCAGCTGCGGGAAACGGTTATAAAGTAAGTAGAATTTAGTAATGTGACCGTTTTCAAGGCGGCGTACTTGAAACGTTAATTGACCAGCAAGGGCGCGGCCCTGGGCTATAGATGCTTATAAATCAGTCTAAACTATAGGAACACCGCTAGAAAAATAAATGAGATAAGTGGTTCTGGCATGCGGTGTGTTTATACGGGCCCGTGTGTATATTGTATATAAATTACCCGTGTGTGTGTGAATTTAAAAGTGTAAATTGTATAAACTGTCTTGTGTTGTTGAATTTCTTCTGTGTGGATCCAGAGTGTGAAAAAACGAAAACGCCTTTCTCTTCTCTCGCTGTTAGAGAGGAGGAGAGTGTGTGTGTGTATTTCTCCTTAGGAGAAAGGAGGGGTGGTGTGGTGCTGCGCAGTAGCGGGCACACGCGCGAGTACGAGCGGAGTGTGTGTGTGTACAGCTGCGGCCCTTGATTTCATCTCCCTACTTCTCCATTTCTGTCCTTCTGAGCTTCTTTTCGTTAGGTGAAAGGGGGTCTCAGAAGTATGGTTAAAAGATTTCAGTATATTAAATAAACTAAACCTTGTAGTCTTGTGTTTGTGATTTCCTAATGTGACTATGGTTTAATAGAATTCCATGAGTAATGATCCCTTGTGTAAAACTCCAGTAAGGTAGGAGTGCGGGGATAAATATCTTGACAAAATTTGAGAACTTTGTGTGATTGCTGGGAGATTTTTAGTTGGGTCGTATTTCCTTCTCTACCTGGAAAAGGCAGAGATCTGTGCTTTATTTGATGTTGTGTAAATAAGGCTTTTAAAAGTTGGTTGAGTCTCTCGTATAAGGAGGGAAAACGGTGCATGGTAGATTGTCTGGATTATTCTTGTATGTGAAAACTTTGTAGTTGTTAGGGAAGTGAATGTGAGAGTGAATTTTCGCTGGCTTTGCGTGCTTAAAACTGTTATATTAGACGTTTGTCAAGCTTTTAGCTTGAAAGGGGGATTAGAGAGTGTGTGTGTGAGTGTATGTGTGTCTGTGGGCGGTCTCTCTCTCTCAGGCTGGAGCCTAGCGGAAGTTCGGCTTGACCAGCTTGTGAGATTCTGACTGCCGAAAGGAAATACAACGAGGCAACCCCTAAGGGAGGAGCCTAAGACCGGCCATTTTGGTAAGGTAAGTGAGGTCAAAAAGCAAAATGGCTGAAGAGGAAAAGGCAACCCCTGGTGGGGGAAAGAGATACAAGCCACTGAAGGAGCAAATACAGGAATTGAAGAAAGCCATTAAAATGACTGAAGGGACTTCTTCAAAAGAGATTGCTCGTCAGTGTCAGGATTTAGAAAAAGAAGTGAAGGAATTATGTGAAAATCAACAGAAGACATTGGAGGATAGAATCCCTTTGCACTCCATCTTTCAACTAGAAGGGGAGAAATGTGAAGAGAGAATCAAGGAGCTTGAAGAGGAATCTTTAGGACGTTTCCAGGGGAGAAAAATAAAGGCTGAAAAGAAACTTATGATGGAAAAACAAAGTAAGTATTGTAAGCTTATGATTATCTCCCAAGGTGTTTCCCACTGGATGCAAGAGGGAGTGAACGACATCCAGCCAGCCTTGAAGAAGGAAGCTGAGGCTGAGGGAAAGCTATATCCCAGCCTGAAGGACTTCCTGAGTGGCCCACCCCCACCTTATATTTGTCCAGTGGTGGCTCTGGAGGGTGGTACTATGTGGGGGCCGGAAGGAAAAACAGGAAAAGTGACAGGTGGAATTGTCAATTTACAGGAGAATCCTCCACCATCGACATCTGCTCCAGCCACAGTGGAGGCAGACACAGGAGTAGTGCAGTCTCAATCAGGGGTACCTGCACAGAAAGCGATGCAGTCTCAATCAGCGGCAGCTGAATCAGAGGTAAGTCAGCCTCACCCAGTTGCTGGGACATCACAAGGAATCACTACACGGGGGTTGATCTTGATTCCTCCCTCTCTTTTTAGCCCAGATAGAGCTACAGAAGAAGCTCAACCTGTGGCGTCTACAAGTTCCGGTCAGGTGACATCGCAACAGCCCAGCCAGGAAAATCCATCCCAGGAGGTCTGGACTTCAGAGGAAGACTCACCTTCAATGCAGTATCAGAAGGCGCCATCAAAGGCGACCCGAAAAACTAATCAGAGGTCAACGGTTGATAATTCTGAGAAAGAACAGTGGCAAGGCCACGTTTTTGGAAAAGAATCCGACAATCGGGAGGCCGTGATACAGCTGGAACGCCTCTTGAGAAAATTAGAGGAGGAAGGCGTAGCAACACCACGTAGCGTAGCACAAACACTTTATGCCTTGGAAAAGGACTTGGCGGCCTCAGTAGAAAGCAGCACACGAAAATCCAGAGAAGTGTCAAACCTGCAAAGGGGAGGATTTGCCCCAAAGTTTCAGGCTCCCACAGGAAGGACGACCCTTCGCTCTGGGAGGGTTCTGGAGGAACCAAGAGATAAAAGACCGTCCATCTTTGAGAAGAACCAGAGGAAGACTGTTGTATTGCAAACTGGAGAAGGGCAGTGTGACGCAGAGGAGGAATTACCCCTCACAATGCCTTTATTGACGGGTGTAAGGGGTGAACCAGTCTACCACCCCTACAATATCAGAGATCTTGAGGCTCTGGTGAAGCAGCTGCCCCCAATCACGGAGGGAGGAGCCGCTTGGTTGAGGAGACTAGGAAGTCTTACAGAAGGAGAGGAATTGGCCCTGGGAGATTTCCGAGCTATCGGTGGGAGGACCTTCAGAGGAGGAGGCCTCGCAGATGTAGAAGAGATAGCAAGAACTGTATGCCAACCAAATGACGTCCCCTATGCAAGGGTGCGAAATGCTCTCTCTGACGCAGTGCGTGAGAAGTATCCGACTCATAACATGGGCACTACACCTAGGATTGTTTGGACCCCAGAACATTCCCCTAGAGAGTTTATGGAGCATGCAAAAGAACAGTGGATTCTTCAAACTGGTGAACATCCGGGGCGGGAAGGAGAACCAAGGGCGTGGTTCCGATCTGCAGTGTTAGCAGGTCTCCCAGAACGAGTAAGAACAGATTTACAAAAGAATCCTGATTTTGCGGTGGCGGATTCAGCAAAATGGGAGAGGCACATTATACATCGACTTGAGCTGGAGAAAGACGAGGTGAACAAGAAGAAACAGGAGCTGGAGGAGGCGCAAGGGCAGTTAGTGAAATTGAAATTGGCAGAGGCGAGAGAAAAACTAAACGAAAAGAAAAAGGAAAACAAAGATGGACCTAAGAAGATGCTGGTGGCGCAGCCACGGGGCGATCCGGGGCCTGATTGGCCAGATTTGAATCCGGTTCTGTACCCTGATGACCGATGGCCCGCCAATGAATTCCCAAGGCAAGGAAGACCCGCGGGGAATTGGGGGACTACTAGGTCGTTGAGGGGACGTGGTGGATCCCAAAGGGGAGGTGGACCAAGGGGCCGTGGTCTGGGGGGACCTATGCTGGACTCGAATGTATGCCGAAGGTGTGGAGGACGAGGACATTGGGCTCGTAATTGTCCTACGCCATGGCTACCAGAAACAGCTTATCCATCATCACCCCAGGCACAGGGAACTTTTCGAGGCAGAGTGGGCCAGACAAGGGGACATCAAGCTCCGAACCCAGGCATGGCGCCAGCGGCTCAGTATCCCCTGGGCTACTGGGGCGGAGAGGAGGAGCTGTACTGACGGGACCCACAGAGACCAGACAACATGGGAGTGGCAGATCCTATGTTGTCAATGAGTGTGGAAGGAGATGAAATGACCTTCCTTGTGGACACTGGGGCTACCTATTCAACACTGAAACAAAAACCAAACAGTGCCACACTTTCCAACCATGTGGTCAGTGTTGTCGGGTTTTCTGGGGTACCCATGACGCTGCCAACAACCAATCCAGCCCTGACGGTGCTGGGAAAACAGACATTGAAGCACAGCTATGTGGTGTCTCCCCATGTGCCTGTGAACTTGATGGGCAGGGATCTGCTCATTAAACTGGGGGCCACCATCATGTGTTCAGCTGATGGACTAACAGTTACACTTCCAGGAGGAAAAGAGTTTCCGTGCCTGGGGACATTTTCAAAGAACCAGTACTTGCTGAAAGACTGTGAACAAACGACCGCTGACATCTATTGGGGTCGTGTGGTGGAAGAAGGCATACTAAGACAATATCAGTTGTGGAAACCTTGGATTATGGCCTTGGCAGTCTTCTCTCTCCCCAGGGATCCGTTCCATGTCACCCTCTATTATGATAGAAATGATGATGAAATTTACAGGGACCTGTTCCAGTCTGACCTTGAAGGCCAGACTTGGAATGTGTGTTCTCAAAACATCTATGTCGGTCCGGAGGGCGTCGCGGCAGCAGTAAAATTAACCGACGAACAACGGCCTTGGTTCAAAATGGGACCTGATTCAGTGCCCCATATAACATTGGCGGTCCATGAGAGTCATCAGGCGAAGGAGCTGGGGACGATGGTCAAGAGAGCCCTCGAGGAACCTGGCTGGCAAGCTACTCAGATTCCAGACGTTTGGTACTCGCCAAAATGCAAAATTTATTGTATCACTTGTCAATCAGAGGACACAGCGATGTTGGAGCATCAACAAATCTCAAGAATCCATGGGAGAGAAAGAACAGACCATGCGGATGCAGTTGCCGCACTTGCGACTCTTCCTGACACCTTGTGGTCAGCAGGGCCTACGGATGTGGGCCAGGCAACGTGTTCGCCCGTTTTGTTCCAGCTGAAGTCTGAAACGCCAATTTGGAAACCACAGTATAGGCAAAAGAGAGAAGCTGAGGAGGGAATTGCAGAAACCATTGAGGGGCTATTGAAAGTAGGGGTGCTTGAGCCCTCTCAATCCTACTGGAATACTCCTATTTTGCCAGTAGAGAAGCACGGGACGGGAAAGTACAGGATGGCACATGACTTAAGAGCCATTAATGCCATTTTACGTACTGACACGGTGCCAGTCCCAAACCCATACACAGGATTGACGGCATTAACACCAGACCAGAAGTGGTTTACATGTATTGATCTAGTGAATGCATTTTTCTGTCTCCCATTGCATGAGTCTCTGAGGGACATTTTTTCATTCACATATGGGGGACAACAGTACAGATACACAAGGTTGCCACAAGGGTTTGCACTTTCCCCTGGCATTTTCAACCAAGTGTTGAAAGAAGCTTTATCGCCATGCCATCTCCCAGAGGGGTGTTCACTAGTGCAATATGTTGATGATTTGCTCATTGCAGCTCCGTCTGCTTCGGCATGCACGGCAGCTTCACTTACCATACTGAAGAGACTCGCTGAATGCGGTTTCAAGGTCAGTAAAGAAAAGTTGCAGTTGGTCCGACCAGAAGTAACATTTCTGGGCCGTGTCATTGCTCACAAATCAGTGGGTCTGCTAAACACTCATCGTGATCAGATTTTGACACATCCAAGACCGCGTACGGTTAAGGAGTTGCTCTCATTCTTGGGGTTAACAGGATACAGCCGGCACTTCATTCCAAATTATGCAGGCAAAACAGCCCTGTTGAGGGATTTGGTAAAAACGGCAGGTGTCAGAAATCTTAAGGCTGAACTGCCATGGACATCGGCCACTGAGTCGGCGTTTATTGCATTAAAACAGGACTTATCCAGATCGGCTGATCTTGCTATCCCTAATTATGAACAACCCTTCTATCTTGATGTTTCTGAAACACACGGGATAGCTAATGGGGTGTTGTTTCAGAAAAAAGGGGGAGGAAGAGATGTACTTATGTACGTCAGCATCAGGCTGAATTCATTAGAGACAAGGCACCCGAGATGCACTCAGCATGCCATTGGGGTGTCAAAAATTATACAAAAGACAGCACATATAGTGAGGGACCATCCGTTGAAGGTGCTGACCACCCACAGTGTGGTGGCATATGTTAACTCACAAGCCTTCACCATGACACCTCTTACACAACAGAGAGTGTGTAAAGTTTTAGACGCTCCTAACTTGACCTTCACACATGAAGGAATTAACATGGCAGATTTAATGGAGTCAGGAGGAGAACCTCACGACTGCGCAAAGAGAGCTGAAGTGGACGAGAAGATAAGAGAAGACTTGAAAGCAGAACCTCTGACAGGAGCTGAAGATTGGTTCACTGATGGATGCTGCTACAGGGATGATGAAGGATTAAAAGCAGGCTACGCGGTGGTTTGCAGAAAAGGGGCTGCATTTGAAGTGAAGGAGGCTGGAAGACTTGAGGGGCAGCAGTCAGCCCAAAGAGCAGAAGTAATTGCTCTAAGTCGAGCTTTGAGACTTGCAAAAGGAAAAAGAGTCAACATTTACACGGACTCAGCTTATGCTTTTGGAGCGGCTCATGTGGAGCTGGCCCAATGGAGAAGA
Organism: Rhamphochromis longiceps; assembly: GCF_057381845.1. NCBI lineage: Eukaryota > Metazoa > Chordata > Actinopteri > Cichliformes > Cichlidae > Rhamphochromis > Rhamphochromis longiceps. The sequence continues at coordinate 371,322 of NC_140565.1, forward strand.
GCAGGATTCAGGACAGCAGATAACGCACCAATCTGCCACAAAAAGGAAATGGAGGAACTTGAGCAGGCCTTGGGAGATCCAGAGGAGGTGAGCATTATAAAATGCAAAGGCCACTCCTCAGGGACCGGCCTGATGGCCAGAGGAAATCAGGAAGCCGATCGAGCTGCAAAAGAGGCAGCGGGTTATAAAGCATCACGACAGATGGTACAAATAACGGTGGAAGAAGAATTAGGAGTTAACATGCTAGAGGAAGCCAGGAAGGCCCAAGGGGAGGCTGCCCCAGAAGAGAAGGGGATCTGGAAGAGTCGAGGAGCCTGGGAAGAAGGAGGTCTCTGGCGAGGACCTGACGGTCGACCAGTGTTGACAGCCAACTTGGCAAAACAGAAGATTTCCGAAGCGCACGGCCTTGGACATGTGGGTGTCGCCCAGATGGGGAGACATCTGTGCCATTGGTGGCATCCCTTTTTGAAGGATATGATCAAGGAGAAGGCTAGGACGTGTCTGATCTGTGGGAGGCACAATCCGAAGCCAGTGATTAAACCAGAGGCAGGTAAGTTCCCCATTCCAGAAAGAGCAGGTGAAGAGATTGTCATTGACTTCACTGACATGATTGATCCAGGCCCAGGAGGAGTTCGATATCTACTGGTAAGTGTAGATGCTTTGACGGGTTGGCCTGAGGCATGGCCTACCAAGAGGGAGGATGCAAAAAGTGTGATTAAGTGTTTAATCAATCATTACATCCCCCGGCATGGTTTCCCTAAGCGGATTAGGTCCGACAATGGGACTCATTTCAAAAACAAAGATTTGGCAGAGGTAGAACAGAAGCTGGGGTTACAACATAGATTTGGCACGGTATATCACCCCCAGTCGCAGGGAAAGGTAGAAAGAATGAATCTAAACCTGAAGAATAAAATTGCTAAGATTTCTGCTCACACGGGGCTAAATTGGGTAGCGGCCCTGCCAATTGCATTGATGATAATAAGATGTTGTGTTAATCAATCCACAGGTTTCACACCATATGAGCTGTTGACAGGACGACAGTTTCCAGGTCCTTGGACAACAGTTCCGGCGGAAGAAAGTGTAAAAAGTAACAGAAAACATATTGAATGTTGGAAAGAATTAAAAGCTCTTGTGTCTAGTTTCACACAACAGGTTGGAGAAGGGGTGAAAGCGGAGGACAGGTCCATCCCCGATGCCAAGGCGGTGTGGCTAAAGGTCATTAAGCGAAAGTGGAGAGACCCGAGGTGGACCGGACCCTTCGAAGTAACTGCCCGAACCACCAGTGCTGTCCGTCTGAAGGGGAAAGGGGAGACCTGGTTCCATTGGTCTCAGTGTGCAGTCGCGGACGAGAGCTTGCTGGAGCTAGCCTCTACCCCATCGACGCAGGGGGGGAACATAGAGGCAGAATAATCCTCTCTCCCCCTGTGCCACGGTCCTCCTCAGTAGTCTAACCTGAGTGAGGCGAAGAAAGAAGAGGAGCGTCACGCGCCAAGGAGGAATCCATTCCAGGCTCTTAAATAGGCTAGGGCTCTAGTCTAAAGTATTTGATAGTTTGAAGGAATCGTAATAGTTTTGTATGATACTCGCATATTTTTATACTCATAACTTTACACTCTTCTTTTTGTAACTTTATCTTTTTAGTACAGAGTAAAAGTAAACGAGCCTGGGAACAGTCATCATGAAATTGTGGGAAAATTGGAGAATAACGGGGGTGTTGGGGTTAATAAGTGTTATAACGTGTTTCTTTGTTTTTTGGCAGACAGGTGAATTGCCCAGACACAGAGATCTATCCGCTCCTGAGCCCGAACCGATCAAATCGTCGAAAAAAGTCAAGCGTGCGGTTGGTTCAGGTGGGGATGATGGGTGTCTCAAAGCCAGTGGCGGAGTCGAGTTTGGGTATGTTAATGGATCCACAACAGCGTTCACATTCGATTTGTGTGAGGTAATTAAATGCTCGGGTGACGGGAATAGCTGGAGAACATATAACGTGTGGGTTTGTTATCATCCAATGATGTGTTACCCTAAGTCGGTGTGGGGCCCATCATGGGATAGTGACATCTACACCTATGTAACGGATCAGTGGTGTTCTTGGCAGGATGTGGTCGCGTGGACAGGGGTAGGATGGCAGCCAACGGTGCCACCGGCCCTTGAAGGAATAGCTATTCAGAGAGATTATTCTGTTACAAATAACCCTATTACTCTTTCCCTAGGACCATGGAGTGAACTCCCTGAACCTGGGTTTGATGGAGGTGCGTTTTATTTAGTAGTAGGGGTAGATAAAGTAGGGACAGATCCATTCGGGTTAATTCGGGGAAATGACTCAGCACTGAATCTCACGGTGCAAACGGATCCCGTAGAGACAGTTACTTACAAGGATCCAGAAGAAAAATGGTTTGTTGCCACTGATTATACTAGGTTAAAACCTCAGGAGTTGATAGAGCGTGCCACAGGTTTTGGAGATAGGAATCTTTGGTTAGATTGGGTGGCTCAAAATGCTAAGGAGCAGAAAGTGGTTGATTGTGTTGCTTGTGCTACCGCTCGACCACATTTGTTTACTGAACCCGCTCCTCTGTATCCAGAGGATGAGTGGGGATATAATTGCATGTTGAGATTAACTAGAGAGGCGGTGGACACAGGTAACTGCACCACTTTGTCAGGTTTATATCCGCCAATTGATAAACGTACACAACCAGGTTCATTCACACCAAAACGAGATAATTATACATGTTTTGAGTTTTCTACAGACAGAGTGAGATTTAGGCTAGGAAGGATTGATCCAAGCTGGTGTCAGAGGACAATCACAGGTAGGACTACCAATGATGTAAGTGACCCAAGCACAATTATAGGCACCTGGGCGAGAGGTGGGCTATATTATTATTGTGGGGAGTACACCCTTTTGGTGCAGGTTCCCTTGGGGAGTGTGGGAACGTGTGCTCTGGTGCGCCTAGCTGCACCTTTGATGCTCATAGGCAGTAGGCTAGAGACAGTTCCACAGCAAGGCGCGGATGTGTCTACACCCAGACGGAGGAGAGCCACAGGAGCTATCCACAAGTATGATCCAAGACGGGACTCGCCAACCTGGATAGACTCAATAGGAGTTCCCAGAGGAGTTCCAGATGAGTATAAGTTAGTTGATCAGATAGCGGCCGGGTTTGAAAGTGTGTTTCTGTGGGTGACTCCAAATAAAAATGTTGATCGCATTAATTATGTTCATTATAATGTGTTGAGACTCTCTAATCTCACTAGGGACGCGGTGGAAGGTCTTGCAGAACAATTAGGTCCGACGTCGTTAATGGGAATCCAAAATCGCATGGCGCTGGACATGTTATTGGCTGAGAAGGGAGGCGTTTGCGCGATGTTCGGAGATTTATGTTGCACCTTTATTCCCAACAATACAGCTCCGGACGGAACAGTCACGCGGGCGCTCGAGAATTTGAAAGCGTTATCTAGAACCATGCATGAGCAATCAGGCGTGAACTCGAGGCTGGGAGACTGGTTCACATCTGTTTTTGGGCAATATAAGGGATTGTTTATGTCTGCCATGTTTTCTCTTTTAGTTTTTCTAGGTTTATTGCTGATCGGGTGTTGTCTCATTCCTCTGGTGAGGCAGGTGTTGGGTAATCTGGTGAGCAGGGCCATAGCTTCTGGTTCAGCTGGGTCAGCTGGTCCGGAACATATGATGCCGTTGCGAGAAGCCGCCTGGACGGAGGAGTGACACAATATCTCTAAATGTTGGCCTTTTTTCAAAAGGCCAAAGAGGAGGAGTGTGATCAGGAGATATTTTATTTTATATTCTCACAATCAGTTATCATTGATTAATCATTTACCATTGTTAAATCGGTTGACAGAATAATCTTTTAATTACATCTGTGTTACTTTGAGCAAATATTAATGCACACTGACTGTTCAGTGAGGTTCTGTATCATTCTTGTTATCTACTTAAGTTGTTGCACTTTAGTGCAGTCACACCATACAGACCCACTAGTCCTGTTGGGCCCAGGCCTGCGTGTAGTTCTGCACGTACGCCGGCCTGTAACCACATGCACGCACTTATGTAACACACACGCACGTTCACCTACACATTTAGTAATAATAGGAGGGTCGTCTGAGGACAGTTTCTCTGATAGATACACTTTCACAAAATGCACAATGTAATACACACTTGTTTTTCTCTTAAGAGTAGCAGTTGATGTCTATATAAGGGAAAACTTTGGGATAGGCGGGGAATTGTTATCATTTGAGATCATTTCCAGTAAAGATCCAACTGTGATGTCATAATGGCAATATAAGGAGACCGATGCTTCAGTTGACGAGAGGATTCGATTGCAAATTGTCTTTTCCCACACTTAGTGCACAAAGTGTGTAATAAAGATCACTATTTTTGACACCTACTTCGGCTTGGGCTTGCTTTCTTCTCTTCCCTAACTCGAACGAACCATAACATTAAACAATCATACGCGTGGCCTTCGACGCTCCTGTCGAAAAGCAGAGCGTCTCTGGAAGTCCACTGGTCTGGTTGTCCATTGTGAACACTTCCAAGAACTTCTTCACTTATATAATGAATTAGTGAAAGAGGCTAGATCCTCTTATTTGAATAATCTTATAAACCGTCATAAAAGTAACCCAAAAATTCTATTTCTCCCCCAACCCAGCACGCTGTGTTACTTTCTAATGAAGATTGTAATACTTTTCTCAATCACTTTGTAAATACAGTGATGAATCTGAGATCCAAAATCTCCTCAAGGGCCTCCCCTTATGAAGATGCCCCTCGGTGTCATGGGTCATTTATTTATTTTTCTCCAGTCACACTCAATGACTTAATTACAGTAATAGGTAAAATGAAATCCTCATCATGCTCTTCAGCTATATTGCCTCCTTCTGTCCTGTCTGGGACTCTCACCATCATTGGTCCCACATTGTTATCCATCATCAACAGTTCACTGAGGCAAGGTTGTGTTCCATCTTACTTTAAACATGCTGACGTAACTCCACTCTTAAAAAAACAGAATCTAGATCCTAGCTCTACTTGTAATTATCGGCCTATTTCAAAATTGCCATTTATAAGTAAATTACTGGAAAAAATTGTAGAAAATCAGTTCAGGTCTTTACTATGCAGATTACAGATTTCTTACCCTTTTCAGTCTGGCTTTCAAAAGCAGCACTCCACCGAGAGTGCTCTATTAAGGATCTATAACGATTTGTTAATGGCTTCTGATGCAGGAAATTGTTCTGTGATTACTTTGCTTGATCTTAGCACAGCCTTCGATACCATCGACCATAAAATCCTACTCAACAGGCTGAAGGTTCTGGCTGGTATATCTGGATCCACCCTAGACTGGTTTTCCTCCTACTTATCAGACAGGACCTTTTCTGTTAGGACTGACAGGTTTACCTCTAACACTGCCACCCTGACCTGCGGAGTTCCACAGGGTTCAGTTTTGGGTCCATTATTATTTTCTTTTCAAATGCTTCCTTTAGCTGCATTATTCAGTCGTTTAGTGACATTTCTTATCATTTCTATGTCGATGACATTCAACTGCATATGTCCTTTAAGCCTCATCAACTGGATAGGCTATCCACCAAACATTAGTGTCATTTTAAAATACTCTAGGAGATACTACTAATACTAGGAGAGCATGAGTGGAAGAAGCCGTGTGATTCAGCCCAACCTCAGGCACACCTTTATTCAAAACTTGTCAGGTGTCAACTGACAAAGAAGCCTTGGCAACTGAGAGTATATATATAGTCTCATCAGCTTCTGTACTTTATACAGAGGCTGATGAGCGAGGCTGGTCACAGCTCACAGGCCCTGATTTGGACTTTGCTGAACAAAAGTGTTGGAGCCAGTCTGAGTAAAAGCAGGCAGAAAGAGCCCAGCATCAGAGGATGAGGGTGGAGGAGCAGTCTCCATGCTGGCCAGGGTGGAGTTACAGACTGGAATTCAGTGTGGATAGACCGAACCTGGGTTCAAAGGGTTCTCAGGCTGCACAGGTGGGGACTAGTGCCAGAGCCTTGCTGTCCTCACACCTGGAACTGGGAAGGGTGCAGGGTGCTTATGGAGGTTTCTTCCTGTTAAAAGGGAGTTTTTCTTTCCCACTGTCATCACAACGCTTGCACATAGGGGTGTCATATGGTCGTTGGGGTTTCTCTGTATTATTGGTGGGTTTAGCTTACAATATGAAGTGCTTTGAGCTGTATAAATAAAGCTGAATTACAAAGCAGGTTTACAGCTTGGATTAAAAATGGGTTTTGCCTCTGCGTGAGAGGGTTGCTTAGCTTTTGTGCCCTGACTTAGTCACCTGGATCATTGTAATTACTGATCTTAGTACAATCACACATCACATTATTGTGTTACCTAAAAATGTAATGTGATTACAGTGAAGTGATGCTCCTCACCAACTGTCTTAACAATCCAGAACTGATGCTCTAGTGGAACCTTTGTCTCATGTGTGGGGTGAGTGCACTGCAGGATACTTTGTTTTGATTGTTCTATTAGTTACAGCCCCTTGGGTTATTTAATTAGATCAAGGAATAAATATTAAAGAGAATTTAAAGCGGTATGAAGGCCAGCCTGTGAGCCCCTTTGATATTATGTCTGCACACATGAGGCCGAGGTACTAGGAGTTATAGGACAGTTAGTTTAATAAAGCTAACAATAAAATTCTTGAAGTTCTCAACAATCTACACTCACTGCTCATGCTGTTAGGTACACCTTGTTAGCACTGGGTTGGCTCCCTTTTACCTTCAGAACTGTCTTAATCCTTCGAGGCATAAATGCAACATGGTGCTGGAAACCTTGCTCTGACATTTTGCTCCATGTTCAAATGACAGTTCCTGCACATCCACGATGTGAATCTCTTGTTCCATCTCATTAGTTCTCTAATAGACCAAGAACTGAGTCACTGTTTCACGGTGTGCTGTCCTGCTGGAAGATGGTGCACTATGACCAAAATATGATGGTCAGCAGCAATGCTCACATATGCTGTGATGTTCACACGATGCTCAGATGGTACTGAGGGGTCCAAAGTGCGACATGAAAACGTGCCCAGAGCAGCAGCTGCTACAGGCAGGATGGATCATAGAGCAGGCGTCAGGTCATTGCTGTGACAGAGGAACGTTTGCTTTTATGAAGATATTGGTGATGAGACTTTGTAGAAAGCAGGAAGTAGATCATGTCTCACACCTGTCTCCTGTTTCTCACCTGCAGCTCCACCACTGAATGCTGGCGAGAGGCGGTTTGCTCCACCTACGTCTCTTCTGGTATTTTTGATTTTGGGTCTTCTCTCATGTTTCTGTTTCTCTGTTTAATCTTGATGATGCTGTAAACACGACCTCTGACCTGAAACTCCTGCCTCTGAGTTTAAACGGAAACGTATTTGATTTTTTCATTCATTTGGTTTTTATTTTGCTTTGGGATTTTTCCCCCATATAACATCTATCATTGAATGTGTGATGTGACATTTTTCACTTACAGCTAAATACACAAGCACTCACTGTGGCTGTGAGGATAAGTGATTATGCTGAGATTACATGTAAAGGGTGGAAACTGTTTTGTTTTTGTGGTTTGTTTTTAAAGATAATCACAGTGCTTGATTCACTGCAGTTTTCCTCTTTTAATCTACAGTTTTCATGGGTCATGTTTTAAGGGAGGTACTTGTTTAGCATGTTTGTACTCATAGGCAGGACTCACAGTAGTTTCACTGACTTTTATGATGAAAACAAGACGATAACTAAACACCTCTGTCTCTGAATAAGATCCAAACAGAAGTGCAGTAAGTTTAAAGCACACATTTGATCTGCCCCCACCAAACAGTGCAGCTCTTTTAGCAAACAGTGAAACTGTTTCTCATCCACTGTGACCAAAACTAAATGACACTGTTGTCAAAAGACTCTGCACACGTTCACGAACAGACTGAATTTACTCCACTAACAGTACAGACCAATGCTAGCCAATCAAATCAGTGTTTGTGGAGCATCAAATATCACTGCAGCAACTATCAGCGTGTTGCACATGAACGCAGTCAGTAACAGGAAGCTAGCATGGCTAACGTTAACTATTAATGCAGGAACAGCTAGCGTGTGTCGTCAGTGACTGGGCATGCTTGCTATGCCATATACTGACGGTATGCTAGAGTGTTAATGGTTCCTGTAGTCCATGAATTAGAGCAGGGGTGTCACACTCACTTTACATGGGGGCCACATACAATAATTATAATTATAAATGGCTTCAAGTGCACATTCAGTCTGTGAGACTCAGACTCTGAGCTGTAGCTCTGTGCTACATGCTCACATTTCTGCAATGCAAACACACTTTGTATTAATTCAATTTAATCTTTTTTTTTTTCTTTTTTTCTAAATGGAGGAAAAATTGAAAAAATTCAATTTAATCTAATATTTAACACTGAACTCTAACTTAAGTCTTTTTAGCAGAAGCCTTATTTTTATGTATGTACTTGTACCACGGAGAACACATGAAGTTTAAGGACAAGTTTGAAACCTGACTCAGCAGCAGTGAGCCTGATATTTCTTTGTAACATAGCTCGAGTGCAGCTTTGTTTCCTTTGCTTTGTGTCTCTATCTGTGGCATCGTGACTGTACAACAATTATCCTGTGATGCACCGTGAAACAGCAAGCGCCGTACGAAACACTCAGACTTAAACACTTTTAACACGTTTAACTTTACAAATCCTCTGCTGTGAAGCTTTGCTGCTTTAAAAGAAACACTGTGTTTGTTCTCAGTAACTCATTTAAACTGTGCTCTCTGCCACACACACACACACACACACACACACACACACACACACACACGCAAACCAAACCAAATCTATACTGAAGTGTTTATACTTACAGTCCGTGTAGCTTCTTCAGACCACACTCATGTGTGGTCTGAAGAAGATGACTCGGTTGCCATGGTAATCCCTGCATGAATGGAAGCTCAGCCTCGTTTTTCTCTTGTTATTATTTTTCTTTATCATTTTTCCAAGTCTGACTATTACAGACAGGAACATGACTCCTGTCACATATTAGCAAATAAACTGTCTCTAATTTTACGGCAGTTTGGTTTTAATGGAGAGAGAAAGAAAACTCCAGAAAAAAGCAGGGGAAAGTTTCAAAGCGTCGACTTGTTTGTGAGCAAACCTGCACACTGAGCAGGGCTAATGATGATGTCCCTCTGTGTAAGTCATCGTCCGTTCTTTAATGTAGAAAAGCCTTTTTAAAAGCTGCCTTCGGCTCGTGTGCAGCCTGACACAGTGTTATCTCTGGGATTTCCCTCAGGTCTGCTGAAAGTGTCCTTAAAGTTGAATATTGTGACAAAGTGAATGTAACAGTGAGACTGAGCTGCTCCGTCTGTTTCTGCTGACTTCAGCTCCTTAAACATCCTGATTTATCAGCACTGCAGGCACACGAATGTCACTGTTACAGAGACGCACACACAGAGCAGGAATGTGACTGAATATCACTAACAGGAAAAACACCTTCAGCCTCAAACATGCAGTCAGCTGCTGCACTGGCCTCATGACAGACGTGAGCTAAGCTCAGGGAGCAGCAGAGGGTGGAGGCTCATTTCATACGTCTTTAAACTCAGCAGTGGGAAATCCAAAGAGACTGACATGTGACAGAGAAAAGCATCAGTGCTGTCGGTTCCAGCCTCACTTTATAGTTTGCTTTTATTTCTCTGGATGATGCAGGGAGCCTGGCTCAGCAGCTGCTGTCATGTTGTAGCCGTGTTCCTGTGACTGTACTGTGATAACTCTGTGACCATGTGATGGACTTACTGTTGATGCTGTCCTGTATTAAAGTGTTACTGCAGCCGACCTGTCTGTGTGTCACTGTCTGTTCCTCCAACCTGAGGACTGCAGCGTCTTCAGCAGCTGCTGTTTGCTGTTTGCACCATCTGCTCAGATATTCTTCAGTCTAGACGTCTTTATTTAATCTGTGCTTAATACTGACTACACAGCGGTGGAGAGTAGACTTTATCAAAGTAGATGTCTTTCTGAAAGCGCTGTAACTAAGTTTAAGAATATAATCCACCCACTGTTATCATCTCCAATGCCCTGTACCAACACAGAGCAGAGCAGCTATCTGAACGCTACCCCAACAGAGGTCGATTATCTTGTTAATAATTTCACCTCCTCACTACGTACGACTCTGGATACTGTAGCTCCTGTGAAAACTAAGGTCTCTAATCAGAAGTACCTGACTCCGTGGTATAATTCTCAAACACGTACCCTAAAGCAGATGACTCGTAATCTGGAGAGGAAATGGCGTGTCACAAATTTAGAGGATCATCATTTAGCCTGGAGAAATAGTTTGCTGCTTTATAAGAAAGCCCTCCGCAAAGCCAGAACATCTTACTATTCATCACTGATTGAAGAAAATAAGAACAACCCCAGGTTTCTCTTCAGCTCTGTAGCCAGGCTGACAAACAGTCAGAGCTCTGTTGAGCCAACCATCCCTTTAACATTAACTAGTAATGACTTCATGAACTTCTTCACAAATAAAATTTTTATCATTAGAGAAAAAATTACCAATAATCATCCCACAGATGTAATATTATCTACAGTTACTCTTAGTACCATTGATGTTAAGTTAGACTCTTTTTCTCCAATTGATCTTTCTGAGTTAACTTCAATAATTACTTCCTCCAAACCATCAACGTGTCTTTTAGACCCCATTCCTACAAAACTGCTCAAAGAAGTCCTGCCATTAATTAATTCTTCGATCTTAAATATGATCAACCTATCTCTAATAATCGGCTATGTACCACAGGCCTTCAAGCTGGCTGTAGTTAAACCTTTACTCAAAAAGCCATCTCTAGACCCAGCAGTCTTAGCTAATTATAGGCCAATCTCCAACCTTCCTTTCATATCAAAAATCCTTGAAAGAGTAGTTGTCAAACAGCTAACAGATCATCTGCAGAGGAATGGTTTATTTGAAGAGTTTCAGTCAGGTTTCAGAGCTCATCACAGCACAGAAACAGCTTTAGTGAAGGTTACAAATGATCTTCTTATGGCCTCTGACAGTGGACTCATCTCTGTGCTTGTCCTGCTAGACCTCAGTGCAGCATTCGATACTGTTGACCATAATATCCTATTAGAGCGATTAGAACATGCTGTAGGTATTACAGGTACTGCGCTGCAGTGGTTTGTATCATATCTATCTAATAGACTCCAATTCGTGCATGTAAATGGAGAGTCCTCTTCACACACTGAGGTTAATTATGGAGTTCCACAGGGTTCAGTGGTAGGACCAATTCTGTTTACATTATACATGCTTCCCTTAGGCAGTATCATTAGAAGACATAGCATACATTTTCACTGCTATGCAGATGACACCCAGCTCTATCTGTCCATGAAGCCAGATAACACACACCAATGAGTTAAACTGCAGGAATGTCTTAAAGACATAAAGACCTGGATGGCCGCTAACTTTCTGCTTCTTAATTCAGATCAAACTGAGGTTATTGTACTCGGCCCTGAAAATCTTAGAAATATGGTATCTAACCAGATTCTTACTCTGGATGGCATTACCTTGGCCTCCAGTAACGCGGTGAGGAACCTTGGAGTCATTTTTGACCAGGACATGTCCTTCAACGCACATATTAAACAAATATGTAAGACTGCTTTCTTCCATTTGCGCAACATCTCTAAAATTAGAAATATCCTGTCTCCGAGTGACGCTGAAAAACTAGTTCATGCATTTATTACTTCCAGGCTGGACGACTGCAATTCATTATTATCAGGATGTCCAAAAAACTCACTGAAAAGCCTTCAGCTAATCCAAAATGCTGCAGCAAGAGTCCTGACAGGGACTAGAAAGAGAGAGCATATTTCTCCTGTTTTGGCTTCCCTTCATTGGCTTCCTGTTAAATCCAGAATTGAATTCAAAATCCTGCTCCTCACATACAAGGTCTTAAATAATCAGGCCCCATCTTATCTTAATGACCTTGTAGTACCATATCACCCTATTAGAGCGCTCCGCTCTCGCTCTGCAGGCCTACTTGTTGTTCCTAGAGTATTTAAAAGTAGAATGGGAGGCAGAGCCTTCAGTTTTCAGGCCCCTCTTCTGTGGAACCAGCTTCCAGTTTGGATTCAGGAGACAGACACTATCTCTACTTTTAAGATTAGGCTTAAAACTTTCCTTTTTGCTAAAGCATATAGTTAGGGCTGGACCAGGTGACCCTGGATCCTCCCTTAGTTATGCTGCAATAGATGTAGGCTGCCGGGGGATTCCCATGATGCATTGAGTTTTTCCTTTCCAGTCACCTTTCTCACTCACTATGTATTAACAGACCTCTCTGCATTGAATCATATCTGTTATTAACCTCTGTCTCTCTTCCACAGCATGTCTTTATCCTGTCTTCCTTCTCTCACCCCAACCGGTCGCAGCAGATGGCCGCCCCTCCCTGAGCCTGGTTCTGCCGGAGGTTTCTTCCTGTTAAAAGGGAGTTTTTCCTTCCCACTGTCGCCAAAGTGCTTGCTCATAGGGGATCATATGATTGTTGGGTTTTTCTCTGTATCTATGAAGCGCCTTGAGGCGACTTTTGTTGTGATTTGGCGCTATATAAATAAAATTGAATTGAATTGAATTGAATACTCAACAATGAGGCTACATCGAATGTTAAATGTCTTCTTATTCTCCTCAACTCAGAACAAGCAGCTTGTTGAACACAGAAACAGGAAGCTAGCATGGCTAATGCTAACTGCTAATGAAGGAACAGCTAGTAGTGTTGTCAGTGACTAGACATGCTTGCTATGCTATATACTTATGTACTAGAGCGCTAACAGTTCCTGAAGTTCATGATTCACACCAGGGGTGTCACACTGACTTTACATGGGGGGCCACAGACAGCCGTCTTTGACCTTAATGGGCCGGACCAGTGGAACTTCCTGTCACTGTGAAGGAGTCACATATTTAACTGTTTTTCTACATGATGAAGAAAAAGTTACAATGACAGAAATCTGTCAGCACGGCTCTTTAACCTGTCAGAAATAAAATCACAGAAAAGTTCTCAAAGCTCATCTTTAATCTTAAAAAACCTAAAGTTTCTATAGCATAAAGTGAAAAAAGAAGGTTTTCTGTCTCTAAAAGTTTATTGCTGAATTACTTTGTGTAGTATGAATAAGTGAGGTTTGTATCGGCAAGAAAAGCTGTAAAACTATGAAAATTCAAAATGTCTGCTTGTGCTTGATTGTTGTGAGCAGCAGATCAAACAAGTTAAAATAATCAATTATAATCGGACTGATTCTTATGTATCGCCTTCCTACTCTCCTTGAGCACTCAAAGCGTGCCACATTCACACAAGCACCGTTTCTATGCTTTAAGTGCTTACTAACTACCATTCACACACATTCATACTGCGATGGATGCACCAGAGAAAACTTGGTGTTAATATCTTGCCCAAGAATATTTGGCATGCAGAGTAGGGGGAGCCAGGGATTGAACCACCAACCTTCCGATCAGTAGATGACCCGCTGTACTGAGCTACAGCCGTCCCCAATGTAATGTCTAATTATTATAAAGAGCTTTTAATGCACATTCAGACCTGTGAGACTCACTCAGACTCTTAACTGTAGCTCTGTGCTACATGCTGACATTTCTGCTACTCAAACTTTGAATAAGCTTTATATAATCTAATATTCAACTCTGAACTCTAACTTTAGTACTTTTAACCAGGGGCGATTCTAGGATCAGAGCTTTGGGGGTGCTGAGCACCAGGAGAGCTGCCCAGCCAGGAGAGATAAACTTTACTCGTCACAATGAGACTTCTTCCCTGTCTCTGTCAGTCCCTGCATCCTTAAATGTTGTCCCGAGTTCTCTCTGACTGTCACTTTGGTGCATTTAAACCCCTGTTCCTCCCTGTCCTCATCGTCTGTTGTCTCCGTCTCCGTTATCAGTCATCATAATTTTACCATCTCTGTGCAAGTCTGCAAATTTCTTTATTAATATTAGATTCTTAAATTCATCAAGTCTCTCTGTGCCTGGGTCCTCGTCACAAAACATGACATCACTGTTTTGTACACAATTTAATCCACATTTGTGAAAGAAAAGAAAAACACTTTTTTTAAAGTCTGTAACTGTCACGGCTGCCGAGGCGAGCCGTGTGGTATTGAAGGGAGAAAGGACCCAAAACGCAGGCAGTAGATGATAATGCTGGTGATGTTTTATTTACACCGTGGTGAGAAGGCAAAACAGGCAAGAGGGAAGACAAAACTAAAGACCTAAACTGGGAAAGCTAAATGACAAACCTGAGACGGTACCAGAATGGGGTGAGAGGCAGAGAGACACGGACGAGGGACGGGACACGGACGAGGGACGGGACACGGACACGGACGAGGGACGGGACGGGACACGGACGAGGGACGGGACGGGACACGGACGAGGGACGGGACGGGACACGGACGAGGGACGGGACGGGACACGGACGAGGGACGGGACGGGACACAGACTGACACAGAGTAACGCAGGCAAACCGGCAACAGGCAGGAGAACACACAGGGCTTAAATACACACAGCAGTAATCAGGGGATGAGAGACAGGAGGGCAACACAGCTGGGAGGAATCAGAGCTGACGGGACAGGGGAAACGTAAACTGATCACACTCACATCAGACAGAGACCTTCACAATAAAACAGGAAACTCAGACACGGGGAACCAAACAAGACGTTGAACTAAACAGACAGCTTCACAAACAGACGGGGGGGACACCATAGACCAGGGGTGCCCAATCCCGGTCCTCGAGAGCTACCGTCCTGCAGCTTTTAGATGCATCCTTGTTCCCACACACCTGAATCAAATGAATGGCTTGTTATCAGGCCTTTGCCAAACATGATGGCGTGCTGAAGAGATCAAACCATTTGATTCAGCTGTGTTGGAGTAGGGATGCATCTAAAAGCTGCAGGATAGTAGCTCTCGAGGACCGGGATTGGGCAGGCCTGCCTGTCACAGGCTGGGTCTCCGACCCAGCACTCTGAGTTTTCTTTGTATTTTTTGATATGTTATTAGTTTGTGTTATTTCCTATTTGCCTTTAGTTTAGGCAGTTATTGTTCCTGGGTTTTCTATGTTTTGGGGTTTTCTATTTATTTCATCACGTATTAGGTCTGTTAAGTTGTGTTGTCATTTCCTGTTTTATTCTGACAATGTCATGTGTTCTTTGTTCATTGTATTTAGCTTTCCTCTCCTGGTCCTGTCATTAGGTTTATGTCTGTCAGCTGTTTTCCCCCATGTGTCGCCACTTCCCCTGATCACCTCATGTCTGTATTTAAGCCTTTTGTTTTCTTCATGCCATTGTCAGTTCATCTGTTTATTCTCACCAGAGTTACAGTCATAGTCTTAGCCTGTTTATTTTCCACCTCGGTCATAGTTATAGTTTTTGGTCTTAGTACCTTTAGTGTTTTGTTTCTTAGTGTTTTGCCAGTTCAGTGTTTTGTTTCTTAGTGTTTTGCCTGTTTGCATCCCCATAGTGTTTCGTCATACTTTACTCAGTGTTCATAGTTTGTCATCGCATTTTCACTGAGTTTCTTAGTCCTTTAGTTTTCTGAGTGTTCACAGTTTTCTTAGTTTTCATAGCTTCATGCTTTTTCGTGTGCCAACATCCAAATAAAGGATCGTCTTCTGTTCAGCCAGCAACTCCGCCTTTCAGCATCTGCTTTTGGGTCCTGTTTCCATTCACATCGGCGCACCCCGCCGTGACACTGCCATAGACAGACGGATATACAGACGCAGACTCAGAGGCAGACAGAATATAACACATAGAACTCAAACAATAATAATCATCATCATAATAAACTGGACTATGATAATAAACTAAAAGCGCTGGGTCACCGACCCAGGACCATGACAGTAACAAAACATCAAATCTGATAAAGGTTATTTAAATGCTGCAAACGAAGAATGGATTGGAATAAAAAAATACATATCCTGACCTTAATTACTTTACTGGGGGAAAATGATGAATGGTGCTCATAGCAAGTAAGAAGTAAACTGGGTGCATTTTTTGGACAGAGATTCACTTTTAATCTGTATGTATAATACAATACAGATACATGAAAATAGACTCCAAAAGTAGAGTCCTTGAAATGTACAAGTTATTGATAAAAAATTATTTTTTATAAAAATGGAGGCAATGGTATATGATACAATGTATGAAAACATCTCTACTGCAGATACTACTATGGCTCTGCATATTTATTCCTTTCATTTTAACCTGTGTCGCCTCACCTTGAAGTTGGCAAATACTTTTGGTGGTCAACTCTCTCAAGCAGTTTAACAGTTTCTGCCTGTCACTGCTCCCTGTCTGTTTGCTTACCTGGTTCTTCCTCACCTTGTACTTTCTCCTCACGTTCCCTCTTTCCTCTCTCCCTCTTTGGACTGACAATCATACACAAATAGATTGTATTCAATTAGATGAAAAAATTACATTAATTTGAAAAAAATATTATTAAGATCACTAAAGAAAAACATCCTCTCTCAGTGTACTTTCAACCAAAAGGCAAATAACCAAACCACACGAACATCTAATAAAAGATATAATAATAATAATAATAATAATAATAATAATGGATTGGATTTATATAGCACTTTTCAAGGCACCCAAAGCGCTTTACAATACCACTATTCATTCACTCTCACATTCACACACTGGTGGAGGCAGCTACAGGTGTAGCCACAGCTGCCCTGGGGCAGACTGACAGAAGCCAGGCTGCCATATTGAAATAAATAAATATTGAAACACTGATCCAACATTATCCTTTATTGACGGATCATTTGTTCTTACACTTTTACCTGAATGTTGCTCCTGGGTTTAATATCGGCACATGCACATATGTCAAAATAACCAGCTTCTCTCATTCCTTTTCAAACAGGACAGTGGTAACAACAGCAGGCTGCGGACAATTTTAAGTTTCAGATTATTTTTTTGTGTGTGTCCCGTTTGGATCTTTAGCCATCATAATTGTTGTCTTAAAGCCAAGAAAGATGCCAAGCGGATTTATTTTACCAAGTGGATCATCGTGGCCTTGCCATATTGGTCCATTTGATTGACCTTTATTATAATTATGAATTTATTTTATTTTCAGTTGCTACAAACGGGACAGACATGACTGTGGGATAGGACAGGGAGAAAGAATGAAAGAAAGAGGGGGTGTGGAAAAGAGATATTTTATTTTGTATTCTTATGATGACATTTTATAATCATGACTATCATTGATCACTCATTCATCATTGTTGAATCTAATGACAGCATAATCTCTGAAGTATATCTATGTTAATCTGAGTGAATATTAGTGTAGGCCTATCATCATCTTCTAATCAGTCTCAAATGGACTGCACAGCATTGTGTTACCGTTTGAGCTGAAGGGTCCTGTTGGGCCTAGACCGTCTACATTCAGTTTTGCACGTACTCAGGCCTTTGATAACACGCACGGAGAGTTATATCATCCACGCATGGGTCCACACACATGTATTAGGAAAGGGGGGGTCGTGTTAGGACATCCTCTCTATAAGGACACACAGTCTCACAAAATGCACTTAAAGAACACACTTGTTTTTCTCTAAAACTATCATCTGATGTCCATATAAGGAAGAACTTTTGGATTGAGGGGAATTGTTATCATTTCCAGTAAGATCTAACTGTGATGTCATCAGGGTAATATATAAGGATGAAGAGAACCTCCGCCCTGCGGAGATTGTTTGCTGTATGTCTGTCTTCCCATACTTCTGTTCAGAAGTATGTAATAAAGATCACTATTTTTGGCACCTACCCGGACTCGGCCTGCTTTCTTCTCTGATCCAAGTCGAACGAACCTTAACAGGGGAGAGAAAGAAAACCAGAGGGGAGAAGAGACGGTGAGAAGGGGGGGGAGAGAGAAAAAACAAAAAACAAAAAAAAACACCTGGGTCACCTGTATGGAGAAAAAAAACAGAAGAGACAGCAAACAACAAAGTGCAACATAATAAAAAAAAGCACCATCACAATAAACTAGCTAGCAGTAGATAACAGTAGATACTAAATAATAAACGATATTGTGCAGCACGCAAGATAGACAGCACACAATGTGCTTTGAGGCAGCAGCCAAGAAAGGTGTAGTCCGTGTCTGTGAACACCCATGTGTACACCTGTGTGCATACCTGTGTGGATCAGCGCGCTTGTATTCCAAAGGTTTCTCCATGTAATGATCTGCTAGGGAGTGTGGGGAGCCACAGCCCCGTCCACCAGGGTATGAAGCAGGTATGGAGGAGATCCAGGCCCCAGATATCCAGAGGCCCCAGAGTACGAGGACCCGAGGAGGACCACCAAAGGGGGGGAACCGTGCCACCCTCCTGGGAAGAGCTGAGTAGAGCCCCAAATGAGAGGTCACCCCGCAGCTACGGAGCAGAGGCCAGAGGGGGTTGCAGTGGCGTGCCCGCGGGCTCTGCCGGCAGCCAGCTGTGCCAGAGAGGACCGAGCTTCAGGCCCAGAGGCCTGAGGGCATCCCACCCCCCGGAAGGAGCCCAGCAGGGCCACAGGCGCCCGGCCCCGCCAATCAGCCACCAGGAGTGAGCCGGTACATACATGAGCGCCCAGCCCCAGACGACAAGGACCACCAACACACCAACGTCTGAGGGCATCAACCACCGGCAGGGAGTGTGGTGAGGGGAGATAGGCCTCCGTACTTTAGAGGGCCTGAGATGGACCCAGAGAGGTTGAGTCTAAGACCCAACCTGACATATAGACACAGACGAACAGGCGCACGCGGACACAGACGTGCATTCCCACCCCATATGCACCACCAAATACTTGGCACTCACCCAACGTGTAGACAGACACAAATAGACACTGCACAGACAGTCGCACTCCCCAAACATACTCTATCTCCCAGGTCCAGGTACCCCCGCCCTCAGAGGGGCAAGCCGCACCTAGACCAGGAGATGTAACCCTTCTCTCTGGGGTGGAGGCAAGCGGACCACCTCCTTATCTGCAGTAGCGGGGAGGCCCCGCATCCCAGACCCCAGTCTGACGGCCAGCATAGAGATAAAGATGGCGCTGGAGTGACGGCAGCCTTTCCAAGTAGCTCTGCAACACCGAACTTGTTTCTTAACTTTCAACTGTTTCAGACTAGTCTTTTCAAACTTTTTTTTACCTTCCTTTAGTCACTTTACTTTCTGCCTCTTAGATATACTATGGATAACGCACTTTTTAAAACTTCTGGAACCAGCTCCTTCATCTATTCGAGAGCGGAGCTGCTGGCACTAAACACAAAGGCACAGACCGGCATCAGACACAATATCCTGGCCGAGCTAAAGAGGAGCTACAGAGGCTGCAAGGCTGGAGCGAGGAAAGCGGATCACCGGAGGCGATTCAAACCATCAATCCCGACAGTGATCATGGGCAACGTGAACTCGTTACAGAATAAGATTGATGAACTGTGCGCTCTGAACAACCACCGACTCTACCGTGAGTGCAGTTTGTTTATCTTCACTGCTTGGGTGTCTAATAATTTTGGAAGAGTTATGTTGTCGAGAAATTGATCAATTTCGTTTTTAGATGGGTTTATTTGTGGTGTATATAAAGTTTCATAGAAATCCCTAAAAATTGTGTTTATTTTTTAGGATCATATATTGTGTTCCCAGATAAATCTTTAACAGCACATATAGTTGTTTTTTCTTTATTGATTTTTAACTGGTTAGCAAGAAATTGTCCGGATTTGTTACCGTGTTCATAATTTTGCAGGCGAAGTCTTTGTACTAAGAATTTAGTCTTTTTATTAATAATTTCATTTAATTCTAGTTTTGTCTTGCGTATTTTGTTTAATATTTCTTGATCTTGGTGTGACACATAGGCTTTTTCTAAGGATTTGATGTTTTTCTCTAGTTCCTGAATTTTTTTGTTTTCTTCTTTCTTCTTATGTGATGAGAAAGAGATTATTTTACCTCTCATCACAGCTTTCCCTGCTTCCCAGAGGACAGATGCTGATGTTCCAGGAATGTCATTAAAGCCTAAATATAGAGTCCACTCTTTTTTAAAGTATTTGATAAAGTCTTCGTCTTTGAGCAGTGATGTATTAAATCTCCAGTTTTTACTTGGTGTAGTATTATTGTTGTACATTAGTTTTAAAGATACAGGAGCATGATCGCTGACAGCTATAGGATGAATCTCAGTGTCTGTCATGTTACTCAGCAGTGAGCTGCTGACCAGAAAATAATCCAGACGAGAGTAGGAGTGATGGACATGTGAGAAGAAAGAATATTCCTTACTGTTGGGGTGAAGGGAGCGCCATGCATCGCAAAGACCAAAGTCGCTCATATACTGATTGATTATATTTGTGGACTGCCAGTTACGCTGAGTTCCTGCTGTATTGAGCCTATCCATGTCTTCATTTAGTCCCAGGTTGAGGTCTCCCCCAAGAACAATTGTGCAATCTAGGTGTTCGGAGAGTGTACTAAAAAAGCCGTGGAAGAATGAGGGGTCATCAACATTTGGACCATATATACTTACAATACCTAGCTTTTGGTTAAGTATAGATAGTTTGACGATTAAGAATCTGCCCTCTGGATCTATAACTGTATCGAGTACTGTGAAATTAATATTTATGTATTAGAATTGCTACTCCCCTTTGTCTAGAATTATAACAGGCTGAGAACACATTAGGAAACTCAGGTGTTTTAAGTTTATTCAAACCTGTGACAGGCATGTGGGTTTCTTGTAATAAAACAACGTCTGCCTGTAATGTTTTAAGTTGGTTAAGTATTTTTAACCTTCTTTCCGTAGAGCCAGCTCCATGCACATTCCATGTACAAATCTTAGCATGCCCATAGTTGTGTGTTTGTGGCTAATGATGTACGCTGTGTGTCTCGCTTAGACGGGTGAGGAAAATGGAAACACATCTTTTTTTTAAAAAATAGTAAAGAGAAGAAAATGCGCGGTAAGAAGCTCCATAGGTCTGACTATGTGTGTGCATAATAACTAATATGAGCAAATGTGTGCGTGTGTCCTATATCTGTGTGCGCTGTGTGGCTGTTGTAAGTGTGTTGCCTTTAAACGCATGTGTGTGCGTGATCGTGCAGAGTAAGCATGTAGAAATAGACAGTGTCGCTTGTGGATGGATAGGGAAACAGGTGATCGACATAGTGATAGAAAAGAGAAGCAAATACACCAAACAGCAAGGTGCGCGACAAGAGAGAGAGACGGGAAAAGAAATAAAAACGGAAACATTCCAATTAAAGCGTTGGCGGAGAGTGACGGTGACGTTATACTAAATTAGCAAACTGAAATTACATAGTTAAGCAAAAGTTAATACAAGAGAGTGTGAGTGAAGAGGATAGTGTAGCGGATTCTTATCTGGTGTGCGGTCAATACAGCCATGGAGTGATGCCAGGGTCGCGGTAGAGCAGTCCGTCCACGTAGAGCCGGTCCACGGCGATGACAGCCCGGGAGCCTTTCTGGATAAAACTACGTGGGACTGGGAAGAGGACCCTGCGTCGTTCCAGGATCTCTCTGGGGAACTGATCGTTCACGCTGAAATCCGTTCCTTTCAGCTCTCTGCCACGACTCTTCACCTGCTCCTTCTGCTTGAAGTGGCCGAATTTGGCTACAATAGGACGTGGTCTCCCGCTTCCTGTCTTCGGAGCCCCTACGCGATGCACTCTATCGAACCCTATGTTTTTCACCGTGTCCTCCGGCAGCTTCAGGTGGATTTTAATGAAGCTTCTCACGGTCGTTTCCGGGTCCTCTCCGGCAGACTCTGGAATACCAGAAAACACCAGATTATCTCTCATGCTACGGGCTTGTAAATCTATAACGGTCTCTTTTATTTTTTTATTTTCTATGTTTAATTGGGTCACATTTTCGGTCAGAGATTTGACCGAGTCCCGTAGCGTGGCGTTTTCCACAGCAAGTGTTTCCACCTGCTGCTGGCTGAACTCCAGGGATTCTTTTAGAGATTTAAATTATCTTTTAGATGACGGCGTCTCAGCTTTGGCCGGGGAAGACGCGCTCTGGGCCTTCTTCATTACTAAATCTTCGAAGCACCGGTCGATGTATTCTTGGAGAGCGTCTAAACTCTCCTCGTTGTCCTCCAGGGTGTTAGAGATGATAGGACAGATGTTGTTAGTTATATGACAGTTGGTTAGTTTATTTGGCAATACTGACGTTTAAAGAAACTTTGTTAAATTCTATGCTACCATTCGCTTTTTTTTCTCCGCCAAATCTCCGTACTTACTTAAAGTTTACTCTTCGCCGCCCCTCATCTGCCGTTTTTTTCCGGCAAAATTATCCACACCCACCGCCGCGCTGTGCATTCTGGGATATGTTGGGCCACGAAGTCTACACCGCCACATCCTTAAAATTCAGGGAAATGAAGGACGCATTTGAGGGCCGCATTTCGAGCAGCCTTTGAATTGGGACAGCCTTCGTCGCGTCGCTGTGACGTAATCGGCCTTAAAATGCGGCCTTTAAGGCTGCAGACCCTGAATTGGGATACAGCCTGAAACTGCTGCTCTCCACACAGCTCTGACACACCCTCATGAGAGCTGTTTGGTCAGTAAGCAGGCTGGTCGTACCTGCTGATCACTCACCTATTCCAGACCAGGCTAGGGTTGCCATGGCAATATACATTCCACCTTCATAGTTAGAGTCAAGCCTGCATCAGATGGCTGGCCTGAGATCATGATGAATACAGTGACACACACACAGTAGCTGTTTGTGTGCAGCAGCTTCTCCTTTAGGAATCTGAGGTCTGATGAGACACAGCTGTTTGGAAGATATTTTATTTCATTTATTATTTATTTAATTTAATTGTTTTTATTTATTTAGATAGCTTCATGTTAGTGACAGAATAAGAAACTAAACCCAGAAAAATAACATCATAGTTCAGTCGTCTCAGGTCTCACACTACATGGTACACTGACCTCTCAGTGCAGTGACGTCGTCCTGCACCCTAAACAGAGAGACAGCCCAGAGCATGATGGTCCCCCCTCACTGCCTGACTGTGGGGACGCTGCTCTGTGGGTCACTTCAACATTTCTCTTCCTCTATGATATATACATGTCTATGTAGGAAAAGTATTTGCCCATAGATATAGGATATAATTAGAAATATGAAACATGGATGATTATGAGTGGGCTGAGTGCAAAATCCAGGCAGGACATGATGTGCAACGAGTTTCACAGCCTGAGAAAATAAGTGTGTTATTGTAAGATGTTAGCAGAGCAGTGATCGGGTGAGGGGGTGTGGTTTAGCTCTCTGGTGTTGCCTGAGGTGGTGGAGAGGTTGGAGTAGAAGAAAGTGTTTCTGTGGACGGATGTGCTTCATCCACACATGAGCTGAGATCAGGAGTGTCTGTACTTGGTTGGACTCTGTGGGAGATCCATCCATCTTCTTCTGCTTATCCAGCTCACAGTTACGGGGGAGTAGCCAGAGTCACCAGCCTATCACAGGGTAACACTCACAGTGACCCAACCCACTAACTGCATGTCTGTGGACAGTGGGAGGAAGCCTCCAAACACAGAGAACCCAGAGAGAACATCCACACAGGAAGGCCAGGTGGGGGATTCAAACCCTGCTGGGAGGCAACAGAGCTGCCCACTGCACCACCGTGCTGCCTCTGGCTGGGCTGTAGGCATCTAATACTTACCTCACTCAGGCACATGAACACACTTCATACACACCTTCGTGATTTTGTTGATATTCTGTCTCCATTAAAATGAAACAGCATAAAATAAAAGACTTCCCTGTTTGTAACTGAGCAGATAATTATTCTCCCCTCTGTAATTTCAAGATTCAAAGTGTTTATTGTCATGTGTCCGAAGGGGAAAAAAGCATTTCTCTGTGCAATGAAATTCTTTCTTTGCTGTCCACCGACAGATGCTGATTAATATATACAATAGAAATATGTCAGATAAATACAAATAGAACAAATAAATAAATGAAGACAAAAAAGAAGACAGAATATTTACGTGTGCAACAGAGATGTGTGCAAAAGACCAATGAGCTTAATATGAAGGGTGACCTGTGAACAGTCCGTGTTGGGAAGGTTAGGAAAAACGTCTCCCAGCACATCAGCGCAGCCATTAAAACAGGAATTCACCATGGCAACAGAGTCATCTTCACCTCATGATGAAAAAATATTTTTTATTTTTTAAATGGCTTTATTTTTGTTTCTTTGTGTCTGAAAAAAAAAGCAGCAGGGTAAGTGGGTAAATGTACCGGTGCATCCATGGTCACAGAGTCATGTTCATTATCTCATGTCGAAAAAATGTTTTATATTTGTTACATGCATTTATTTGTGATTTATTTTGTTCTCGTCTGACTGTGTGTGTGTGTGTGTGTGTGTGTGTGTGTGTGTGTGTGTGTGTGTGTGTGTGTGTGTGTGTGTGTGTGCACTGCTCTCAGGGCCTCCACAGCCTCCTGCAGGAGGTGCTGTCCATCATGGGGACAAATAAAGCTTTAGAATTGAGCCAACAGGCCACGTGGTGACTGTGCTCTGCAACAACGTGCTATCATGACGATGTAGAAACTTGATCATTATTATAATGATGATGTTTTTAATTATCCACTTCTAAAGATTTCCGGTCCCTGTGTTTAAATCCTTTGGTCCTCTGTTTGTTGTCAACAAGCCAATTATGCTGTACCTCTCAAACCAATCACAAAAAATAGAAAAAACACACTTCTGTATCGTCTGAGTGAAGATGACTCTGTTGCCATGGTGAATTCATGTTTTAGTGGATGTAAGTAAGTAAGGCCACTTGTCGTGCTGTTATTATGTTTTTGTCCCAACTTTCTCATAATTCCTCCAACTCTGAATTGAATTATTTATTAAAGGAGCAGCAAAAATAGTAACAAACACATGAAGGCTGTGTATGAAGAGACTTTCATGTCACTGAGTGAGGAACTAAGCTTCAAACTTAAATGAGCTGGACGCTTCCTCTCTTTGCTCTTTAAATGCTTTGCTTCTTTTATTGATTTTTATGCTGATTTTTTCCCTTTTTTCCGTATGAGCTTACCTGCGATAGCTTCTGGACACTTATAGATCATTAGGACTAAAGTGTTCTTAACAGAAGCAGCAACATTTTTATAGTTACCTTATCCTCAGCGCTCCGTGTGTCTGTGGCCTAGACACAGCTGAAGCCTGATTACAGCGTCTGGGCACCGAACAGCCTCAATAGCCTGGAAAGGTGCTAACCGCTAGGCTAACTAGCAACAAGATGCCTTCCCTCTCCACAGATGACTACCACAGCCTCCTGCAGAAGATTGCAGTACTGGAGACAAAAATTCATCGCTTAGAAGTAAACGTGGAGGTAAATGGACTGTGTGGAAATGAAACAACCTTGCCTTTGATTCAAAACAATGGCGACGAGCAAGCTAGTACACAGCTAAGGAGCACAGATAACATGACCAAGAAAGTAGACTCTGTGCATTATTATAAATCCTCAAGCAATAATCCCCCCTTGGACTGTCTTGGTGCAAAACCAAGACATAAATCATGTCTCCTGGAAGGGGGAGGACGTATCACGGGCAGAGCACAGCGAGCTGAAATCTCTGAAACCGACTGGCCTTCACTTCCTACGAGACAGAGAAGCTCTTCTACCCCTGTATACGAGAGGAAACAGGACTGGACAACCGTGAATAGGAAGGTTAACGACAAACCTCCAAAACAACTGAATGTGAAACTGCAGAACAGATTTGCTCCACTATCAAAGGACCCTGGATCTATATCGGACAACCATCCATCTAAAAGCAGCGAAGTAAGGTCTGAAAATCTGTTGAAAAGTGAAAGGCCACAGGGAAAGCTAAAGGCTAGGCCTGAAACTCTGATTGTGGGTGACTCTGCCGTAAAGGATGTACAAAGGATGTGCGGTAAGAACACTAAAGTCCTCTGCTTTCCTAAGGATATGGTCAACAACCTGAAGGAGAGAATTCTTCAAATTGCAGATGAATATCCAACTGTGACAAACATTGTTCTGCATACAGGGTCAAACGATGTGTCCAAACAACAGTCGGAGGTTCTGAAACGGGACTTTACTGGATTATTAAATACTGTAAACTCTCTGAATGCAGCTGTATTCATCAGTGGACCTGTACCGCCGGTCAGAGGAGGAGACGAGAGATTCAGCAGGTTGTTTACACTGAATAAATGGCTTATATCAGCATGTACTGACCACTCGGTGCATCAATGCTGGGCTCAGATCTACCCCCAGCCCAATCCCTTTTTGTCCCCCATAAACCCCCCACCAGAGCGGCCAAAGGTTCGCCATCGAGCCCCACCCTCAACAGAGCAATCGAAGTCACATTGCCCAGCCTCGCCCCCCTTAGTTCCTCTTTACCACCTTCATGCTCTGTCTCCGCAGTCTGATGTGTGATGTGTGGAGGGTCCGGGCTGTGAGGATTATGGCAGTGGTGACTTTTCCCAGGAGAAGCTGGGACCCTGTTTACTAGAAGGTTTTAAAATTTCTGTACTTTTAGGTGACAGAAGGAGACATGTGGCCTGGTCAAAACACAGAGAGCTGCACTCTAAAAGACCTTTAAACATAGTAAACATACCTTGTGTGCCACAGACTGCTCCCAAACACGAGGGGACAAGTAATACCTCTAAAACACTTAAGTTGGCTTTATTAAACGTTAGATCTCTAGCTGGGAAAACATTTTTAATTAATGATTTAATCACTGAGCACAGCCTTGATTTTATGTTTTTAACTGAAACTTGGTTGGACCAAAGTAACAGTGGAGCTGTTCTCATCGAGACGACCCCTCCTAACTACAGTTTTATCAGTGAGGCCAGGGTGAGCAGGAGAGGAGGGGGGGTTGCTGTCTTATTTAATGAATCATTTCAATGTAAGCAGCTATCTCCTGGAAGTTTTCAGTCTTTTGAATATGTGGCTTTACAGCTGAAGGCCCCATCCAAAGTTGTGTTTCTTAATGTTTACAGGCCTCCCAAATACTGCACAGACTTTTTTAATGACCTCAGTGAACTGCTGTCTGTGATCTGTGTTGATTTTGACTGTGTAATTATTGTTGGGGATTTTAACATCCATGTGGACAACCCTCAGGACAAAGGGACTAAAGACCTGAGTAACACTCTGGGCAACTTTGGGCTGACTCAGCATGTAACAGAGGCCACACATAATAGAGGACACACTCTCGACCTACTGATCTCCAAAGGCCTGAGCATTTCAAAGGTTACTGTGTCTGATGTGGGCCTGTCTGATCATTACTGTGTTTTCTTTGAAAGTAAAATCTCAGCCCACACAAATATATCAACAACAGTGATCACAAAACGGTGTATAACTGAACACAGTAGTGCAATTTTTAACCAGGTCTTCCCATTAACACCTGACCTGCCCAGAGGGTCAGTCAATGAGCTCGTCAATAGCTTCAATGCTAACATGTTAAATGTAATGGACACTATTGCTCCCATTAAGGTGAAGGTTATCTCTGGAAGGAAAAAGTCTCCATGGAGAAACTCCACACTGGTGAAAAATGAAAAAAGAGAGTGTAGGAAAGCTGAGCGCAGATGGAGAAAAACAAACCTCCAGGTTCATTATGACATCTATAAAGAGAAACTTCACAATTATAATTTACAACTGAGGAGTGCAAGGAGGTCCTACTTCTCTGACATCATCACTAAAAACAGCCATAATGCTCGGGTCTTATTTTCTACAGTTGACAGGCTAACAAACCCTCCTGTGTCAGTGGCAGCTGAACTTCATTCGACCATGGCCTGCAATGACTTTGCCAAATTCTTCACTGAAAAAATCCAAAAAATTAGACAAGCAATTGGTACATCAACAGCAGATCCAGAAGTACTAGAGGACAATATGTGCTTTGTCCTACTGGTCATTGCTTTGCACAACATGGTAAAAAAAGTATGCTCATCAAAGTATGCAAATCTCCAGTGCAATGGAGGCCTGTGAGCATACTTTCTGTGTATGTATTATTGTAGAGTCGACCTTACAATATGGAGCATTTTGATGCGGCTGTTGTTGTGATTCGGCGCTGTATAAATAAAATTCCATTGAATATAGAGCACCTGCCTCCTCATTGTGCTGCCTGTTGTTGTTGTTGTGGTTATGACCAGTGCTTGACCCCACACATCAGTGATCCAAGATCAAAGATGTTTGAAAGCAGTATGGTGTGAAAATACGGCCCTTTGCAACACTTTGTACTTTGGGGTCATTTCTGTCCACGAGGACCACAGGTGTTATAGAATCCAATAAAAACCACATAAATAAATCAAATTACTTAAAACTTATTGCAATCATGCATAGTATAGTAATGAATAACTTCTGTTATTTTCAGACCATTTGATAAATAAAAAACAAATTTTTGATAGCAAAAGATTTCTTTAGAGGACAAAAATGACCCAAGGACAACACAAGGGTTGGTTCCAGGCAATAAAGTCTAAAAATAAATCCATCCACTTCTTTTTCTGTGTTCCAGCCTCAGTGGCTCTGACACAGTGCTGTAATATTTACACCTCTGATGAAAAAAGAGTTTGTAGTTGCAGAAATACTCGACTCATTTTGGGCATTTACGAGCAGGAACCTCAGAAAGCCCCTCGCTGCTTCACTGGTTAAGAAGCAAAGCAAACATTAGTTAACAGTAATGTAAAATCACGTACGTACTACAAGAAAAGGCTTTTGTTTTTCTGTTCATGGAGTGAAACTGTGGAACAGTCTGAATATGGAATTAAAGCAACGTCCAAACATAAAACTGTTCAAAAAGAATTATAAAAGTATGATCTTCTCGAACTATAAAGAAAAGGAAAATATTTAAATTAAGTGAATGTCTCTATTTAAAAACAAACAAACAAAAAACTCATGATGTGATATTATAGTATATAGTATATCAGAAATCTGTTCACTATTTTTATTACAAATTATATCAGTAAGGAAGCTGACTAAATATTAACTGATAATTTATGGCAAAGGGGTGGGATTAAATAAGTGTGTACTTCTTCCCTTTCAACATGTAAATTAATCAGAACGGGTTTTTTTGTATGTAATTTGTATAGTGTTTTTTTCTCTCTTATTTTCTTTTCTAAATGTAGTTGTATATTGTTCACATGTTGAAATAAATTACCAATCAATCAATCAATTAAGGCCCAAAGTTTAGGAGAGAACGTCAGCACTTCACTAATGAATGTAATGCTGGTTCATGTACTTGTTTTGTAATGTGCATGTTGTGCGTTGCTATTTCCCATATTCTTTGGCACTGATAGATGAAAAGTCTCAGGCAGGACCTGAGCCTGCCAGCTGCTGACAGTGAGCAGGGAGAGAGCAGCAGAAGCTGGTCAAGAGCAGGGCACCTTCAGCCCCCTTCATCAGGCAGAAATCATTTGGGTGTCTGTGTGAAATGTCTGATTTTTTAAAATCTTTTTTGTAGACATATTTATTAAATGTTTAACAATTATATAGAAGAAAGACAATGTAAAGAACAAAACCTTTGTCCCATAAACACGGTCAGGAGTCACAGTCGAGTGTGAGCTGCATGTATACAAAGAAATAAGAAGGAAACAGCAGTTAGAATGAGCATTGTACGTGCTGCTGGAGTAATACTTGGCCCCTCTATGGATATTGTGGCCTCTTGATGGCCCCACACTCAGAAACATAGATCCACCACTTTCTTTTCTACTGCACTGAAGTCTAGCAGGACAAGCACAGAGATGAGTCCACTGTCACCACCACTTGTCTTTTCCAAACCATTAGTCCTGTTATTGCACCTGTTGATGTGGGTGTGGCCAATGAAATGTCTCCATTACCTGTGTTGACACCAGGCTGTGACATTCTACAGGTGATGGTGGCACACTGTTCAGTCTTGGTTTTGAATCCTGATGTGTGGAGCCAGGGCTTTGGCCACAGCTACTTCCCACTGTAGACCAGGCTGCTTACAGCACCCCCTGGTGGAGTAAAGTGGAGTAGAGCCATGAGTGAGAGATGATCTCTTTCCTTTGGCTCTGCTGTTTGTCCTCATATGATCCTTCTTCCTGGCAACAGTGGGATGCATAAGTTGGTTGTCATGGTCACTGCAGTGTCCTCTCCTGCTCAGCCAGAACATTGAGACTTCTGGGTTCTTGGGGACGGGAATGATGATGAAGGATGTGGGGACCACCACATCCGTGGCTGGATTGGTAAAGGGCAGAGAGCTCCAGTCCCACTCAGACGCCAGCAAGGTGGAGGTGGAGTACTGGTTTGGGCTGGTATCATCAAAGATGAGCTTGTGGGGCCTTTTCGGGTCGAGGATGGAGTCAAGCTCAACTCCCAGTCCTACTGCCAGTTTCTGGAAGACACCTTCTTCAAGCAGTGGTACAGGAAGAAGTCTGCATCCTTCAAGAAAAACATGATTTTCATGCAGGACAATGCTCCATCACACGCGTCCAAGTACTCCACAGCCTGGCTGGCAAGAAAGGGTATAAAAGAAGAAAAACTAATGACATGGCCTCCTTGTTCACCTGATCTGAACCCCATTGAGAACCTGTGGTCCATCATCAAATGTGAGATTTACAAGGAGGGAAAACAGTACACCTCTCTGAACAGTGTCTGGGAGGCTGTGGTTGCTGCTGCACGCAATGTTGATGGTGAACAGATCAAAACACTGACAGAATCCATGGATGGCAGGCTTTTGAGTGTCCTTGCAAAGAAAGGTGGCTATATTGGTCGCTGATTTGTTTTTGTTTTGTTTTTGAATGTCAGAAATGTATATTTGTGAATGTGGAGATGTTATATTGGTGTCACTGGTAAAAATAAATAATTGAAATGGGTATATATTTGTTTTTTGTTAAGAATCAGGCAGGATTTATTGGTTGCTTGCCTTGATAGTCAAACTTAACAAAAGAAAAGAGGTGGGGGAGGAGGGCTGGGCGGTTGAGCCAAATCAAAGAAATTAATAAAACAAAAAGAGGTCGATAGCTTCCAGGGCCTAACTGAAGCAAAAAATGCAAAACAAAAGGCCTACCTAGCTACTCGACAAAAGGTCAGTGAAAACATACAAGAGTGGTGTCAACCGCATAACCTAGTGTGACTAACAGTTTAAAACCTGCAACCAGTGTATAGGGTACCCCAGCTTACCTGTCCAGCCTCCCACCACACAAAATACAAAAAAGCCTGTTTGCAAATGTTTGTCATAAAGCAGCAGCCAGCAGCTGGCCAGGGAGCTGCTCATTTGTAGTGATCCTCGGAGAGTGATTGGCCATCTGTGCCCAGACCAGCCAATAGACACATGCCAATCAACTTTGAACTGGCCAATAGGTGGAGGCTTGACACCTGAAAGATAAAAAGAACACAAAAGCAAAGCCACATCTCTTGGCACGTAACAATGATCATTAGTCACTCAGACAAATATTTGATACGTTTAATGTTTACCTCCAGCAGGACATTTCAGCATTTCTGAAACATTTTTCTCTTTAACTCAAATCAAATAACAATCTAGACCCAGTCTATAAAAACATGAGTTCTGATCCTTCAGCCCCTTTATCAAGTTTATTGTCCTTAGGCTTTTTACTTGTCCCCAACTCCAGGAATTTTGTACCTTTTTTTCTAAAGCATATACTTCTGCTACCAGACTACACCTTCATCTTTTTCTGGTGTTCGTAATCCAAGTTTTGGTTTTTGTCTCAGCTTTAGTACAATGTTCAATGTTCAATCTCTCTTTTTTTTAATATATATAAATCAGCTGTGGCTGTCCTGACTATATCCAGTATGGAGGGAAATACTTGTGCTTTATATTTGAAATTCCTACTAAGGTTCTGTTTCTCATCAGCAACCATATCTAACTGTAATGTCACCATAACCAATGTTACCAATTACAGTGGGTTCTCTCATGGTACTCTACAGTTTCTGTCCACTGTCCAAAAACATGCAGTTAGGTTAACTGGTGATCTAAACTTCATGCAAGTGTGAGTAAGAATGCTTGTCTGTCTCTCTGTGGGCCAAATGGAAGAGACTGGATGGATCACTGCTTTACCTTTGATATTTCCTGACACCAAACATTCTCCATGAAGTCAGCATTTCAGCTCATACCCTTTATAAACACCTTTAACAGGAAGAGTTTTATACAGGTACTGTTTAAAATCCAGTGTTACTCACAGTATGCAGGTAATGAACATAATAATTACTGAACAAAGACGTGTGAACTTTGTTACTGTGGATCTAAAATGTAAAAATGCATTTGAGAAGATTTTATTTCCAATCAGGTTTTAATGTGGGTTACAGTTTTTTAGAATTTGTAAACTAGAAGGTTGAGTAGATGAAGCTTGTAATGACTGATCTTCAGTGTGCTTTATGAAATTATCAAAGCAATAGAAAGTTGCCCTTTAGGGAGGCCGGGACTTTAAAGGGAATGAGCCAAAGCAGCCTGATGTGTTTCACCGAATCATGGCTGCACCAGGTCATTCCCGATGAGAATGCTTCCGTGGAAGGCTTCCACACTGTTCGGGCGGACAGGGACAGCATCGCTAGCGGTAAGCGTAAAGGAGGTGGGCTTGCTGTTTTAGTTAACAACCGGTGGTGTAACCCTGCCAACATAACAATCAAAGAAAGGATTTGTTGCCCGGACACTGAACTGTGTGCTGTTGGACTCAGGCCGTATTATTTACCCAGGGAATTCTCTCACGTCATCTTGGTGGCTGTTTATGTTCCCCCCTCTGCTAACCCCACAGCTGCATGTGACACTATCCACTCTGCCATAGCTCGGCTACAGACTCAGCACCCGAGTGCCTTTATTGTGATCTCGGGTGACTTCAACCATGTATCACTGGACAATACACTACCAACATTCAAACAATATGTGGACTGTCCCACCAGGGGAGAGAAAACTTTAGACTTACTGTATGCTAACGTCAAGGATGCATACAGCTCCTCCTCCCTCCCCCCACTTGGTAGGTCAGATCATAACCTGATTCACCTCACCCCCCGCTATGTGCCAATTGTGAGGAGGGAACCTGTGACCACCAGGACTGTTAGGAGGTGGTCAGAGGAGGCAATAGCGGAACTACAGGGCTGTTTCGAGGTGACCGACTGGGAAACACTCTGTGAGCCTCACGCCGAGGACATCAATGGGCTTACTGAGTGTATCACAGACTACATAACTTTCTGCACCGACTCCATTGTTCCAGCTCAGACTGTTCATTGTTACCCAAATAACAAGCCGTGGGTGACTAAGGACATCAAAGCCCTCCTCAACAACAAGAAGAGGGCTTTCAGAGGGGGCAACAAAGAGGAGGTGAGGAAGGTCCAGGTGTTACTAAAGGACAAGATCAGAGAGGCTAAGGACAATTACAGGAGGAAGCTGGAGTGGAAACTCCAGCAGAACAGCATGAGAGAGGTGTGGAGGGGCATGAAGACCATCACTGGATTCAGGCCAACCAACAGCAGGGGAGCTGAGGGAGGTGAGAATAGAGCCGACGAGTTGAATCTGTTTTTCAATAGATTCGACACCACAGTGTCTGCTCCCACCCCCACAACCTCACCTGCAGTCAGCCTGGAATCCAGAGCCACACCACTGTGCCAGCCTCTCTCTTCACATGTTGCCTCCTGTGAGATTCCTGACACCCCTCCCCCACCCATCACCTTCACTCAATACCAGGTTGAGATGCAAATGAGGAGACTTCACTCAGGCAAGTCTGCTGGACCAGACGGAGTGAGTCCCCTTGTCCTCAAGGCCTGTGCCCCCCAGCTGTGTGGAGTCTTTCATAAACTGTTTATGCTGAGTCTGAGTCTGAATCAGAATCAGAATCAGAATCAGAATACTTTATTGATCCCTGGGGGAAATTATTTTTTGTTACAGTGCTCCATTTTAAACCAACATTAAGACAAGACAGACAATACGCTAACTAAGAATAGTACAATATATACATATATATACATACATACATACATAAGTCACTTATAAATAAATATTTGGAAAAGAAACATGTGTAGTTGTAGCAGCAAACAGTGTGTTAAGTGGATGCGTTGTACAGGGAGATGGCCACAGGCAGGAATGATTTCCTGTGTCGTTCAGTGGTGCTTTTCGGTAATCTCAGTCTCTCACTGAACGAGCTCCTGTGACTGACCAACATGTCATGGAGTGGGTGGGAGGTGTTATCCAACATTGTCTTTATCTGCAGAGGGTCCCGGTGATGTGGAAGACATCATGCCTCGTCCCTGTACCAAAGACGCCTCGTCCCAGTGGCCCCCAGGATTACAGGCCCGTGGCACTGACCTCCCACATCATGAAGACCCTGGAAAGGCTCATCCTGGACCAGCTGCGACCCATAGTAAGACCACATCTGGATCCCCTTCAGTTCGCTTATCAGCCTCGTCTCGGAACAGAGGACGCCATCATCTACCTGCTCAATCGTGTCTACACCCATCTGGACCAGCCGGCGAGCACTGTGAGGGTCATGTTTTTTGACTTTTCCAGTGCTTTCAACACCATCAGGCCGACCCTCCTGGGTGATAAGTTAGCAGCGATGCAGGTGGATGCTTCTCTGGTGTCCTGGATTGTTGATTACCTGACAGGAAGACCACAATATGTACGTCTCCCACAGTGTGTGTCTGACAAGGTGATTAGCAACACAGGGGCACCACAGGGGACTGTCCTCTCCCCCTTCCTCTTCACCCTCTACACCACAGACTTCAGCCACTGCACAGAGACCTGCCATCTTCAGAAGTTTTCTGATGACTCTGCGGTGGTTGGATGCATCAGCAGGGATGATGAGACAGAGTACCGGGCTGTGGTCGACTCCTTTGTCACGTGGTGTGAGCAGAATCATCTGCAGCTCAACGTGGCAAAGACCAAGGAACTGATCGTGGACTTCAGGAAGACCAGGAAACACTTGACCCCTGTTTCAATCCAGGGGGTCAGTGTTGACATTGTGGAGGACTATAAATACCTTGGAGTACACATTGACAATAAACTGGACTGGGCTAAAAACACCACAGCACTTTACAGGAAGGGCCAGAGTCGTCTCTATTTTTTGAGGCGACTGAGGTCCTTCAACATCTGCCAGAAAATGCTGAGGATTTTCTATGAGTCTGTGGTGGCCAGTGCGATCCTCTATGCTGATGCAACAGCATAGAGGATCGCACTGGGGGAGCAGGCTGAGGGTCGCAGATGCCAACAGACTTAATAAACTGATCCGTAAGGCCAGCAATGTTGTGGGGATGGAGCTGGACTCCCTCAAGGTGGTGTCGGAGAGGCGGATGCTGTCCAAGATAAAGACAATGTTGGATAACACCTCCCACCCACTCCATGACATGTTGGTCAGTCACAGGAGCTCGTTCAGTGAGAGACTGAGATTACCGAAAAGCACCACTGAACGACACAGGAAATCATTCCTGCCTGTGGCCATCTCCCTGTACAACGCATCCACTTAACACACTGTTTGCTGCTACAACTACACATGTTTCTTTTCCAAATATTTATTTATAAGTGACTTATGTATGTATGTATGTATATATATGTATATATTGTACTATTCTTAGTTAGCGTATTGTCTGTCTTGTCTTAATGTTGGTTTAAAATGGAGCACTGTAACAAAAAATAATTTCCCCCAGGGATCAATAAAGTATTCTGATTCTGATTCTGATTCTGATTCTGATTGTAGACAGAAATCAAACAAGAGTCTGCACCAAGTCCAGCATGTGATCCATTATTTATAGCTACATTTACAGTTATTGCAGATATTAGAATTAGAAAAAGTGACCAACAGTACTGTAGTATCTGTAGTACTCTAGTACCCACAGGCATGTCTGCAGACACTGATCTAGTGTCACTAGATCACTGGTTGCAATTTAGATATGTTGGTACAATTGTGTTTCTATAAATTTAATTTACTTTTTTTTCTTCCATACTTAAGTTTTATCATTTTTGAAGTTAATTTTGAGTTGTAGTGTACACAGGCATATTTGATTTATTATCTAGGTTCAACATATAAAGAGATTTGATCTCAAATATTCCTTTTGGGGGTTTTTTAGACTGAGAAGCTGTAGCCTCTCAGAGGAAGGCTGTGAAGGTTTGTTGTCAGTCGTCAGCTGCCAGTCCTGTAGTCTGAGAGAGCTGGACCTGAGTACCAACAGGCTGAATGATTCAGCAGTAAAGCTTTTGTCTGCTGCATTGGAGAGTCCACATGCCAAACTGAATATTCTGAGGTCAGATCAATATGTATTCTGTTTTGTTTTGTTTGTTTATATGTTTGTTTCTTCTTTTTATCAAATCACAAAATAAACCAATGAAACAAATTAACCAGTAAAGGCAAACTTTATCCATGTATTGTTGTTTCTTAACATTTTTAATCATTTCTAAGTTAAAGTAAAATTTTACTAACCTGTTGAGGACAAGATATTAAGCATACTTTAAAATACATCATTAGTTATTACACCCTGGTTATACTTTAACACTTTGTTCATGTTTTTATTTTCAGACTCAACATCTGTGAACTCTCAGAGGAAAACTGTGAAGCTCTCTCCTCAGTTCTCAGCTCCCAGGACTCTAGTCTGAGAGAGCTGGACCTGTGTATCAAAAACCTGCATGACTCAGGAGTGAAGCTTCTGGCTGTGGGACTACAAAATTTAAACTGTAACCTGAATCCTCTGAGGTCGGGTCAAATTACATTTTGTATTTTTAAAATTAACTAGTGCTGTCAGCGTTAATCTTGTTAAAATGACATCAACGTAATAACCGCATTAATGCGGCAAATCTTCATTAGCAAGTTAATGCAGATCGTCCTGTGCATGGGGTTGCAAGGCACTACCGCGTTAACGAGCTAACTGCGCTAACTCTTTGATGCCATGCAGGCCCATGTACGGGGCAATCCGCATTAACTTGCTAACGAAGATTTGCTGTGCAACTGCGGTTATGGCGTTAATGTCATTTTAATGAGATTAATGCTGACACCACTAAAATTAACCAATTAAATATTTTAAGCCAATCCATATTCAAATTCATATGACGATTTTTCTTAGCATGTTCAGGTTTTCTTTAAAAAAATAAAAAGACAGGATTTAATATTGGGAAATATAATTTAAAATATATGCATATAAATTAAAAAAATATACTTAAAAATTTCACGTGACTGCAGCACATTGGCACGATAGTTAACACTGTTGACTCACAGCAAGGAGGTCCTGAGTTCAATTCCACCATCAGGCCAGGGTCTTTCTTTCTTTCTTTCATTCTTAGAGTTTGCATGTTCTCCCTGTGTTTGCGTGGGTTCTCTCTGGGTAAAAAGGAACTCACCACCAGGTGGTAATCAGTTGAGCACTCAGCCCTTGTCTTCTCCCAAGCATCCAGAACATATGGCCATAGATCTAATGATACGATTACAAAATCGATCATCAACCTAGTGATCGTGGCTCAAAGAGTTGGAAGTTTGTCTTGTAATCAGAAGGTTGCTGCTTCAAGCCCCGGCTCTGACAGTCTCGGTCGTTGTTTCCTTGGGCAAGGCACTTCACCCGTTGCCTACTGGTGGTTGTCAGAGGGCCCGGTGGTGCCAGTGTCCTGCAGCTTCACCTCTGTCAGTGCGGTCCAGGGCAGCTTTGGCTACAATGTAGCTTGCTATCCTCAGTGTGTGAATGGGTGGATGACTGAATGCAGAGTAAAGCGCTTGGGGTCCATAGGGACTAAGTAAAGTGCTATACTCTAAGGAGCTTGGAAAGAAAAGCGACTTCTTAAAGGACTTCTTTAAGTTGCTTGAAGACGTTTCACCTCTCAACCGAGAAGCTTCTTCAGTTCTAAGGGTCAAATGGTGGAGAGTCCCAGATTTAAACCCAGTGGGAGTTTCGCTCCAAAGAGGGACAAAGGACCCCCTGATGATCCTCTACCTAATCACAGCCGAGATGTGAAAATGGGTGTGGGTCCCAATCAGCCAGGGTTTCGGTTGAGCTCATTGTGAAACCTGGCCCCACCCTATCATGTGATTTCCTGAGGTCAGATGGCCCAGGATGTGAGTGGGCATTAAGGCATCTGGGGAGGGAACTCAAAACTGGATTATAGATGGCAGACAGTTGGTGTCGTAAACCACCGCCTCTGTTCAAAGATGGTCACAGTGGACATAAATGGCTTCTTTCACTCCTCTTTCAAACCATCTGTCCTCTTTGTCCAAAATGTGAACATTGGCATCCTCGAGGATAGATGGTTTGAAAGAGGAGTGAAAGAAGCCACCTTCACAGACATAAAGCGCTACACAAATACAGGCCACTTACCATTTACATGCACTTATGGACACACTTATGTTCGAAAATTGTGTTTGTTATTGAAAAATCTGTCCAGTAACAGAACACCACTCTGCCTCAAATCAGGCAGGCTGTTCATTCCAATCACTTCCCTCCAGGATCTTGCCACTGTTGCAAATATGACGTCTCCCAGTAGGACACCTGAGTCCCCAGGTGAATAATCCACAAATACCTCACCCAGGGACTCCAAGAAGATTGGGTACTCTGAATTATCATTGGACACTTAAGTGCAGATGACAATCAGGACCTGTTCCCCAACCTGAAAGCACAAGGAACTTCTTCCTACTTGTCCACCAGGAAAAAATGTACAGACAGAAACCTGAGGTGATACCAAGATACCCACTCCAGCCTGCCACCTCTCACTTAGGGCAACTCCAGACTGGGACAAAATCCAGCCCCTCTCTAGCAGTCTGGTTCTAGAACCCAAGCTGTGCATTAAGGTGAGCCCAAATATATCTAGCTGGTACCACTCAACCTCACGCACTAACTCAGGCTCTTACCCTGCCAGAGAGGTGACATTCCATGTCCCATTTGCTAAGTCATAGTAATCGGGTACCCTTATCCCATGTGGAGTGAACTGTTCCTTTGATTTCATACTCATATGGGGTCTTTTGTCTCGCTATTTGTCTGGTCCCTCAACCAGGACCAATTTGCCATGGGAGACCCTTGCTCCCTGGTACAACATAGCGCCTAGGATACCTGGGACACACAAAACCCTCCACCGTGATAAGGTAGAAATTCAGGGAGGAGAACACATGTTTTTTCTCTTTTACCTTTCATTTAGTTTTGGCAATGAATTCATTATGTAAATCTCTAAACTATGAAAAATAAACAGCATGTCACACAGTTTGTGTTTCCATTCTGCTGTTATCGTTGTGTGCTGTACTGCATGGGGATGCTGCACTCACTCAGAGGTCAGAGGTCATGTACAGTAACCACACTGACACCAAGAGGAGAAAAACAGCTGGCAGCAAAAGCAGGGAGGTGTCCATTTCAGCTTAACAGAAGAGGAATATAAAGATAGTGAAGGTCACAGTTTGAATCGGTCATATTTCATTCAATATAGTCGTGTACTGACAGATCCAGGATCAGTCCAAATCATCATCAGTAACGTATGGATTGAAGTATATTTGTGAAAATGTTGGACTGTTCCTTTATCAGTGTCTAACAGTATGTGTATGAGAGCCATGTAATGTCCATGTGTGCATGCTGACTGTGCTGCTCTGACCCCCCTCCTCCTTTCAGGGTGGAGCCTGCTGGAGTCCGATGGTTGAGACCAGGTCTGAGGAAGTGTAAGTGTGTTTTTAATGGGATTCATGAAAACAAAGCAGCACACATTCAACCATCTTCATCATGTCAGGAGTCATCATCAAAGTGTCAATCAATGAACAGATGATGGATCAATAACTGCAGCTGGATTGTGTTTGTTCTCTCCATCAGATTCCTGTCAACTCACAATCGACACAAACACCATAGGCAGAAAACTTAAAATGTCCAACAACAACAGGAAGGTGACACGTGAAGGATATCAGTCATATCCTGATCATCCAGACAGATTTAATATCTATTCTCAGCTGCTGTGTAGAAATGGTCTGACTGGTCGCTGTTACTGGGAGGTCGAGTGGAGAGGAGACATTTATATATCAGTGAGTTACAGAAGCATCAGAAGGAAAGGACGCAGTGATGAGTGTGAGTTTGGAGAGAACAATCATTCCTGGAGTCTGTACTGCACTGAGGATGGTCCTGTTCGTGTCTGGCACAATAAGAGATCAACATCCTCCTCCTCCTCCTCCTCCTCCTCCTCTGTCTCTAACAGAGTAGCAGTGTATGTGGACTGTCCTGCTGGCACTCTGTCCTTCTACAGAGTCTCCTCTGACACTCTGATCCACCTCCACACCTTCAACACCACATTCACTCAAACTCTTTATCCTGGGTTTAGGTTCCGGTCTCGTGGTTCCTCAGTGTCCCTGTGCTGAGTGGAGTGTAAAGAGTGTCTCCTGTTAGAGAAACACTCAGACTGTTGAGCAGATAGTTCAGTCTGTACATGTCTGTCTCTTTCACTCAGAAACACGTTTTCAGATTCATAGATTCAATCAGTTGATGTTTGAAACTGTTCTAAATGATTCCTTGTAAACTTCTTCCTCTTCAGTCCTTTAAAGATGGAAGCTCCCATTATTCCAGGATCCCCATGTTGTTTTTCTGTCTTTTTCCAGTCAAAGCTTCACATTGAATCTCAGTGTGTTGTGTTTCTCTGAAGCTCAGTTCACAACCAGCTCCTCTGCATTTTCAACAAGTCTGAGCTCATTAAAATGAATCCAAATGTTTGATTTCTCTTTCCTAATGGGATGTTTCCAAACTTTCCACATGCTCTTACTGTTTCACTCATTGTTGGAAGCTCATCATTTGAAAATGTTTCAGCCATAGAAGCTGAAAATACTGTCTCGATAGTTTTGAATGCAGTTCTAACCAGTGTGCTGGGTTTTTAAAAATCCGTGGCTGCTGCCAACCCGTTCTCACTCCCAACGCGTAAAATAATGACGATTTGTCACGTCCCTTAACTTCTCATGCTGACGCCTAAGGTACCCTTCCACGTTTTTATGTGACGCTGTGGGTTGTCAATTCATTCCAATATGAACCCGCTCGCGGCGATCAGAGACGCTTCGAGCAGAGGCTCCAGCCATCCATTTACTCCAATAATAACCCCGTCACGGCGAAACATGACGCCGTGAAGCACAATCTAACTGGAGAACCGGGGACCCTCTCCGCGAACGGGTTTTTCTCCCTAATTTAATGCTTTCTTTTAATGACATCGTTAACATTTCTCAACAAAAACACGAAAGTATCACTGATAATTCAACAATAAAATCGCTTCATGTTGTGGCCATCACACAGTGTTTTCCAAACTGATTCACGATCTGAAAGTGCGCAGATTTAACGTACATAATCCTTTGTTAGGTTTATTATTTTCATTTCACACGTAAAACACATTTATAGATTCATTCACCACTCCTGTTAGTTTTGGACGCGCTCGGCTCCAGCCAATCAGACGCAACCTGTGTAAGCAAAGGCTGATGGGAGAACGGAGAGACCCATTTATAAGAATAAGAAAATGAGGCGGAACTGATTGATTCTAATGCAGGTATGTAAAAAATACATATATTTAAAGTAATACCTTGATGTGTGTTTCAAAGTTAGTTTTTTCATAAAAGCTTCAAACAAACAGAGGTGACTGATCTCGGAAACGGTGTAATGTATTTAAAAATGGCTACAGCTACCGTCAGCATGCTTGCTAGGTAACGACTACACGTGTCTACTGCAGCATTAGCCATTTAATCCAACGATGATGGATTAAATCTATTACAAACGTTAAAGGACTTGTGTGCTGCAAAATACCCTCACATGGTGCGTAAAGCAGTTTTTGCGCTAAGAGTTCTGCTAGCTCTTTACAAACTGATGATGCTAACGTTAATTGCTAACGTTAACTGGAGCGCCAAGACTGAAAATCATTTGAATTGCGTTAGTTATGTGTTTATGTCACTGAGTTCTGCAAAAATCTCTTTCCTCTTTAGCTTGAAAATGAGTGATTCAGAGGATCCCGAGCTGGAGGAAGAGCTTCAGGCTGCTGACGAACTCCTTCAAGATATGCAGGTAACATTTTTAGTGGAAACAGTTGTTAAAGAGGGAACACGCTTGTCTAATATTTTGTACGGAGTAAACGTTATGTTATTTGAATTTTTTTTAAAGTTTATGTCAAATTAAGTTGGTTAACTTAAGATGTTTGATAATCTTTGCTTTAATCATAGACTGTATTTTAGGTGTTCCCTTTTTTCCTTGTTAATTGCGTAGAATGATGCACAGAGTGAACCTCAGCCAAGACCAGTGCGCTGGAAAAAACGTGACAGACAGGGAGCTTTTATTCCTCAAAGACCATCAACCAGTCGAAGTACTAGTTGCATGCCACGTGGTCAGTGTTCACACAACCATTGATTTTATCTCACAACTTGTTTTCACCAAAGAATTTCAGTAAGTAAATATTCTTCATTTCCCCTCCCCCCCCCCCCCCCCCCCCCCCCAGTGTCCAGAGAGCAGCATCAATGTCCACGTGAAGAACCTAGTTATGTTGCCAGTGTCAACCCAACAAAAGGTACTTTACCTTCTTGTATATATTGTGATTTCTGTTTACTTTTATATTTGTTGTTATAGTTGAGTTATGCAGGGCTTTTGTGGAGTCCTAAGAAACATACTGCCTAGAGTGTTTTTCACTTTGTGGAAGAGTTTCTTCCTTTCTTTATTTTTTTTCTGTTAGTGTATGGAACTGAGGTGCTTCGTCAGGAGCTCCTTCAGTTGTTGGAGGATGGAGAAGAGGACGCAGCCATGACTTGTGAGACGTCGTCTGAGTCAGCTGCTACTCACTGGGCGATCAGAAATATGGTGTCCTCGCAAAAGTGGAAAGAGGCCAGGCCTTGTCTTATAGACAATATGTTAGCTACTCTGGATCCACAGTCACACCGTGTGTGTCAGTGTGGCAAACAAGTAGTTGTGAGGTGTCTGGACTGCCTGCCTCTTCCATTCCTTTGTGCTGACTGTGATATTGCAGTTCACACACGCTTTGTCCTGCACAACAGAGAGGCAGTAACAGGAGGGTTTTTGCAGCCTTCATCAGAGTTTCACAAGCCAATAGGTACAGTTTTTAAGTCTTATGCATTTCTTGCTATGTATGAGTATGAGTGGGTGCTGTTATTGTATATTTATTGTGTATCAGTTAATTTCTAATTCTTTTTATATATATTGTGTGTTTTAATGTTAGTTCGGCTGTTGCCTGTGCAAAGGCCAGACCATGTGTGTGACTGCCCAGCAGGTAACGTTGAGGTTTCACCCGGCGCAATTGTGGCTCTTGTAACCATAAATGGTAAGTTGCCCTTTTGTCACACACTACATACACAATAGATGTGTTTGGAGGTTTTATTGCAAATTGTGCATTGCTATCTTGGTTTTAATTACCCTCGGCCCGCAGTATATGTGGGCACCTGTCAAAGGTCATTTGGATTTACCAGACCGATTTGAAAACAACATGAAAAAAATGAATGCTTTGAGCCATGACTGAATTTATCCTTATCCTTTCTAAAGGCCGTTATAACCTTGCACTGCCAGTGGTGAGCTGCACCAGCTGTGGCCTAATGTGGTCCCCCTCAGTTAAGGACATCCTGGGTAGTGGATATTGGCCTGGCACCTTAAATTTCTGCACCCTGTTTTCAATGGATGTCTTTCAGTCTTTCTATGACATTAAGAAGGCTGCACCAGGGATGTCACTTAAGGCATTTGTCAAAATGCTGGATGAACGAACAGCCCATTTTGGAAGGGTGAGTTTCTAAATTTGCTAAGTTTAAGGAAATTGTGCAAATCAATGTTTATGATGACTGTCCTTGAATATTCTGTTGTATGTCCTCTATGTAAAAGAATGGCCGAATATCAGCTGATGCCTTCAGTAAAAGTTTCTTGGAGTGGAGTGCTGTAAAGTTTGAGGTGGACAGG
Source organism: Rhamphochromis longiceps (assembly GCF_057381845.1). Classification (NCBI taxonomy): domain Eukaryota; kingdom Metazoa; phylum Chordata; class Actinopteri; order Cichliformes; family Cichlidae; genus Rhamphochromis; species Rhamphochromis longiceps. Next base: position 415,042 of record NC_140565.1, read on the forward strand.
ATGTGCAAGGAGCCATGCTTTAGCTGCCCTGCCTGCACTCCAGACATGCTTGCCGTCTCAGTTGATGGAAACCGCAAGCTTTATCGCTTTCAGTCTAATGCAAGGTACGTTATGCATTGTGTACATAAGTCAAATATGGATTTGTAGAAAAATGTATTTTAATGTTTCTTTTCAAACAACTGTCACTGTGTTCGTTCAGCACTTCAGAGCAGGGGAACTTTGAAGGTGTCTTCATTGAAAAAGATGAGAAAGTTGCTGAGTTTGTGAAATACATCCAGAGACACACAAATCATGTAAGATACACATATATATATTAGTGCTGTTAGCGTTAATCTTGTTAAAATGACGTTAATGCCGTAACCATATACAAATACGTGTGTGTGTGTGTGGACATATATGGATGGGTCGATATTTTTTTATTTTTCTCTTGGTGTTGTCGTAATACTATTTACTTTACTTTATCTTAATGTTTACTTAATTTTGTCACCATGTGTATTTAAAAAAAACAACATGATTTTTATTTTGTGTTATCAGTGCTGTCCTGGGGAGATCTGAGGTCTTGTGTGACTCGAGGCTAATTCAGCTAATTGTTATGCGTTTGTTTTAAAAAGTTTGTCCCTGATAGGGCTTAATCATGTCATGTCTTTTATGTTAAAATCTTTGAGTGTATAGGTCCCGGGGAAAGGGTTGTGCGGATCTTCATCTTGGACTGCAGCAAAGGAGTCGTCCAAAAAGTCCACTGGGAAGTTGGATGAGGAGGGCATGGAAATAGCTGTTTGTCGCCACGGAGTCCTCTTAGCTGCATTGAACATGTTTCGAGGGGAGATCTTTGCTTACCCCCTTTTTCTCCAGAGGAAGTTGGCAGCTAGCATCCCAGGACATATTACGTTCCTTTGCTCCGATGTGGCCTGTAAATATTTCCCCTATTTAACCAAGGTGGCTCAGCAGTGCCCTGAGCTGAGGAACCTCTTGTCAATGCGTCCTTTTCTCTCCGTCATGCATGCAAAGGCTCACACTTGGAAATGCGAGGTATACTGCAGCTTGTAGTTTTGGATTAGTTTGAGACATTTTGTTATAAGGTTGAATGAATTCAGCAGTCATGTATTGTGACCTCCTTTCTATAGATCAAATGGGGAGGTGCGTTTCAGGATGGGGCCGGTTCAACAGTTGGAGAAGAGGTGGAACAAGTAAACAGTTTCCTGTCTAGGGCGGCCATCACAACGAAGTACATGTCTAAAGCAGGTGTGTGTCCGTGTCTGAGATTCCACTCAGTCTCCTGCTCATTAATTCTAATTTGTATACTAACTGAAATGCAGGGCGAACAGACATGCTGACCCTCCTGGCTTTGGGGTGGAACAAAAGGAAAGTGGAACAACTGGGCCGCACTTTGAGCCAGCGATATCTAAAGGTCATTTTTTCAACACCCATTTTAATGTGTGTGGTAATGGGGGGAAAACACCAGTACTCTTTTAATGTCAATATGAATGACATTTATGAATGCATTCTTAGATCATAAGGATCCTTAGAGAACAAGTGGAGAGCCTGAATGCGACCAGAAATGAGCTGGGTGTGGATGACGACACACTGCAGCAATGGGTGGCCGATGTGCAGAAATGGGCTGAAGGTGAGTCTCAATATAATGCACTCATGTATAACAATAGGACCCACCATGGCCTCATTAAAGAACTTAGAGTTAAGATCTTTCTGACAGTGTCAACAAACAATGAAAAATAAGCCTTGGAAAAGCAAATTTATGGCAGAGTTATTGCGTTTCATCAAATTGGATAGAACCTGGGTTGAAATGATGTCTTACTAGTTGGTTTTATAAACCTGAACACCAACATACTTGTTATCTCATGATTATCATGAGATAGCAGCACATGAAGGCTCCAGATGTCTTATAATGAATGTCATCAAGTCAGTGATTACAGAGTCCACTGTAGTTTGGTGACTGTTACTCATCCTGTATTCTGATTAATATTCCTCTCACTTAGAAAGTGATCAAACTGATGGCAGCCTTGGAGCGTTGCAGGCACGAATAGAGGAGCTTGTCGTCATCATCAGAGTGCGAACACAAAGTCTTTACAGACAAAATGGTACGTCCCAGTTTCTTTGAAACGGACCGTTTGATGCTCAGTTTGTACAGCTTGTGCAGCTACTTTGTAAACAGAATCAAATCAGATCCAGGTTTGTTTGAGCTGGATGTGATTTGTTCTAGCAAACAAATTGATGAGTGTAGATTAAAATGAAACTATATACATTATGTGAAGGTGTGAATTTTTTATGCTTATTTACAGATAGCAACAAGAGGCGACACAGAATTCGCAAGGTCATCTTAGTTGAGAAGAAACGCTTGGCGGCTGCTGTTGACGACTACAACAAGCTCGCTGAACCAACAAAGCAAATCGTATCCAGTGATGCCCTCATGCAGACCGATATTTGGCCCTGGCAGAGCACAAGTGAACGTAAGCTCTTGATTTATAAATATCCTTTTTAAACAAGCTCCCAGTATCTGAGCAGTAGTTGAATGTTTTGTTCTTGAATCATAATATGCTGCTATGTTTTCCCATCTGATGTTGTTAAACTGTAGCTGCTGCTGACCTCCGGACAAAGAGAAAGGTCTTTGAGAAGGTGATGGCTGTGAGGCGCCTGAGAGAGGAGGAGATGATCCTTTGCAGGGAGATGCGGCATCACTGGACAGTGTTGCGAATGCGTTCTGTGGTGTTGGGGACAATCTCCTCAGACTGTAAGCACTTTATTTATTTATTAATTTTTTGATGAATCGATTGAAAATAAGAGCAGATGCTAAAGTCTTACTGGATCTTTTACCTATATCTAGATTGCTAGCTAACACTGCCTTCTCCCTTTTAAAAAAATGTTTAATTACAGCATCCTAATTCATTGTGTTTGAGGTGATGTTTTTTTGTTGTTTGTTTTTTTTACTTTTCTCATATTTATTTGTTTTGTTCTTTTTACAGCCTCCTTTGTTGGCATGTCGGAGGATGCACAGAAGGGACTCTGTAGCCTGGTTTTAAAAAAACAAAGTGAACTGAAAGCTGAAATGCTCAAAGTAAAGGACGTGTACAAGAGAATCCTCAGCCACCAACCACTCCTGGAAATGGACTCGGAGGAGGAGGAGGACATTCCAGACGATGCCACTGAGAGTGATTTGAGCACTTCTGATGAAGACTGATTGTGTCATCATTGATGTTATGTTTGGTAAAATAAAAAGTTAATCACATCTCTGTTCAATGTGATTTTTCAACAGACATTTTACATTTTGAGAAGAAAAATGGAATTTCCTTGGTGCAGTTGTTTACCCTGAATCATTATTTCCCATCTAATTTAATGACTAGTGTACATGTTCAGATACGATAACATAATTTAATTTATGGGATGCTTTCTGGGCTGCTCAAATAATCACAAAATTTAAAAGCACCAGGCAGCACACTCACAAGTAAATTTTTTGTTCAGTGTTTTGTCGAAGAAATCAACAAGTACAACTGAGATGTTTGCTGTAGTGGTGTGTTTGTTAAGAAGCATGCCAGCACACTGGTGAACTGACAGTCCCAGAATGCACCCGAGCCATTGACTCGCCCCAGAGCAAATGAAATTGCTTATCTAGAAAGACAACAGTCATCAAAGAAGTAAAAGAGTAGGAAACAAATGGTAAGGGAAGGTACTGTGGGGTAGGAAAGAAAGGCCAGAGCTGTGCAAAATGACCTCCAGCAGGCCACAAATGTGCACGTCTGCTCAAACGGTCAGAAATGGACTCCATGAGGGTGGTATGAGGGCTCGACGTCCACAGGTGGGGTTGTGCTTACAGCCCAACACAGTGCCGTATGTTTGGCATTTGCCAGACAACACAAAGATTGGCAACTTTGCCACTGGCGCCCTGTGCTCCTCACAGATGAAAGCAGGTTCACACTGAGCACTTGTGACAGTCTGGAGACGCCGTGGAGAACCTTCTGCTTCCTGCAACATCCTCCAGCATGAGTTTGGCAGTGGGTCAGTTTTGGTGTGGGGTGGCATTTCTTTGGGGAGCAGCACAGCCCTCCATGTGTTCGGCAGAGGTAGCCTGACTGCCATTAGGTACTGAGATGAGATCCTCAGACCCCTTGTGAGACCATATGCTGGTGCGGTTGGCCCCGGGTTCCTCCTAATGCAAGACAATCCTAGACCTCATGTGGCTGGAGTGTGTCAGCAGTTCCTGCAAGACGAAGGCATTGATGCTGTGGACTGGCCCGCCCATTCCCCAGAACTGAATCCAATTGAGGACATCTGGGACATTATGTCTCGCTCCATCCAACAACTGCACCACAAAATGTCCAGGAGTGGGCAGATGCTTTAGTCCTGGAGTCTGGGAGGAGATCCATCAGGAGAGCATCTGCCACTTCATCAGGAGCATGCCCAGGTGTTGTAGGGAGGTCATACAGGCATGTGGAGGCCACACAGACTAGTGAGCCTCATTTTGACATGTTTTGAGGACATTACATAAAACCAGATTAATGATTCTGTATTGCATTGATCAAGGAACCAACCCAATAGGAGCTAAAGGAATCCTCTTGACATTACTTCACTCAGTAAGTTTATACTATGTTTAATGTGCATTTTCTTCATCAGTTTAGAACATAACATGTTAGCGCTCCCTGGTCCTTTTTGGAGACAGATCCTGAGACAGCAGGCAGCTATGGAGAACTCGTGTCAGCTGTGGTAATTAAGGAATACTTTGATTTAATATTGATTTCATGACAACTATCCTCAGGCACATATTCCTGGATATATATAATGACATAAGTAAACTCCCATTTTAGAATCATTGCCTTCTTTGATCTGACTTATTGCCTCAGACTTTGGCCCTGTGTCCCCAAAAGTATAGAGAATCCATGACACTGGGTAAGAGGCCTCTATCATGTTATAAGTGAGAGAGTTTGGTGTAACAGTGGTTGAACATGCCAAATCAATCCACAACATACTGCCATTCCCCAGCTGTAACCTGCATATGCATCAAACCAAAATCCAGTATCATAGCCACAAAAAAGACATAAAGATGAGGTTAAAAGGGTTGTCTCATTTTGCCAGATAGCTTCATCCCAAAAAAGATAAACATTCTTCAAAAACAAAAGTTTGTGAATATTTGCTGTATTGCCAGGCCTAAACCAACCTGTTAAACTTATCAAATTATTGTCATAGATACAAACCTATTGATTGAAACAGAATAATCCATTGAAGCCTCCATCATCATCCACGATCACTGTTACTGTTCAGATTATTTTATCTCTGTTTTCCTATAGAATGTTTTGAAAATCAGCATTTGATCAACAGACTTTTTAAAAGTTTATTTTGATCCTATTGTTTACGTGTGTAATTGCATTTTTATTGAAATTATGACAGGAAAACCCTCAATCAAATTGTATCTTTGATATCTAATAATAATATTAACAATGATGTTACATATGTAATATGTACACAATAATATTGTGCAAACAAACAAGAAAAATAGCAAAAAATGTCAATTTTTTTTAATACCCTGTATATAAAGACCACATATGACCACAACTCCAAATGTGCAATTGTCACTGCATCTAAACATGACATATTACAAAAAGGTAGAAACATATAATATACAATATGTTCTGAAGCTGGTACTGGTGCAGTTAACTTTGCTTTAGGCTCCCATACACAGTAGGTGTTACTTACTATACGTGCAGTGCAGTATTACTTTACCTTGTAATATGTTATAATAAGCAAGTCACTTCTATATTTATGAGGATGTAGACAATAATGTTGGCTGATATGTAAAACTATGAGATGTCGAGTGCAGGGAAGATATTATTGATCGATCAGATTCATGAATATGTTAGGTACTTAAGCCACAATTAGAGAGTGAAACAGAGACTGACACTGGTTGAAATGTATAGTAAATATTTTATTTTGAACTTTTATGCTGAACTACAAGCTGTGAACTGTGCGATCTCTGCGACCTGTGGTGCCTGGTTTACTGTGTGTAAAACTGCGCAGGTTCCCATGTGTCATCCCACACTTTGCCACTGTCAGGAGAAAAACATAACAAACAACAACGACAACCACACACAAAATAGGACAATTTAGGTTGTGACATATGACAATTTTTTAGGATGAAATATTTTCTATATTCATGTCATGCTTTATACACCTTCATTGTAATATAAATTAATCAAATCAAGTCAGAGAGTATTAATATATGTAGTAGATGTCAAGCAGGACCACAGCAGCAGCCACGATCCATTGGAACCTGCTGGATGAGAGAGCACAGAAACTCCAGGGAAGAAGTTTAGTTAGTAACATGCATGAACTGCATTACTGAGCAGAGCGTTCTCACTCCCGAGGCGTAACATGTCGACGTTTTGTCACGTCCCGCGGCGTTCCTGAGGAACGCGAAAGGAGACCTTCGGCGTTCTTATGGTACGCGGCGGGTTATGGCTGGAATCCAGTGCAATGACGCTCCCGCGGTAATAGACGTTCCAGCCCTGTATTCCAGCCCTAAACCTAACCTTATCCCTAGCCCTGACCATAACCTTATTCCTGACCTTAACCAGGACTTTAATGATGTTAAATAGCGTGTTTCTAAGCGATTTGAAGAAAAAGAGCGAACATGTGTAGGTTCAGTCCAGACGGTTCTCATATTTCCTCTTTTTCCGAGGTCGTCATTTAGGAACGTGGTGGGTAGCCGAAAACGTAATATGGTGACGATTTGTCACCTAGCGTAAAATGTTACGCTTTGGGAGTGAGAACGGGTTGTACTGAGACATGTATGTTTACAGATGGTGGTGAGGGAGAGGGGGAGAGTTTTCAGTAAAAGGAGACGTGACTGCATCTCCAACCAATACTGAGCCTGCATAACCCTGAAAGAGACAGAGAGAGAGGGGGGGGACACTAACCCCCAGCAGTCTGGTCCTATTACAGCATAACTAAGGGCTGAGCTGAACCAGCCCTAACTATAAGCTCTATAAAGAAGTAAAGTCTTATGCCTACTCTTAAAAGTGTTGACCATGTCCACCTCCAAAACTCATAATGGACTTTGGAGGTGGACAGCTATCAAGCTCCTCACAGAAGAGGAGCTCGATAGCTAAAAGCTCCCAATTTACTTTAGTCCAAATACATGAATTCAAATTGAGTTGATAACTATTTATCAACAATATGAATGTCTGTTCCCGTCCAACAAAGTTGTTACTACATACCATGTTGAGCAAGGCTTCCACTTGACTTTAACTTCTTCTTTTTCCTGAAAAACATGATATAAACAAACAATTAATTAAGAAAGACATGCAAGTTGCATACAAAAAGGAGCTTATAAACATTTGTGTACTATTGAATGGCTCAATATATTATACAATTAGTTTACAAAAACATAAGAACCACTACAATGCTTGTACTGCCAGCATCGAGTGCATGTCAGCAAAGCAACACTGCTTACATTGTGGCTCACAAGCAAAACTAACTGAAGCAGATGTTACTGAATGGGAAGGAGCACCTCCACATCAATCACTCCTTCTGAGCATGATGTCAGGAGGACTTTAAAGAACGTAAACATCAGGAAGGCAGCATGACCAGGTCGTATCAGGTGGTCTGTTCTTATTTAATGTCCTATTTGGAGTGAAATCCTGACTCAGTGGCTGAATTAGTGTAGATTCATCAAATACAAAAGCTTATGGATATTCAGTCAGGCACAGTTCAAATCCGGGAAGTCCAAAGACGCAAACAAATCTGCACAACAGCAGGCTAAATTACTTACATTTACAACTCTTCTGTCTACTATCTCTTCATATTTGAAAATCTTCTGTGTACGGTGTTTTCGGCATTCTGAAAAATAACAAATGAAATATTTACATGAGTTCTGTAAAACTGGAAAAAATGCAAAAATTAAGAAAAAGAAATCTTAACAAACTTAACGAACATGTCATGTGTTTCGTACATTTACAATACCATAACGTCTAACCTTTCCTTGTCCTTTTTTTGTTTGGGACATCCGAGGTGTACACCGTAGAAATTGAGGGAGATGCAGGATGTGGAGATGGAGAGGAGGATGCAGGAGAAAGCAGAGATGAAGAGGAGGATGCAGGAGGAAGCAGAGATGGAGAGGAGGATGCAGGAGGAAGCAGAGATGGAGAGGAGGATGCAGGAGGAAGCAGAGACAGAGAGGAATATGCAGGAGGAAGCAGAGATGGAGAGGAGGATGCAGGAGGAAGCAGAGATGGAGAGGAGGATGCAGGAGGAAGCAGAGATGAAGAGGAGGATGCAGGAGGCTGACAGAGGGAAGATGTTGGTACAGGCTCTAAATGAAGAATAAATTCCTCGTTTAGAGCCTCTGGGTCTGGGACTGGTCCAGCATCGACACTGTCAGCAGAGGATGGTCCAGCTGCTGGTGTAGAACTTTTAGCAGGAGGTGAAGCTTGTAATTCTGAAAAATTTTAAATATTAAACATTCATTAAAATGGGTTGAAAAAATGTACAGTGCACATAAACACATAATAAGTAGTGATTTGCATGTTTTCAGTTAAGTTTTTACTAAAGATACAACTGGTAAATATTGGCATCAAATAAGTCATCTTGCACACTCACTGACCCAAATAATTCAGTACAAGTGCCCTCTAGGGTAGTGTGACATCTGTAGTGCTTTTCTACATTGTACATTAATAAATTAATGAGTGTGACTATAAATCCAGATAGATAATGACTTTTTCCTCTGATGACACTACTTTCCTGACTTTGTAGTGAATAACATTTGACACTTCAAGCTAGTACTGTGACTTAGGAGTTTTGTACAATGGTGATGCTAACTACCTCAGGGAGGTAATCAGGTAACCTCTTAAGAAGTATATAAGTTATTTAAGAATCTTGGTGTTCATATTGGTAACATTATATAACATTTGTTATACTAGAAAGTCTCAAAGAGAATTATCAGGTCTGGTTTTCGTGAAGATTTTTAAAATTACATTTGTATATACATGAGTGTGAAAGACCATACTATACACACACACATACAAAATTGTTCAGGTGGGTAACACCAGAGGTTCAGTATGGCTAGCTTTGGTGATGTGACCGACACATGGGGAGGTAATAAGGCAGATATAACACTATTTTCATGTTAGCAACAGGACATGTAGGGCAGCTGTCACCTCACAGCAAGAAGGTTACTGGTCTGAACCTTGGCTGAATAATAGAATAGAACAGAATAGAGTAGAGTAGAACAGAATAGCTGGTGACTGTTAACTATCCTCATCCTCACCATCTTGTTTGTCTCTATGTACCCCGTGATGATCTGCCTTCTTATCTAGGGTGTACCATGAGTATCACCCAAAGACAGCTAGGATAGGCTACCTGATAAGGACACCTGGTTACAGATAATGGACAAAGCATATCTTACTTCTCAGAAGGTGTTCATAAAGCTTCCTCATCTTCATGAGGATGTCACGTGCAGCACCTTCCGCTGGTTCGATCTGAGTGATCACGTCCCCTACTATACGGCCCTTACGGTCAAACTGTCCAAGAAACAGAGTTGGTTGGTAGCCCAGGGCATGTAGCTTTGAAACCTGCAAGAACAACAAAGAAAAACATGCAGCCAGTCTTTCATGTAAGCAAATTGATGTATAACAAACCTTTAAGTTTCACATCTTTGTTGTTTTATTGTTGTCGATAGTTAAAAAGTATTTATGGTGACCAAACCTGTAAATGTATGATAAAATCCATCTTGAAATGTTTTGTCTCTCAGTTAATAGCCGATTAAATTAAAAATCAGAAGTAGCTTGAATAAAAATAGTTTTTAACAAGTTTTTTCTAGTTGGATGTCTTTAGTGTGATGATGTTATTCTGATGTGAATAACTTTTTTATTTATGCTCTTTTATAAATTAATATTTTATGTGTATATACATGTCTTGTTAGTTTCTTACTTCATGATATACAAGAAAACATTGACAACTGTGATTAATAAAGAATTGTCTACCAGACCAACCACTTATTAGATCAGAACTTTTAAACTTACTGACAACTGGGCTGAATTAACCACCCTGCTCGCATTTCTGTGTTTTTTTAACAGAGGCAGCCCAGTTACTGTTTTTAAACTGTTCTTGTTTTTTTTTCAATCCCTCCTTTAGGTTCAGGCTGCCCAGGCATCCACTGCATGTCTTCCTGTTGCAGGTGTTTGGGGCCTGACAGGAAGGGCATGGTTTGGTTTTTGGCTTTGTCATTTCTGCAAATGAAAATGGAACATGTAGGGATTATTTCAGGTCTGTTTTGGTGAAACGATTACAAAAATAATTTATGACCAAAGAAATAACTTATATTACGAGGCAGTATTACACCATATTTAGAAAAAAAAAACAATTACGAGATTAAAGTCATTAATATTGAGTTAATTACGTGAATAGGGTTAAAAAAAAACCTGAATTGATTACAGAAAAGATACATTGCTAAAATAGAGCAGTACTAACATTAGCTGGGTGGCCAAGCAAGTGTCTTACACATGAGAATACATCACAAAAAAATTTAAATAAACTTTTGCAGAAGTAGTTCTCTTGGTACACAGACTGCTCTGTGAAAACATTTCAAGTTTAATATCAGTTTAATATCACTGAAATTAATATTTCAGTGAACATGCAAATTACCCACAGTTTATCACAACTTACTTAGCTAGGATCTGCCTCGTGTCCAGTCGAAAACTTCGCTGCAGGACCGTGAGTTGAAAGATACATTTACTACGACTCCCAAGATGCATTGCAGTAAAAACCATCCAATCGCCTTGCTTAAGATCTGTTGACGTGTCGCTAAAGGCGCGCTGTAGATAAATATTGCAATTTGTAAAAAATAAAATACTACAATTTGCATTTTTTAATTACATAATTAAACACTGGGCCAGTTTAATTTCGTATTATCGCTGGTTATTATTTTAGAGTAAATAAAGGAATAACGGGTAGCACCAAGCTGTTGTCATCTTCATTTCCATAGCGACGGCGGTTGAGGATTATGGGTAGTGTGCAGTTACGGGATTAGTGCGTCTGCGTAAATTGGTCTGATTGGCTGGAGCCGAGCGCATCCAAAACTAGCAGGAGTGGTGAATGAATCTATAAATGTGTTTTACGTGTGAAATGAAAATAATAAACCTAACAAAGGATTATGTACGTTAAACCTGCGCACTTTCAGATCGTGAATCAGTTTGGAAAACACTGTGTGATGGCCACAACATGAAGCGATTTTATTGTTGAATTATCAGTGATACTTTCGTGTTTTTGTTGAGAAATGTTAACGATGTCGTTCGCGGAGAGGGTCCCCGGTTCTCCAGTTAGATTGTGCTTCACGGCGTCATGTTTCGCCGTGACGGGGTTATTATTGGAGTAAATGGATGGCTGGAGCCTCTGCTCGAAGCGTCTCTGATCGCCGCGAGCGGGTTCATATTGGAATGAATTGACAACCCACAGCGTCACATAAAAACGTGGAAGGGTACCTTAGGCGTCAGCATGAGAAGTTAAGGGACGTGACAAATCGTCATTATTTTACGCGTCGGGAGTGAGAACGGGTTGCTGCTGCCTGATGTTGGGCCCACAGAGGAAGACGGCTCACTCACTCTTCTTCACTTCCTCCTTAAACATGTGGAAGGAGAGCAAAGTGCTGCCAGACTCTTATTTCTGACAGGAACAGAAGAAACCACAGCAAACTGTTCCAGTTCTTCATCTTCATCACAATCTATTTATTTCTGATGGTGTCTTCAGTCTGAGGTTTGAAGTTTCCATGTCTGTGTGATGTGTGAAGGCTGCTGGTTAAACTGGGACTCACTGTTTAAAGCACTGAGTGCTCATAGAGAGATGCTCCATGAGTCCCAGTACAGACTACAAACATGGTGGAAACTTAGCTTTGATATCCACACACTCTGCACGTCTGTGAGTAACTGTGATGAAGATGTGCAGAGATCTGTGTCCAAACAGGAGAAAGACTGTAAAGACTCTGTGCTTCTAACAGCCTCTGTTAACATATGTGAGGCTGTTTGTTGTTGTTGCCATGGAGCTTTGCACTGTTTGGGTCAGCAGGTTATGTGATCAGGTTTGTTCTGCTGGACGATGGTTCAGTGTCAGGGTTTGTTTGCATTCATCAATAAATATCTAAATAAATCAAAGACTCCATGTTTGTTCTTTCATCATGTGACCTCTGCTCATCCATCTCTGTGTGTATCAGGATACATTTAGTTCATAATACACAGAAAAATCAGAGTTATTACCTGTAATAAATGTGAAAGTAAAGATTCCTGCAGTGATAACCAGGCAGGACTGAAACACATCCAAGCTGTCACCACGGTAACAGCACCGTCCATCCACAGGTGAGGGGAGGAGCAAAAAGAGGGACTTTCACCATTTTATACTAAAAACACTCAACTAATGTTTCTAATATGAAACAAATAAGCCCACATTAATGTGAGCGTTTATTAAATAATAATAATGATGATTTCCTCCTGATCTCATTTCCATAGCAGAGAAAACTGTGGTGTATATTGAGGTGGAGGGTGTGGTCTATGGCTCAGGTGTAGAGTGAGGGTGGGGTGCACCACAGCAGCATGCTGGGACTGCTGAGGGTGGAGGAGGGAGTGATGATGACATCAGAGCTGCAGCAAAGCAGTCAGCAGCACAGAGACCAGTGAACACACAGTCTGTTCATCTTTGCATAGATACAATATACAGCACAATATTGAATGACAGACACGCTGTGGGAGCTTCCACAGATACACTGACGTCAGCATCCAGAGTCCTCCTGCTGCTCCCCTCTCAGAGCCCCGTGATCAGCACCAACACATTCAGTTAGATGACAGAGTCCAGCTGCAGCTAGAATCAGCTCCCCTCTGTGAACAACAGCACAGCGTCAGTGTTTCACACTCAGTGAAAGGAGGAAACAGCAGAAGAACACCATGTGTGCTACGTTTCCCAGGACACACTACAAACTGCACAAATACAGAGCAGCACGTGGAAGGACCTGCAGCTGCATTTACAGAGCTGCAGACAGCGTGATGTCCTGTATGGACAGGTGGAAGGAACCAAGTCCTCAGCTGAAACACTCGTGTTTGTCCACAGACAGGAAACACAGCAGGAAACTTCCTCACAGAAGTGCAGCTCATGGATAACACACTTCCTGTCAGTCAGAATGAGTCTGGAGCCAAACACAGAAAGGTGTTTTTGTCCAGATGAGCCCAGAGAAGAAACACGAGTGTTCACAGACATCAGAAGCTCAGAGAGGTGAAACATGAGGTTGGAGTCCTCGTCAGCATCCAGAAGAGCTGCTGTGAAACCCTGAGTACTCATGACAGACTCTGATGGCACAAACACATCATGATTCAAACAGAAAGACAAACATGGAGCTCCTGATCCTCCTGCATGAGAACAAGCTGACATGAGCGCTGTGTCTGAGAGTGTCTCCCTGTCACAGTGACAATAACACAGCTGCTGCTCACAGTCATTAAACTGACCTGAGGTCAGCTGTGCTCCTTACATATGAACCATGTGACCTTACATCAGTGCTGTGGATGACTGTAGTCATAGAAGAGTAGAGCTGTAGCAGGTGGTGTGAGGAGGAGGAGGAGGTGGTGTATTCTAGTTAACGCAGTACTGAAACACTCCAGCAGAGGGCGCTGTTAAGTCCTTATTTTTATCTTTTCACGACTGGACTATTGCAATTCCCTGTTTACTTATCTAAACAAAGGTTCTTTGGAGCGTCTGCAGATCGTTCAGAATGCTGCAGCAAGACTGTTGACGAAAGCTTCTAAATATTCACATATAACACCGTTGCTTATGCAGTTACATTGGCTTCCTGTCGAATTTAGAGTCCATTTTAAGATTTTGGTTTTAACTTTTAAGGCTCTTCAACAACAAGCACCACCATATATTATTGAACTTTTACAGCCCTATGCCCCTAGTAGGTCTCTGAGGTCGAGTAGTCAGGGCCTACTTGTCATTCAGTATACGAGACTGAAAACTAGGGGTGATAGAGCTTTTGCTACTGTGGCCGCCAGACTGTGGAATTCCCTTCCTCAGGACTTACGATCCGCTGATTCATTGATTACTTTTAAAAAACAGCTAAAAACACATCTTTTTAAAATTGCTTTTTGCTAACTTTGTTTGTATTTTGTCTTTTTAATCTGTTATATCTTGTTAAGCACTTTGTGATTTCTATCTAGAAATGTGCTATATAAATAAAATTTTACTTACTTACTTACTTACTTACTTACTTACTTACTTACTTACTTACTTACTTACTTACTTATTGTAACACAGTTACTGTGTGCAGTTATACTTCATACATAATCTGCACTTATTTCCATCAGACATGCTGTCAGTAAATGATTGGTTTCTATACATTTCTAAACACAAAACCTCTTCAAACTTCTAACATGCACATTTACACAACTAAATGGCAATATTGATGAAAAGAAACACATTCAACAAATCCATTTAAACCTTAAAACAAACAAAAGGAAGCATCTCTATGGACAAACAAACCCCTCCACTTGGTTTGACCTGCTGATGTCATGTGTGACATCAGCAGGACTTTAAAATGAAGAAATGCCGGGCGGGCGTTTCCCCACACCTGACCCTCATGAAGACTGAAAAGACAAACAAAGTAAGTATGAACGAATGACTTAATCTGTAACATAATAAAATGTAAAGAAACATGTAACTGAGTATTCAGCTTCATTTGCAGAATGTTTGATTTGCCAGCAACTGAATGCTTCCACACACAAACCCGGCATAGTGAGTGAAGCAATGTTACTTAACAAATAGCAAATCATAGCAAATACATAGAAACAGAATAAAGTGTTTAATATGCAAAAGAAGAAGAAGAAGTAAACACATATGGGACAAATGGAGACCATTGCAGCTCATCCACTTTGTCACACAGTAACAGTATAACTGGAACACATTTGCAATTTAGATCCAATATTTCTGAGAGAAATAAAAATTGATAGAGATATATGCATGTGTTATTATATTTATGTATCCCAGATAATTGTTTTTCATCTAGTCATGGGACACCCACCCCTTCCTCCCAAGTTAACTGCAGCCAAAGCGAGCTAGTGGGGGTATTTAGACACTCGCAACCAGTGGGGTAAAAAGAGCAACCAAGAAAGTGGCAGCCTGCACGGCCACAGATGTGCTGGAAGAGCTAGAAGCTCTACCCATGGAGAAACTCTTGGAGAACCTTGCTAAGCCTAACAGGGGACAGGTACTTCTGCCCAACCTGGCAGCCACAAAGTGAACTCATTTAGGTAAAGATAACCACATGCACCTAACCAGCCTGCACCAGCCTGACATTTCTTCCTCCTAAGTAAAAACGAATGGATGGATTGAACTTAGAGTCTCAGCTCAGTTTTCTATTTTGACCACCTACACCCCAAGATACTCTTTTAAAAAGTGTTGTTTTCAGATCCCTTTAAAGTTCATAAAGGGCCTGTTCATTTTCATTCAAATGTTTTATTACATAAATGTTACCGTTTTCTTTTGATTTATGCTCCCACTACACTGCACCTCTACAAACAACAATGCCACGGACTGTCAGCTGCTTTTACATGCTGTGAACATGAGTAGGTTTGATCAGAGTTTCAGTTATCAAAGAAAAGACAAACTGAGCAAAAAGAAGGAAAAAAAGACCAACTTCTTCCCAACTGACAAGAAAAATACTCGTCATGTTTTCATAATAAAGGATCAGGCTCCCCATTTATGACAGCTTGGACCAATAATGTATGTTACATTGATGCTACTGTAGAGACAGTGTCAACATCTCTATTTAAATATAATTAATATACAAAACACAATAAAAGTTATACATGAATTATTCATTATTTTTCACTATTGATAAAATTCATGTATACTAATCAAAGTTATACATGAGTAACGACATTATTAATAATGATTAATAATAATAATTCTAATGCCAACATGATGACTGTTCATAGCTCCTGCTTTGAAATACTGAACTTAAACATTTACCTGATGAAAGATCACAATTCACAGTGGCCCACTGTCAGAATCATTCTGAATATAAACTCATCGAGTTAATCTGAACCTTTCTCAAATGTGCTGTGAATAAATGCTGCTGCAAGCCACTGTGGGAAAGCTGTGTTATTATCATGGAAACATCTGTGACACATTCACAGAGGACGAGGACACAAAGGGACGACACGCAGAGGCTGTGTTAAAGTCAAAAATCCAAATCTTTAGTCCTAAACAGGCAGTGGTTACAAACAGGAAGACGAGCAGTCCATTAAACAGTCTATAGGGTCAAACATACAGAGAATTCAAACAGCTATTAAAAACAAATAACTGGACACTGAAAAACTTCAGTGATGTGTGAGGCACCAAAGGGAAGCAGCTGAGTATATTCAATGAATTATCTTCAAATACAAAGACAGAAACTCCTACAGGCAGCAGGCAAACTGAGCAGGATACACAAAGATCAGAGATTACAAAATAAATCAGACAAGGATTTCAAACTTACTGAGAGCAAGGCCTCTGTTACAAATCTGTCTAATAGAAAAACATGCTGTACAGATACAATACGCTCAGTGTTCATGGTCATTTAAAAACTGGCTCTACCTGAACCACTTCAATATTTTATGAAGTCACTGAGTCGACGTTTTCTACAGTTTGTTTCCTTCATTGCAGTTAGAGTTTGGCTGGTAAGGATGAAAACACACACAGAGCGTAAATTGTCTTTGTTAGTAACAAACGTCAGCAAAGAAAAGACAAAACACACAAACACTCTCATGATATTCATGAATTATTAGAAAGCATCCAAACATTCTGCTCGTGGACTTTTACAGTCTTATTTGCACTCGCTCATCTTCATAATCATCCTGATCAATACATGACAGGCGAGGCTTTGAGGTAGGCGGGGCTCTCTGCTGATGTCAGCATGAAAGGCAGGACCAGCGTCTGCCACATGTTGGTGAAACATCACAGTACACTGGCGTGGTTTCCTTTCCAGATGTTGGACGTTTGACACTTCAACGTTGAAACAGTGAACTAAATATCTGAAATCTTTCCTTCCTTAAAAGTTATAATCCTACTTAAGTTATAGTGCAAACGCTTAAGCAACAAATATACTTGATGCTAATTAATTAATATTTCCCTTTGATGTTGCAACTATGCGGTCACTTCTGTCTTTAAACAAAATAATATTTTCCAGTTACAGAAATCATAAAGTCCAAACTAAAGTGCTACTGTTGCTATATGCATTTTATATAAATCATCGATGATGGTACTGACATGAAGGAAGAGAAAGTTACAGGTTGCATCCTTTGACTTTGTCTCCGTGCCTTTGGGTGATTTTCAGAAGGACAGATGTTTCTGTTCAATTCTTAAATCAATTTTTTCAAACACAAACACTATTTGAAAGCTTCTAGAGAGTAAAATATTAATGATAATTATAATAACAATAATAAAAACAAAAGCTCTCAGATCCATCAAACCAAGCAGCAGAAAGAACAATAACTGAAGAGAAAACTTTAACCTTGTAGACTTCATTATGTTCCAGCTGCTCTACAGACGCTGTGACCTCGAACTTAAGCAGGTCGTAAAGTATGTGCAGCTCAATAACTTCATAATCAGACCCTGTGGTATTTAGGCAGCAGAACAACTAAGAATAACAACTACAAATAATGTTTTTAGGTTTCTGTTGTACTGCAAGGTTCTGTACAGGAGAACCAAACCAAGAGCAAATATTACGTCTCATTTACACCTGAGCACGAAGAGCCATCAACATTTAGCAAATTGAATCATCTTTGTTTAGATGCAAGAAGAATCATATAGAAATGAAAAAGTAGAAATAGAAATCCAGAGCAAAGATATCCTCTAATTCAGCGTAGCACATGTGCAGCTGCTGCGATTCACGTAAGCATTCGGCTCGTCGCTGTTGCAGATTTTTCTCTCGCTGTTCTGGCTCACAGCGCTGCAAACACAAAAATAAATATCCCCAAAGGTGTGAAAGGGAGCTAATTAGTAAGAGTATTGTTACTCTCCGCAGGAGTAGTCCAGCAGTAGAAATCAGTACAATAACAAGGTGTGTAACATCTAGCAGGGTGACAGAAAAACCCAGGGTAACTTCTAAGGACCTCAACGTCTCTCTCACATTGTGTTTTTTAAACATGCTTCCATTTGTCACTTCAGTCTTTACTCTGAAATACAGGAAGAGAAATCATGGCTGAAACAATTTCTCATGAAACCAGGGGTGTGGTCCAACAGTCAGTTTGGTGAGGAAGGTTCCTAACTGAGAGAAGTGACCCAGAAGTATCTGTGTAGCAGCCACAATGAATCCAGATCATGAGCTTTATTAACTGATCAAAGTCTCTTCTTTCATCTTCTGTATCATTCAGTTTGCATTGGTAATGCCCATTATTGTAATGCTTTTTTAAGACGAGCAAAACTTTATTTCACTTTGGGTTAGCTGGGATAAGTGATGGATGGAGGGAATTTTACTTCAGCCACAGAAATCCTAAACAGGAAGGAGGAGCAGAGTTACAGTGGATCACTATCCAGCAGGGAAACAAGGTTTATTTCAATTTCTTGGCCATGAGTGAGATTTACTGAGTGGGCAAATTAGGGAGACGACACCATCAGATCCCGAGCCCTCCATGTGTTAATCAAGAGACGGCTGCTGTGCTACATCCATAAATAATGAATAAATTAGGAGCTAAAGCTGAAAGGACAGTTTATTTGTACCATCTTCACGTGAACACATTCAAGAACATCACAGATGAAGAAACATTAAAAACTTCCACACTACATAAAGCAAGAAAAATAGTTTTTCTTTCAGGTGGTTTCAGAAAAACAGAAACATCAAACATCTCCAAGACTCTCTTTGAAAGAACTAAAAACCTTTGTTCTCATGGTCCAATCATGAGTGAACTCCCCGATGAAGCCTTGTGTGCTAAAACATGTCAGAGTTTTAAAGGTTAAACATGAGTTTCCAAAACGTTTTGCTGGAGAACAATGAACTATTTGACTGAGTTTCAATCATTTACAGACGAGCAAAACCAGGACAGAGAAAAAAGGACAAAACTGACTCAGTAAAACAACAGAAAAGAAGATCCCATGTAGATCTGTATTATGTAGAAGTTCAGCCCAACAACCAGTTCAGTTCAACACAAGTTTAAATGATTCTATCTGAACTCTGTGGAGCCTGATCTCAAGCTTTTTGAGTCTGACACAGAAACCAGAGGATCTTTCTGTGTCTTCAGATTCACTGTGATCCAGTGATGGGAGTGATTTCAGCCCTGAGTGATCGCGCTGATGTTTGCACAGAGCAGACAATGAGGTGAATGTTTGGGCACATTGGTAACAGTGAAACAGTTTATTAGTAACGTGGGATCGTTTGTGTGCAGAGTATGAACTGAGATTCCTGAAGCTCTTGTCACACTGGTCACAGCTGTAGTTTCCTTCCATGTGTGCACGTTCATGCCTGTTACGATGACCTGACTGTGAGAAGCTTCTCTCACAGTGTCTGCACTTGTGTGGTTTCTCTCCTGTGTGGACTCTTTTGTGTGATTTAAGGTCCCTTGCAGTGGTGAAGGATGACCCACACTGATCACAGAGGTGCTTTTTAACCCCACTGTGAATCAGTTCATGTTGTTTTAACTCACTTGGTGTGGTGAAGCTTTTCCCACATTCTTTGCAGTATTTCAGTTTGTCTCCAGTGTGTCTACGTTGATGTACTTTTAGGGTCTTTTGCTGACTGAAAGTTTTTCCACAGAGGTCACAATGAAAGTCTTTCCCACCACCACAGTGATGACAGGGTTGAGAACTGGATCCATCTGTGTCGCTCTGCTTCTAAACAAAGACACAAAGACAGTGTAAGTCAGTCCTTCAACATTTGTATCCTGAACGTCGCCTGAAATAAAGAGCATCTCTGCAGACGTCCAACTACATTTGACTGTTTCAGTTAACACACTCAGTTTACTGGGCTGCAATAACTACAATACTACCACCATAATACTACAGTAATACTAAAATCATAACTGAAAGGAAAATCTGAATAATCACTCAGAGCTGCTTTTCCATGCAGTAGAATTGCTAACATGCTAACACAGGTTAATGAGCAGAGTTGTTCCAAACAGTCAGGCTAAAATGACAAGATAACAATATAAATACATACCTCACAGTAGCTGCACTTGTAGAGTCTCTTTCTGGTGTGGATCTGTTGGTGTCGTCTCAGGTGATGTGGAGCTTTAAAAGTCTTCTCACACAGGTCACATCGATAAGGTCTCTCCTCAGTGTGGGTAAACATGTGTTGTTGTAAGTGTGTGTGAGTTATAAACTGTTTGCCACACTGTTCACAGCAGTACACATCATGTCTGGTGTGAATGCGTAGGTGTTTATTTCGGCTCTCTCTCTGGCTGAAAGTTTTTCCACAGATGTCACAGCTGTATGCCTTAATTCCAGAGTGGGTAACTAGATGCTTCTGTGAGCTGCTACTGTGAGTAAAAGCTCTGCCACACTGATCACAGCTGTACGCTTTAACTCCACTGTGGATGAGTTGGTGTGTTTTTAGGGAACGCTTCAAGGAAAAAGACTTTCCACACAAGTCACAGCTGAACGGTCTCTCTCCAGTGTGGATGGCCTGATGCTGTTTTAGTGAAGCCTTCAGAGTAAACTCCATCCCACACTCGTCACAGCTGTATGCCTTAATTCCAGAGTGGGTAACTAGATGACTCTGTAAGTGGCTACTGCGAGTAAAAGCTCTGCCACACTGATCACAGCTGTATGCCTTAATTCCAGAGTGGGTAACTAGATGCCTCTGTAAGTGGCTACTGTGAGTAAAAGCTCTGCCACACTGATCACAGCTGTATGCCTTAATTCCAGAGTGGGTAACTAGATGACTCTGTAAGCAGCTACTGTGAGTAAAAGCTCTGCCACACTGATCACAGCTGTACGCTTTAACTGCACTGTGGATGAGTTGGTGTCTTTTTAGG
Organism: Rhamphochromis longiceps; assembly: GCF_057381845.1. Lineage (NCBI taxonomy): Eukaryota > Metazoa > Chordata > Actinopteri > Cichliformes > Cichlidae > Rhamphochromis > Rhamphochromis longiceps. Next base: position 436,023 of record NC_140565.1, read on the forward strand.
GAACCCTTCAAGGAAAAAGACTTTCCACACAAGTCACAGCTGAACGGTCTCTCTCCAGTGTGGATGACCTGATGCTGTTTTAGTGAAGCCTTCAGAGTAAACTCCATCCCACACTCGTCACAGCTGTATGGCTTAATTCCAGAGTGGCTAACTAGCTCTTGACCATCCCTTAAAATTTATACCCATCCTTTGCCCTTCATACCCAAAATGGTCCCCTGACAAAAGGTGATATAGCAATATCATATATGAATTTTTTTTCTGATTTTTTTCACATCAGATCTTTTAAACAACTTCAGACCTAACCACAGATATAAAGTTTTTCATTATTTTTTAAATATTTTTTTTAGGTTTTTATGGCTTTGTTGTCATAAAAAACCCTGTTTTTTTGGGGTGAAAAACCCATAATATGCAATATTTTCAAAAAATTAGTTGCAAATGGAAATATTTGGCATTAGGTTATTACAGCCTTGAATAGGCAAATAATTCATAACAACATTGATTTGAATGCATTATTATTTTTGGAGTAATAAGAGTTTTTAAAATTTACACCCATGCTTTACCCTTCGTACCCACATGGGTCCCCTGACAAAAGGTGATATAGCAATATCATATATGATTTTTTTTTTCTTTTTGTTTCACATCAGATCTTTTAAACAACTTCAGACCTAACCACAGATATAAAGTTTTTCATTATTTTTTAAATATTTTTTAGGTTTTTATGGCTTTATTGTCATAAAAAAAAAACCCTGTTTTTTGGGGGGGAAAAAACCCATAATATGCAATATTTTCAAAAAATTAGTTGCAAATGGAAATATTTGGCATGAGGTTATTACAGCCTTGAATAGGTAAATAATTCATAACAACATTGATTTGGATGCATTATTATTTTTGGAACAATAACACTTTATTGCAAAAAAACAAACTGAACTGACCTGAACAAACTCAACAACAAACTATACAAAGATGTAATTTACATTATCATACATAGCATGAACCATAAGATGGTTAGATTTTGCAGACAGGACATATCTTATATATATCTTTGTAGCAGTTACGATAATAATGTGCTGTTTGCACAATGAGCACTGCTTCCGCTTTTTGGAACGCTGCGCTTTCTCAGCAAAAGCCTCCCCTAAATTGACCGTGTGCTTTGTGTTGTGCATGCGCGCATCTGTTCATTTCGTGGCATCTGTGCAGAAATGACTAGTAAGACAAGGCTGCAAACTATTCTCACAGACTTCAAAGGTGCACCTGAATTAAAAAATGATCATCCTCTATCTTATTGGATAGACGGTGATCTTTTTCTGTCTCTCCCTCCTGTTCCATTCCTGTGACACTGGAAAACTGAACTGACCTTAGCAAACTCAACAACAAACTGAACAAAGATGTAATTTACATTTTATAGCACGAACCTCTAGATGGATGGATGTTGCAGACAGGACATATCCTAACTTTTGCAGCTGTTACGATAATAATGCGCTGTTTGCAGGATGATCACTGCTTCCAAGCTCCCCTAAATTGACCGTGCGCTTCGTCTTGTGCGTGCGCGCATCTGTGCATTTCGTGGCGTCTGTGCAGAAATGACTAGTAAGACCAGGCTGCAAACTATTCCCACAGACTTCAAATGTGCACTTGAATCCAGCTCTGCTGACTTGCCACTGGGAGAGTAACGACTGCCCCTCCCCCCTCTGCTCAACAAACACGTGGCTGCTTTTACACCCCTCCCTTCTCTGCACACGAGCCTTGTTTTTGCCCTCAGCCAAGTGAGGAAAAATAACATTGACAGAGGTTCAAAGAAAAGAGAAAAAAAACGGAGCAGGCTGCCGTTGTTCACTTCAAGGAGGCGGCTCTATGGGCTGTTTTGTTTGCGGCCGACACACACACACACACACACAGTATATATATATTCTCAATCACATTCACACCACTCTCTTATATCAGTTCCACTACATCAAGACTATTTTATGGTGGTCAGCTGTTTTATTGCCATGCATTTTGCAAGGTAAGATAACCATGTCCTGCATTCAAAACCACTGAAAATGTCTATGGTGGTGCTGTGCCTAATATTGTGCTCATTGGATCCAAAACATATTTTTCCTTTATTTTGAAGGCAGAGGCTTAGATCCATTAGGTATTCACGAGAAAAAAATTATCACATGTCAGGATTACAGTATATCGAAAATATGTGATTATAATGGGAGTCAATGGGGCCCAAAATGGTACAAGGGCAAAGGGAGGGGGTAAATATGTGAATCTCCTTTACTATACACCACACCATAGAGGGGATCATTGAATTTTAAAAATAATCCTAAAATTCACATCCTGGGCAAGTATCATGCAACTGGTCTTTAAAATGACTGATATATTTAAAATCGAAAATCCAAAAGTACCCAAAATGGTCCCGTTTTTTGCTAGGGTAGCACGAGGGCTAGATGACTCTGTAAGCTGCTACTGCGAGTAAAAGCTCTGCCACACTGATCACAGCTGTACGCTTTAACTCCACTGTGGATGAGTTGGTGCTGTTTTAGTTTAGCCCTCACAGTAAAACCCTTCCCACACTCGTCACAGGTGTGTTTTTTCTCTCCCTTTCTTCTGTGAGGTTTGTCGGCCTCCTGAGAGCGCTGACTTCTGGCTCCATGTTGGTCCTGCAGTGACAGAGATACAAACAGAGGCAGTGAGTGAAATGCAGTCGTGGAACAAACTCAACCTTCAAACTCCATTAACACTAGTTTTAAACCTGAAGGTGGAGCGTGGCACCAAACACCTTAAAGGTCTCTTATCCCCACCTGCTGGTAGTTCTAACACATTACATCCAACCTGCTGTTAAAGATAATTCATGACTGTTCAAACACTAAAATCATGCCCATCCCTCCTGATTGTACACACACACACACACACACACACACACACACACACACACACACACACACACACACACACACACACACACATTATTTTATAATTTAGATTATTTTGTTGTTTCCAATTACATATTTCTATAATTTGTATAGATTTATACATCAGAATCAGAATCAGAATCAGAATCGTGTTTATTGGCCAAGTATATGTGCAGACACATACAGGGAATTTGGTTCCGGTAGATGGTGGCTCTCAAGCACAGCAATGTAAATCTCACACACACACACACACACACACACACACACACACACACACACACACACACACACACACACACACACACACACACAGTGTCTATATATACACATTACACATACATACACAAAGCTGTGTAAACCAACTATAAATAACGAATCTAAACTTATATACATAAATACAGAAATGAATGAGGTGGAATGAATACTACAAAATGTACATAAGGTGCAGTTGCAGTCTGGCAGTGGGAGCAGTATGACAGGTCAACTGTTAAGAAGGGAGATGGCGAGGGGAAAGAAACTGTTCCTGTGTCGGGTGGTCCTGGTCTGCAGGCTTCTGTACCGTCTGCCAGAGGGCAGCAGATCAAAAAGTCTGTGTGCAGGGTGTGAGGGGTCTGCGATGATTTTCCCTGCCCGTTTCCTGGTTCTTGAGAGGTACAGATCCTGGATGGAGGGCAGGGGGGCGCTGATGATCCTTTCTGATGCCCGTACAGTCCGCTGCAGGCTGCTCCTGTCCTGTTTAGTGGCTGCTCCATACCAGACTGTGATGGAGGAGCACAGGACAGACTCAATGACCGCAGTGTAGAACTGGATCAGCAGCTCCTGTGGAAGACTGTACTTCCCCAGTTGTCTCAGGAAGTACATCCTCTGCTGGGTCTTTTTGAGGATGGAGTTGATGTTGGTCTCCCACTTCAGGTCCTGGGAGATGGTTGTACCCAGGAACTTGAAGGTCTTCACAGTTGACACAGGGCTGTCTGATATGGTGAGGGGGAGCAGAGTTGAGGGATGTCTCCTGAAGTCCACTGTCATCTCTACAGTCTTAAGAGTGTTCAGCTCCAGATTGTGCTGACTGCACCAGAGTACCAGCCGCTCAACTTCCTGCCGGTATGCAGACTCATCACCATCTTAAATGAGGCCAATGACAGTGGTGTCATCTGCAAACTTTAGGAGTTTGACAGCCGAGTTCTTGGAGGTGCAGTCGTTAGTGTAGAGGGAGAACAGTAGTGGTGAGAGGACACATCCTTGAGGGGCACCAATACTGAGGGACCGGGTTTCAGAGGTGATCTCCCCCAGCCTCACTTGTTGCTTTCTGTCTGTCAAGAAGCTAGTGATCCACTGACAGGTAGCTGGTGACACGCTGAGCTGGGAGAGTTTGGAGGAAAGAAGTTCAGGCACAATGGTGTTAAAAACCGAACTAAAGTCCACAAACAGGACCCTGGCATAAGTTCCCGGGCGGTCAAGGTGTTGCAGGATGTAATGCAGCCCCATGTTCACTGCATCATCCACCGACCTGTTTGCCCGGTAGGCAAACTGCAGAGGGTCCAGCTGGTGGCCTGTAATGTCTTTCAGATGGGCTAACACCAGTCGTTCGAAGGATTTCATGACCACAGACGTCAAGGCGACAGGTCTGTAGTCATTCAGTCCTGTGATGGTGGGTTTCTTGGGAACAGGGATGATGGTGGAGCGTTTGAAGCAGGAGGGAACTTCACACAGCTCCAGGGATCTGTTGAAGATGCGAGTAAAGATGGGAGCCAGCTGTTCAGCACAGGTTTTGAGGCAGGAGGGTGAGACGCCATCTGGTCCGGGGGCTTTCCTGGGCTTCTGTTTCTGGAATAGTCGGCTCACATCCTGAGTGTGTATTCTTAGTTTCAGGGAGGAGGAAAGGGGGGTGAGAGGTGTGGTGGAGGTCGTTGAGTCTGGATTGGAGAGGGTGGTGGTGGTCGTTGAGTCTGGATTGGGGAAGGTGGGGGTGGTCGTTGAGTCTTGATTGGGGAGGGGCAGGGTGAAGGGGGGAGAGGTGGAAGGTGTGTTGGGGGTCAATGTCTGAAGCAATGTCCCTGGGGAGGGGAGGGTGGGGCGTGGGAGTCTGTCCGTCTCAAACCTGCAATAGAAAGTGTTTAACTCGTTGGCCAGGTCTTTGTTTGCTTCAATAGTGGGTGGGGGGCGTCTGTAGCTGGTGATTTCCTGCAGGCCCCTCCACACTGACGCAGGGTCGTTGGCTGAGAGCCGTTCTTCCAGCTTCTGGGAGTAGATGCTTTTAGCTGCTTTGATCTCCTTGGTCAGTGTGTTCCTGGCTTGCTTGTACAGGACCCTGTCACCACTTCTGTAAGCGTCCTCCTTGGCCTTACGAAGATGTTGGAGTTTAGGAGTGAACCATGGTTTATTGTTGTTGTGTGTGCAAAAGGTCTTTGTTGGCACACACACGTCTTCACAGAAACTGATGTATGATGTCACAGTGTCCGTGAGCTCATCTAGGTTCTCAGATGCAGCTTCAAAAACAGTCCAATCAGTGGAGTCAAAACAGTCCTGCAGTTCCTGCTTTGCTGCGTTAGTCCACTTCTTCACAGTTTTGACTACAGGCTTGGCACGTTTGAGTTTTTGCCTATAAACTGGAATAAGATGGACCATGCAGTGATCAGAATGTCCCAAAGCTGCCCGGGGCACAGAGCGATAGGCATCTTTTAGAGTGGTGTAGCAGTGATCCAGTATGATGTTGTCCCTGGTGGGGCAGTCTATATGCTGTCTGTATTTAGGGAGTTCGTAGTTTAGGTTTGCTCTGTTAAAATCCCCAAGAATAATTGTAAAGGAATCCGGGAATTTCCTCTCCAGGGTAGTAATCTGGTCAGCCAGCTCGCACAGTGCGTTGTTCGCGTTGGCCTGTGGAGGGATGTAAACTCCGACCAGCATGAAGGAAGAAAACTCCCGCGGTGAATAAAAAGGTTTACAGTTGATGAAAAAACTTTCCAAGTGTGGGCTGCAGTGTTTCTGTAACACTGTGACATCAGTACACCAACCTTCATTAATGTAGAAGCAGACTCCACCACCCTTTGTTTTCATAATTATTCAGTGATAATAAATCCTATGTTTGTTTATTCTAAAGGAACCCCGTTAGCTTCCACAACAGATGTTGCTCGTCTTCCGTCAAATACTCACATAAAATATTCCACAATAAAGTGGATTCAAGATATCCACATAATTTCACTCTTACATCCACAGTGAGGTTTCACAATTGTTCAAATATAAGCAATCAATAATAATAATAATAATAATATCAATAACATTGAGGCACATTACACAAATTTCAAAAACAAATCATGTCTTACAATATTTACAACAACTAAAAGCTCTGTAAATCGGCTTTTAAGTGTTCATTGAAGTTTTGAATAATTCTCTAATTTTTTAAGGCAACTTATTCCACTTAAAAGTTGCTCTAAATGTAACAGTTTTACAAAACGTTACTTTTAACTCGAGCATTTACTAAATTGCAGCTTGTTGAAAACTGTGTAATATGATGATGTATTTCATCTGGATACTGCAGCTGAGCAGAATAAATGTGGTGTGTTTAACAGAATTGCTTTCTTTAGAACTACAAGTAAGCCATAGAATATTTTAGCCTGTACAGGAAGCCAAGAAAGGTTATTATGCATTTTATCAATATTAGTATAGTATGAACATCTTCACACTAATCTGGACGCCTTATTCTGGACTAACTGAAGTCTGTTAAGATCTGTCTTATTAGCTGCTGACCAAATGATTGAACAATACTCCAGATGAGACATTACTAGTGCATTAATGACATCTTTCATAATGAAGAAGTGATACACAAAGAGCATTTCATAGCCATAGCTATGCCTTGTCGGCAGAGTTATGTGACATTAGTGATGTTTGTACTTTCAGCGTTAACTTGGTTTTAAAGCCTTTAAAATATACGTCGTTCAATAGTCGACCTTAATCTGACAGAGAATGTGATGATTTTGTGGATAATTAAAGTCAGTCATATATCCACAAACACAACAAGCTGAAAGTCAGTGATGCTGCTCGGTTTGCAGTCCTGAACATCACGGCACAAGCAGGATCCACTGCACTGTTAATGTTAGCTGTGTTATATTGCTGCCTCTGTTCGGTGGTGTCGAGCCAAACGCACTTTAACGTGTGTTTGAACGAGCTGACGGTTCACTCGTTAAGCTGAAAGAAAGATGCTTTAATCACAGCAGTCACACATGTGTCCACTGCACCATCTGGAACTCTTCTTGTTTACACTCGTAATAACACAAACACTAAATCCTGCTTCTCTGTGCTGTTGTGTAGCAGTGTGTACACCTGAGACTTTCACCTGTCTGTCTGTCCTGCACTCTCTCTGTTTCTTTCTCTCTGATTGTGGAATAAAAGTATGAACATGTGTTTATAAGTTACACTTGTGTTTGAATCCTGCAGCTTATCACACATTTGATTTCCATGTGTGACGACTGCAAGTGTCCAGAGTGAGGACAGACTGAGGGACCCACTGCTGCACATCATCTGTGAGGCTTTGCAGCCCTGATGATCCACCAGGACAAACTCAGCAGTGTGTGAGGAAGAGGAGGAGGAAGAGCCAGCAGCAGCTGACAGATGGAGAGAATAGACAGACTGTTCCCTGTTTGTGAAGGACTGCTAGGAAAGTTTAACATAACTGTCTGTGCTGAATCAGTCTTATTAGGTAATGTTCAAATAATGTGATCATCCCAGTGTTTTCAGTGTGGGAGAAAGTACTCAGGGCCTTCAAGTTACACACTATGAAAGGCAGCAACAAGTTTAATGTTCAGAAACCTAAAGTATGTATCAGCAGCAGAATGGAGCTAAAATAAATGTTGGTTTCAGTTCTATGAAGCTTTGAGTATTTTGGATCAGTAGCTGCTGTGTTTGTTGCATCATATTGCTGTAACTGTTTATATGCTTTATATATTCTGAGCTAAGTTGATCTATAGTGTTACATCATATTCTATAAGGATGTTATGTGTTTGTATACTTTCTGCCCAGTTTGACCCATTTAGCAGACGTCAGCCTGTTTAAGGCTCTGATATCTATTCTGTGTGACTTACAGCAGTTATGACATGGTCTGATTTTCTCACCCAATAAAGGAATATTTCATATATCAGTCGACTCTTCATTCTATCAGACACAGTTATCACAGCTCCTACATTTGCTTTTTACACATATATGTAAGCATTGAGCCACATTTAGTACCAACATATTAAATGAACAATATTTGTCTCTTATATATGATACACCTATATACACACTGTCACAGATACTTGTCTGTGAGTGAAGTGATTAATATAATAACTATAATATTGGCCATATTATATTTACATTACCACAGTGAGATGACTTTAGTCTCATGAACAACATCAGCTAATTGTTATTTACAGCTAATCTTAAACGACTGTTCAGCACAGAAATGAAGCCCAACAATCATGTTTCACAGTCCTGTGGTCTCAGCCTCAGATACTCATCAAATCACACAGAGCTCATGTAGAAACAAATGAACTAAATATGTTCTCCTTCATTTCTGTCAAACAAAGCTGTATGAAACGTTTCCAGCTGTTAGTATCATGGTTGCTAGGCAACCTGGGCAGCGCGACGGAGGCTAGACGTCCCATTTCACGAGCCTATGAGCCTCGCACTTCGGCCTTAGCGGTCTTTGAGTACGCGGCCCTTGAGGACTTTAAAGCTGCAGAACCTGAATCGGGATACAGCCATGATGATCTCCAGCCTCGTGCTCGCCAACATTCTCACCTGAGTTAAGAAGACGATCACTGAAATGGTCTCAGCAGGTCCTTTGATGACAGCAATGAAATGCAGTGGTAAGGCTTTTTGGGGATTAAGTTCGTTTTCATGGCAAAGAAGGACGATGCAGTTCATCTGATCACTCCTCATAACATTCTGGAGTGCAGGCAAAATGCTATTATAAAAACTTAAGCAGCAACTTCTCCAGGTTCCAATATTTATGCAATTCTCAAACCTTTTGGCCACGACTGTATAACCTCTTCTGAAGTTTAGTGGATATTATACATGGTTATGCTCAGGATGTGTCGGCCAGTTTCCACTGGAAACGCCTTTTGGTTAAACTGTCAGCGAGGAATTTGCATTTGCACTGTTACATTTTTATATAACTTTAATGCACATAAACAACAGCTGCTTGTTTCAGTGAAAATACATTGATGGGTTTTTAATAAAGTTGTGCAGCTGTAAAGTATTTTGTCTGGTGTCAATTCTATCGTCAGCTACATCGTTATGGCAAATGTTCAGATGTATATGGTGATAAATATCTTTGGTCATATGGTCCTGCTCTGTCTGTCACCTTCTGTGTTGAGCTCATTGTTTCCTCTGTAGTGGCTGAGCTGAGTCCAAGTAGCTGAAAATGTTCCTCTGCTGCTCCGTCAGACTCTCCTCCTCCTGCTGATCAGCTGGGACACAAAACAGATCTTTGTTAGGCTCCACACTGCACTGAAGAGTCAAAGTGTCTCATATGTTCATCTGACAAGTAAAAGAACACATTTTTGTTTCCCGAGGTGGGCAACTTGTTGGAAACAAACACAAAAGCTTTGAGCACTGATACCTGCCATTGCTGGCATTGAAAGATGCAACGCCAGCAATGTGGATTGTCAAGACTCAAACCAATCATCAAGCAAAGACAACAGGGATCATTTGTTTCTGTTTATTTAGCATTCACAGCATTTGTAGTTGCCTTCTGTGCAGGGGAAGTCCACGCACACTGTGTGGTACCGCCATCCACAGAAGGTGCATTCAACCTCTGTAAGAGAAACGAGGTTGTCTGAGACTGAAATGATATTAACTAAAGAAGTGGTGATTTGTAAAACTTCACATTTTGATCCGGGACGTAATCTGCAAATAGCTCAATAGCCCCTAACCCTAGCCTATTTTGTCATCCTTCTGTTCTTGCAAAAACAAAACACAGCAAGACAAAACCTCCACCTTTCTTCTACAGGCTGGGTGAATTGCTGTGGACATTCACTAATCCTAAAGTCGGCACCGTTTTTGTCTCAGTACCAAGTCAGTTAAAACTTTTAGTCGTCAGTCCGTCACAGTCCAGTCACATGCATACATCCACACACATTCATACCAGAAGTTGCTGATAACGGAGTCTCACGCGCAGCCTATTCGAGCCTCCATCACCCCAAGACGACGTCATCATTTTAAAGGAAACAGTTCCTTGTTTGTTTTTTCCTTCTTTGGACTGGATTGACTCGCTGCAATCCTTTTAGGCTCAGGACTTCTCATGTGATCAATGTCCCATATAAGTGAATTTCTCCCAAGCCCATTATAATCATGGAGAAAAACACTTTGCGACTGTTTCCAGTAAGAATATTTCATAGCGCTTTAAAGTTCAATCTCTCAGGCCTGGATTAAAGAGCTGATTTGTTAAATCAGGAACTCACAAAATACCAAAATATCACCACCGGTGGATCACACCTCTCAGATGTTCTTATCTCAGTGCACTGTAACAAAAGCACAAACAAACGTAAACAATAAAATACTAATAAAGTAACAAATACTGGGGCCCATTGCAAACATGTCCAAGCATAAAACCATCTTTCTCTCTCTTAGAGAAAGAAAACAATCCAAACCTCAATGATAGAATCAACCTAGTGTTAAGCAAAACCCAAAACTCAACCAAAACTTCACCAGAAAGTTTTTCTCCCTCCCGGGACAATATTGTGCAGGAATACAGGTACCGTAAGTCCTTTTTGCACTGACAAAAACATGTTGGATTGACTTAACTCAATAGTGGACACTGGTTGCACACAAATGCTTTGCTTTGGCAGAAACTTAAACAACTAAGTTAAATCGACACAACCTTTTCATATTCTCTCCGAAATAAAACTCACACCGCTAATTCATCATTCTCACTCTGTACCACTGCTCCTTATCAGGCTGTGTGAAGCACAGTAAACAATTCAGTGGAGGCCTTAAGCCATAAACAAACATCACGCACAGACATTGTTTCCACTACCCAACTGCTTTAGACCCTGTCCCCTAAATCTACACAAATGCCCTCTGGGTGGCATGAAATGCATTTAACCAATAAACAATCAATGGCTTCTTGTTGTTTGTCAGGGGTAGACATTTGTTCACAAGTAAGAGAAATAAGACACTGCAGACCAGACTCAGAGAGTTTTAAGAACGTGCGCACGGGTGAATGTCTCTGAGAAGACACACACACCGAGTGCAGGCTTGCTTGCTTTATTTATAGGGCAAAGCAGGTTACATAGTACTTCCTCTTCTGTGAGAAGTCAAAGAGAGGTTAGGCATTAGCTCAGCTTATCTGATCTTTCACACACTGGAGTAAAGAATACAGAAGTATATCATGCTTTATCTGACATCACAGACACTGAAATAAAGAATGCATCATGTTCTTATTAACAATAGGCTCGGTTATGTGAAAATATATGAACACTTGAATATAAGGCACACTTGATTATATTGTATTTCATAAAAATCCCCTTACATTGTTGTAACCGACTCCGTATTTGGATGTTTGTGTGCAGCATTTGTTAGTAAAGCATTCTTCATTGCATCAGCGTGTGTATGGATCACTTCTCAGTGTATTGAATCAGCATTTCGATTTGTGCACGTGTGTCTGTCATTTCTCACTCAATCAACGAGTGCATATGTGTTCATATGTGTGTTTCTCTTCATTCTGAGTCAGTGCATGTAGATGTGTGTGTTTGTGTGGGTGTTTGTGTTCATCACTTTCCTGTTCTGGTGTTCTGGGTAAACCACGGCCTGAAGCGTGCCCTGGGTCCTGCCCTCCTCCTTTTCAGTCCGTTTGCATCCGTTGGTGCTGCTGCTCAAAGTTCTGTCCATACTGGTTCTGGCCCCAATTGAGGCAGTCCTTTTCTCCAGTGTCCTGCATCTTCTCCTTGTTCCACTCCTCCTTAACTTGACCCTTTGCTTCTGTAGCTCCTTCAAGGCTTGCTCCTGCTGTTGGAGCTTTTTCGTCAGGTTTGGCAACCTCCTGCTCCAGCAAGCTCCGGCCTGATTTCAAGTCCTGTGTCTGGGACTCCAAGCCTGATGGGTTCGATTATCAGCCAGCTCCTCCTGATCCATGCTCAGTTTCTGCTCTGATGCCTTGAGCTCTTACTGAGGGCAGAAACCTCAGAGTCTTCTCCGTACAGGTCAGATTGAAGTCCATTGATGTTTCCCTTGCCTTTCTCCACGGCCTTCTACAACTCTGCTGTTCGGCTCTTCTCAGAGGTCAGCTCCTGGCCGAGCCCCGGCACCTGTGCCTTCAGCTTATTTTCTCCTGGTGCTTTTGTCCATTCTGAGGTGCCTCCTGACCTCAGTTACTCCTCCTGTCTCTGGCACGCCCTTTTTGTTGCCCGATCATCCGTGTTGGTCCGTCACTGTCCTGCACAGTTTTAATGCAGAGTTGTTAAGGTCAGCATTGTCTTGCTCGGCCTCACTTTTCATCTGGGCTTAATGGGCGTCTCGTCACAGCTCTGTCAGCTGAAGCTGTCTGGAAATCTCCCCGTGTAGTGAAACGGGCCTTGGATTTAACGCTCTCCGTCTCTGCTGCATGAGATCGTTTTCCTGCAGCACTGTTGACATTTTCAGGTTGTTGTTGTGGGTCCAGCTGCTGTAGCATTTGGTCAGGGTCACATCAAAGATGGTAGAGGAGTGAGCAAAGATGGTAGAGGAGTGAGCAACGATGGTGGAGGGGAGAGCAGGAGTCCAGGTCAGCCTCGGCTTTCCGGGCCGACAAAGCAGCCTGTAATCAAGCATTCAAGCCTTCTCTCCCCCTTTTTTTGTTTTTTCTCACCATATAATCCACTCATGACCCACCAAGCTGACAGGACAACACAGGTACATGTTAAAATTCTTAAGATCATGTTTAAAAGCCCAAAAATGGACATTTCTTTCACTCAGTAATCACTTGTATTAATCAATCAGCAGAAAACATGTCACAATTTGAATCTTTTTACCACTAAATTTGTTGTGTCTTCACTGGTTGGTCAGACCAGTGTCTTTTTGAAGTTAAGTTGTTGTCCTGCAACCCAGAGAGTTTATTTGTTAGTAGTGGATAAACTTTATCATTTAACAACAGGTGTGTGTTAAGTTTCGCTGCTTTAACCTTGTTGGAAAATCTTCACGTGTTCATGAATGTAAGCTGTTTCTTCATTGCGTGTGTGCGTTTGTAGGTGGGTTAATTTAACTTTTTTTTCTCAAACCAGGAATTCCTCTAGCACGTGCCTCTCTCTCACATTACTCTGCTTGTGTGTTTTGTTTCACCTTTTTGTTGTGATGCTCCGGACGCCTTCCCAACCTCCACAAGTCTGTTGGCCCCAATTTTATGTGTTAAAACTTCTCTTAATTTCTCCTCTAATTCTCTCCTCGCTGCTGTCTTTTCCACAGCTGCTGATTCTTGCTGAGTGTGGTTTCCATTACTATAATTTTGCTTCGGCCGCTGTGCTTGTGGGGGCAGTTGGCCCAGGCCTGTAGCCACCTGTATCAACACACTAAGAGATTTATTTAATATCATTTTCATCACAATCTTACTCTGCCGACTGAAGTGCCGGTCTAAATCATGCACGATTTGTCTCTTCTTGTCACGGCGGGGTGCGCCGATGTGTGATGAAACAGGACCCAAAAGCAGATGAGGACGATGAGTTGTAAGTTTGAACAGAAAAGTGATCCTTTAATGATAACGGCAAGGGAAAACCAGGAAACCAAAGCAAACTGTCAAAACACTAAGAAACAAAACACTAAGAGGTACTAAGACCAAAAACTATAACTATAACTGTGGTGGAAAATAACAGGCAAAGACTATGACTAAGACTAATGTAGAACTGACAGACGAAAACCATAACTATGACTGAGGGTGAGGAAAACTAACAACGACTAAGACTAAGGTCAAAATAAACAGACGACCTGACAATGGCATGCAGAAAACAAAGGGCTTAAATACATACATGAGGTGATCAGGGGAAGTGGAGACACATGGGGGAACAGCTGACTGACATAAACCTAATGACAGGACCAGGAGAGGAAAGCTAAATACAATGAACAAAGAACACATGACACTGTCAGAATAAAACAGGAAATACTAAAACTAAACATGACAACACCACTAAACAGACCTAATACGTGATGAATAAATACTAAACCCCAAAACATAGAAAACCCAGGAACAATAACTGCCTAAACTAAAGGCAAATAGGAAATAACACAAAAACTAATAACATATCAAAAAATAAGAAAAATACAAAGAAAACTCAGAGTGCTGGGTCGGAGACCCAGCCTGTGACACTTCTATATCAAAACCCAGCCAAACATCAAACATTCAGCGTAGTCATTCAAAACCTTATTTGTAATCTCATAATCAGCAAAATCAGCGTTTTAATTACAGGCATGTATCATTGTTTGCAAATCATAATTATAAAACTCAATAACACGCTAAACAGCAAGCAAAAGTCCTCTGTGCGCTTCACAGCAGCCACCTCATTTGCATGTTCACACACCGTCTAAAAATAGCTCGCAGCGCTGCAGCTGCACGTCACACACACAGTCTCACACAAAGCTCTGTTATTTTATATTACAAAGACGTCTTATATTTACAACCAATGCAAGGCCTGACGGATTTAGCACCTAACAAATTTCGACAAATTTTACCATAACGGGTCTCACCGAAGAAAGATAACTTTTTTGCAGCCAATCCCAGTATCTGTTTCCACAGTCTCTGGCCTAATTTCTAAAGTCCCTAACTCAATTTAACTGTGTCCAAAAAAGCACATCACACCGTTTCCGACGGTGAGGAGACTCTAACTCCTAGCTTATTCCAGGATGCCCTGTACCCCACAGATAAGCCAAACTGAACTACCCCTGTTCGCCGACAGGTCAAGACCGCGTGTCCACGGCCAGGAGGGAGCGTAACCTCCGGGCTATGCGCTTCTTAGCAGCCTCTAACTGCCGTCCTATAATAATTTATAACACCTTGAAACAACAGTCAACACCCTAATAAAACCCTAATAAAAGAGTCTGACTAAGGCAAGTGCAACCTAGAGGTCAATGGAGCCTTTCCCTCACTTATAATCACACAGGTCCACACTTATAACCAATTTGGACTTTAACCAACGACATGACCAATTCCCTACCATACTACTTGAGCGTTTAACTCAATTTCATGGGACTTAAACCCAGTATTTCTTCCTAGCAGTTTCCGACTGCATTTATTCTTCCTAGCAGTTTCCGACTGCATTAAACACTCTTAACCGACTTTAACTGCATTAGACACACGCGGATCCTCATCAAAATCAAAACAGACCCTCTACCAGTAATTTCAGTGAGTAGACTTTTAATTTAATCATGTCCAATTTGGCACACTTTGGAAATAATTCAACAGGTAGTGCCTTACCTTTGGATAAGCCGGCTTATGCCCACTCACGTCAGACCACTGGCTTGTGCCTGTCCGTTCGACAACCTCGGACAGTCCAAACCTCCAACTTCCACCCCAATACCACAGGACGAGCCCCCAAGCTGTTACGAGTTCAAAATTGGGGATGGAGACAAGAGAAAAAACCACAATAACAACACTGGTCCGGCAGGGTTGAGTCAAACGATGATTTTAATAGTCACACGCGTGGGAGATGGACACTGTATGCAGACAGCCTCAGATCTCAAAATGGTGGAGCATTGATCAAACTCTTATAGCCTCTGGTGCCCCCACCTTATCATAAAAGCCTAAACATTCACATGCTTTTCTCTCACACGGCGCCTAAGCTACGACCTTGGCTCCCCGTTTATCTGCTCCTGCTGAGATGGGGCAGAAAACTCCAGCATGTTCACTTCTAATCAGACAAATAAGGCGATGACTTTCTGCGAACAGTATTTCTTATAACATCATAAAACAATATCATTCATCCACAATAAATCAGCAGTCTAATGTAATGCAAATCAGTTTAACTAATGCAATAGTTATCAGTTTCTTCTAATTCAGGAGAATAATGCAAACTAAAACTACATAATAATTCACAACCTTTAATTAGGGGTCTAACATGGCATAAAATAATATTACAATCTAACAATTATCAGCGGTGGAAACCCTGGATAATGAGCCTGGCCGTCTATTCCCTGCCACAAGATCTATACCACGTCACTCTCTTTTATGATAGGGAAGATAATGACACCTATCGGGAACAATCCCAGTCTGATCTTGAGGGTCAGACTTGGAATGTGCGAACACATAACATTTATGTTGGACCAGAAGGTGTAGCCACGGCTGTGAAATTTATGGATGAACAACTGCCTTGATACAATGTGGGAGAGGATTCAGCTCCCCACATTATATTGGCGGTCCACGAAGGTCATGAAGCAAGAGATCTGGGACCGATGGTCAAGCGGGCGCTGGACAACACGTGCTGGCAAGGCACCCAAATTCCAAATGTCTGGTATGGACCAAAATGTAAAACATATGGCATAACTTGTTCGTCCAACGATGCAGTGATCTTAGAACATAAAGACATTTCCAGAATACATGGAGAACAAGCTCGATGACCTAAGAGCAAGGGTCACCTTCCAACGTGACATGAGGGACTGCAACATTCTGTGCTTCACGGAGACATGGCTGACCCCCACCGTGCCGGACCAGGCCATAACTCCGTCGGATTCATTCTTTGTGCTCCGCGCGGACAGAACGGCAGAGTCGAACAAAACCAAAGGTGGAGGAGTGTGTTTCATGGTAAACAGAAAGTGGTGTGATGCCAGGAGCATTTCTACTCTCTCCAGCGGCTGCTCGCCACATCTGGAGTTCCTGAGCATTAAGTGAGGCCCTTTCTATCTGCCCCGTGAATTCACCTCAGTCATCGCCACGGTGGTCTACATCCCACCCCAAGCGGACACAGGTATGGCTTTGTCCGAATTACATGATGTGCTGAGCTCGCTTCAAAACAAGGACCCGGGCGCAGCCCTCATTGTAGCAGGAGACTTTAACAAAGCGAACCTCAGACAAGTCATGCCAAACTTTTACCAGCATGTCTCGTGTCCAACGAGAGGGGATCGAATTTTGGATCACTGCTACACGCCATACAAGCAGGGCTACAAAGCTGTCTCACACCCGGCTTTTGGGAAGTCTGACCACAACGCCATCTTCCTCATTCCCCAGTATAAACAAAGCATACGGAGGGAAGACGTGACCACGAGGGAGGTAAAACGGTGGACTGCCCAATCAGAAGCTACGCTACAGGACGCACTCAACGACGTCGACTGGGACATGTTCAGAGCATGCGCAGTCGACATCAACGAGTTTACGGAAGTAGCAGTATGCTTCGTCAATATGCTAGCGGAGGAGATTATCCCCACTGCGAGAGTCACCACATTCCCAAACCAGAAACCGTGGATGGACAGATCGATCCGCACTGCAGTAAACGCCAGGACCGCCTCCTACAACGCGGGTCTCACCACTGGCGATATGAGCGCCTACAAAGCGGCCTCATACGGCGTGCGGTGAGAGATGTCAAACGTCGGTACCGGGAACGTGTGGAGTCCCGCTTCCACCAGGGCGACACACGGAGTATGTGGCACGGACTACGCACCATTACGGACTACAAAGCCAGGGACACTGCGCCGATCAACGCCGACTCTGCATTCACCAACGAGCTGAATCGGTTCTACGCCCATTTCGAGGTTAACCAGGCAGCTAATGCTATCTACCGCCTGACTACCGAGGACAGTGACGTCATCAGCGAGAGACCGGTGACCAGCATCGCGGAGCATGACGTCCGAGCGGCACTGAGGAGAGTGAACACAAGGAAAGCGGCGGGGCCAGATGGCATCACCGGCCGTCTGCTGCGCTGCTGTGCTGACCAGCTAGCAGGTGTGTTCACTTACATCTTCAACGAGTCCCTGGCGAAGTCTGTGGTCCCCACATGCTTCAAAAGATCCACCATCATCCCTGTGCCCAAGAACAGCAAACCCTCATCCCTGAATGATTACCGGCCAGTTGCACTGACCTCGGTAGTAATGAAGGTGTTTGAGAGGCTGCTGAAGAACATCATCTCCTCCTCCATCCCAGACACCATAGATCCGCTGCAGTTCGCCTACAGATCCAACAGATCCACAGAGGATGCCATCGCCCACGTCCTACACACCACACTCAGCCACGTGGACAAGAAACAGGGTAACTATGTGAGAATGCTGTTTGTTGATTACAGTTCAGCGTTTAACACAATAGTGCCCTGCAGACTGTTCACAAAGCTCAGGGATCTGGGACTTAACAGCCGTCTGTGTGCATGGGTGTTGGACTTCCTCACTGGCAGAACTCAGGTGGTGAGGGTGGGCAGGTGCTTCTCCAACAGCATCACCATCAACACAGGAGCACCTCAGGGATGTGTCCTCTCGCCACTGCTCTACTCCCTCTACACTTCAGACTGTGTGGCCACCCATGGCTCCAACACCATTGTGAAGTTTGCTGACGACACAGTGGTGTTGGGTGCCATCTCCAACAACGATGAGGCGGCCTACATGGATGAAGTGAAGAATCTGGCATCGTGGTGCCAGGACAACCACCTCCAGCTGAACGTCAGCAAGACCAAGGAGCTGGTGGTGGACTTCAGAAGGGGTCAGCACAGAGACTACAAGCCCATTATCATCAATGGAGCTCCAGTGGAGAGGGTGCAGTCCTTCAAGTATCTTGGTGTCCACATCTCCTCAGACCTGACATGGGCTGCCCACATTCAGGTCCAGACCAAAAAGGCTAGGCAGCGCCTGTATCACCTACGACAACTGAGGAAGTTCAGGGTCTCTCCAAAGATCCTCAGGATTTTCTATACAGGCGCTGTGGAGAGCATCCTCACACAGAACATGACATCGTGGTTCGGGAACAGCTGTGTGAAGGACCAAAAAGCTCTCCAGAGAGTGATCCGTACAGCAGAACGCTGCTGCAAGATTGCTCTCCCCCCGCTTCAGGACACCTACACCAGGAGATGCCGGACTAGAGCAGCGCAGATACTGAAGGACCCGTCCCATCCTGGCAACAAACTGTTCCAACTTCTGCAATCTGGTAGAAGGTTCCGCATCTTCCGGGCAAGGACAGAGAGACTCAAGAGGAGCTTCTATCCCCAAGCCATCCGTGCCCTAAACACACACACCCGCCCTCTCACATCATCTATAATTGACTGAGACAGGACTCTCTTCCAGACACTAAACCAAGGCACAATGTACATTTCAATTCCTTTAATTTTAAATATGTTTATATTGTCTATCCTGTAAAATAGTCAGATGTCTATTCATATTAATGTACAGAATTCACCTGCTTGCTGCTACTACTGCACATTCACCCAGTGTATATACTATATATATATATATTTATAATGTTCTTCCTCTACACCCCCCCCCCCCCCCCCAAATTTTTGCACATGTCGAGGAGCGTGTCAGGCTACATTTCACTGTGTGTTATACTTGTATAACTATGCATGTGACAAATAAAGAACCTTGAACCTTGAACCTTGAACATGGCAGGGAAAGAACGGATCATCCTGGTCTCAGATATGCTTAAAAACCTTTAAATTGATTAAAAATCCCAGTCTGCAATGTGATATTATTCTGTTATTATATGTTACCTTATATATGTAATCAAAGTAGTTGAATTAGAATACTGCTGTAGACCATATTATACCCTTTAATATAGAGTGTGTGAGCTGTATGTAGTTTAGTTCTCGTTATACTTTTGAGTTAACAGAACATATTCACATATTAGTTCATTAGATAAATGTGCATCACTCTGTATCCTTGATCTGCTGGGAATGTGTTACACTGTTTTCTTGACATGCTTAATTGTTGAATCATGAAGAGAAGGTTGTAAGCAGGAGACTCTGTGTCTAAGACAGGGGAGATAGACAGACCACATTCCACACCCCCACCTTACAGAAAGCAGAGAAACAACTGCCGAGGTCATAACTTAGGCGCTGTAACAGAGAAAGAATGTGATGTTCTGGCTTTTACGACTAGCTGGGGGCCACTAGAGACTATAAAAAGCTGAGCAACCCGTCACCATTTTGAGACATGTGCCTGACCCTCTGGTAGCATCTCTCCCGTCCGGACGTTGTAATGCTCTGACTGTTGAATTGTATGGAAATAAATGATTGTTGATTGAGCATTTATACACCGAGTATTGTCCCTCCTTCAGCCCAAAGATTCAAAGAATTGGGTGATTTCAACAACTTGGTGCCGTGTGACCCGGATCTTTGGTGTGCTGAGGAGGTGTAGATTTGGCCTTTGGTGAGATCGTGGGGCAAAGTGAACAGAAGGCCGGCCTAAAACAGAAAGGTAAGCACAGCCTGTTGTATTATAAATACCAAATGTGCATATTGGGCTTTCCAAATTAATCTGTTCGCTGAGTCACATGTATTTTCACAGTAAATTTGTCGGTGTCTGGTTTTTGGCGCAAGATACTAACAACATAAGTTGAGGCTGAATTCCAGTGTGTTAAATAAACTGCTTCTACCGAGATACTAATAACATACTACGTTGGACTAGTTGCAGTAAACTGCTTCTACCGAGATACTAATAACATACTACGTTGGACTAGTTGCAGCCACTTTACCTTCCACATTTAATTTTGTCTAATACTGGCTTCTGTAGCAATAATACATTAGAATTTCTTCTGAAGACGCGGCCATTAGTTCAGTACATTGAAGTCGAGGTTTGAAGTTTGTTTATGGTGTCGGTTACGTCCTGGCTCTTGCCGGCTATGAAATAGAAGTTGATTTAAGGAAAAGCAGATGCTGGCTTCACGGTGCGGTTGAACGCTGGCAACGCGAGAGCGAAACACGTCCGTAGGTTTGGTTTATGATACGGCCGTGTTCCGGTGGTGCGGCCGTGAAGTGCAGTAGTGGTGGGTGCTAGTTTTAGTACATTGAACAGAGGTTTGACGGTGGTTTGTGGCGTCAGTCGAGTTTTTTTTTTAAGGGCTGCGGTCATAAAACAAAGTAAAATTTTACTTGCCAAGAAGTACATAGAGCAAAACCTGGTTTATGATGTCGGGTATAACTTCGGGGATGCAAGCATCACTTTTATGATGCGACTTTGCCCCATTGTGGCGGTCATAAGCGCAGAGAAAGGGGTATTTTGGTCTATGGTGCAGTGTGCTTTAAGAAGATCTAATAGTTGAGCTCAGAGGTTTCTGTGCAAATTTCTGCTGATGAGAGGCGCTCTCTGTGTGTCTCACTGATGGTGTAACGCGCTGTGTGTGTAAGGCGCGCTCTGGCTGTGTGTGAAGCGCGCGCTGAGTGTGTTTCTGTGTGTGAAGTCTGAACACAGTGACAGTGACGGTTGATGTGTTTGAATAGGAGGACATTAGAGCAAAGACACATTTTAGGATCAAAGGTTGATGCCTAGTGTACCTGTGGAAATAATTTTGCCCTAGGAGTGGCGACCCTCCTGTTCGTGGACGCGCGGCCAGGACCGGCGGCGTCCGGATGCCGAGGTGGTGACTTGGGGAGGTGAGGGCCCCCGCATAGCTACGGAATAACACTGGGACCGCAGCGTAATCACGGGTTCACATTTATTCCGGACTAGAACAAGACACATTTTGCGAACAAAGGTTGAGTCTAGATTAGTAAAGAAATAAAAAGGTTAAATTCCTCGTTTCAGTGGTTGAAATTGTTGTGTGCCTGTCCCCTGACGAGTGTGAAATTAAAATAAAGAGGGAATTTGGAGCCACATAGAGATAGACGGGCATAATTGGGTGTATTACTCTGTGGTGTAATAAAAATAAAAAGGAGAGATAATAAGAGGTGTGCAGTGGAGAATTATTGAGGAGTAGAGAGAAGAATGTGTTGGGAGACTGGCGTACAGTTTACGCTGTCAAGGTAGGCGTGTGGCCTGCTTATCTGTTTAACATGTGATGAAAATGAAATTAAATAAATCTCTTAGTGTGTTAATACAGGAAGCTGCGGACCTGGACCAACTGCCCCCACAAGCACAGCGGCCGAAGCAAAATTATAGGTAATGGGAACCACACCCAGCACGAATCAGCAGCTGTGGAAAAGACAGCAGCGAGGAGAGAATTAGAGGAGAAATTAAGAGAAGTTTTAACACATAAAATTGGGGCCAACGGACTTGTGGAGGTTGGGAAGGCGTCCGGAGCATCACAACAAAAAGGTGAAACAAAAACACACACAAGCAGAGAAATCTGAGAGAAAGGCTCCTTTTAAGGTAACGCCTAGTTTGAGAAAAGATAAAATTAACCTGCTTTTATACAAATGCACATACACACAATGAAGAAACAGCTTACACTCATGAACACGTGAAGATTTTCCAGCAAGGCTACAGCAGCGAAACTTAACATACATCTGTTGTTAAAGGATAAATACATTACTGACAAATAAACTCTCTGGGTTGCAGGACAACAATTTAACTTCAAAAAAAAGACACTGGTCTAACCAACCAGGCAAGACACAACAAATTTAGTGGTTAAAAGATTCAAATTGTGACATGTTTTCTGTTGATTGATTAATAAAAGTGATTACTGAATGAAAGAAAGTTCCTTTTTTGGGCTTTTAAACATGATCTTAAGAATTTTAACATGTACCTGTGTTGTCCTGTCAACTTGGTGGGTTAGGAGTTGATTATATCGGGAGAGAAAAAACAAAAAAAGGGGGAGAGAAGGCTGACACAGGGCCTGGCCCCGTTGTCTCCCCTCTGAATAACACAGCCAACACAACATCATTTTCCTGTTCGTTTGTTTTTGTTTTTTGTTTGTTTTTGTTTTGTTTTGTTTTGTTTTTGTTTTTTCTATACATATTTAATTACAGGCTGCTTTGCCGGCCCTGAAAGCCGAGGCTGACTGGACTCCTGCTCTCCCCCATACGTGACACTGACCAAATGCTGCAACAGCTGGACCCACAACAACGACCTGAGAATGTCAACAGACCTGCAGGAATGTGATCTCATGCAGCCGAGACGGAGAGCACTAAACCTAAGGCCCGTTTCACTACACGGGGGAAAATTCCCAGACTGCGTCAGCTGACAGAGCTCAGCTGTGACGAGACGCCCGCCAAGCCCGAATGAAAAGTAAGGCCGAGCGAAAGAATGCTGACCTTGATAACTTTGCATTCACACTGTGCAGGACAGTGATGGACCAACACGGATGATCGGGCGGCAAAAAGGGCGTGACCGAGACAGGAGGAGTAACTGAGGTCAGAAGGCACCTCAGAATGGACAAAAAACACAGAAGAAGATGCAGGTTTCACCTGTGGTGAACATCGACACTGGAGAAAGGACTGCCCCAATTGGGGTCAGAACCAGGACGGACAGAACTTTGGGCAGCAGCAGCAGCAATGGTCGCAAACAAACTGAAAAGGAGGGGGGCAGGACCCCAGGGCACGCTTCAGGCAGTGGTTTACCCAGAACACCAGAACAGGAAAGTGATGAACAAACACACACACACACACACACACACACACACACACACACACACACACACACACACACACACACACGTCTCCAAACACACAGATTCAGAATGAAGTGAAATACACACATGAACACGTGCACTCGTTGAGTGAGTGAGAAATGACACACTCACACATATACACACACACATACACACACACACTGGAATGCTGATTCACTGAGAAGTGATGCACACATACACATGCACACGCTTGTGCAATGAAGAGTGATCCACATGCACACACACATACACGCTGATGCAATGAAGAATGCTTTGCTTATGCTGATATGCAAAATGCTGCACACAAACATCCCAATGTATAATTTTTATGAGGAGCCATTGATTACCATTAAAAACTTAGAATGTGTTATATGTCACCCAGAGGGCATGTATGTAGATTTTAGGAATAAGGTCTAAAACGGTTTGGTTATGAAAACAATGTCTGTGCGTGATGTCTGTTTATGGCTCAAGGCCTTGACTGAATTCTTTGCTGTGCTTCACACAGCCCTGATGAGGAACAGTGGCACAGAGTGAAAATGATGAATTAATAGTGTAAGTTTTAGGTCGGAGTACGGCATTTTCTGTGATTGAGATTTGATTCAAGGAGGAACGAAAGGTGTTACGGCACCTGAGGTTCTCATTCCCACACAATATTGTCCAGGCAGGAAGCAAAATGTTCCTGTGAATTTCTGGTTGATTTTTTGGTTTTGCTTAGCGCTAGCTTGATTTTATCAGTGAGCTTTGGCTTGTGTTCTTTCTCGTAAGCGAGAGAGGGATAGTTTTATGCTTGGACATGTCTGCAACGGGCCCTAGTTTGTGTTATTTTAGTAGTATTTTGTTGGTTATGTCTGTTTTCGTTTTTGTTACAGTGCACTGAGATAAGAAAATCTGAGAGGTGTGATCCACCGATGGTGATATGGTGATATGTTGATATTTTCTGAGTTTATGATTTAACAATCAGCTCTTTAAACCAGGCCTGAAAGATTGAGATTTAAAGCGCTATGAAATATTCTTACAAAAACAGTTGCAAAGTGTGTTTCTCCATGATTGTAATTGGCTTGGGAGAAATTCACTTATAGGGAACACTGAGAAGTTCTGAGTCTAAAAGGATTGCACCGAGTCAATCCGGCCCAAAAAAAACAACAAGGAATTGTTTTCCTTTAAAATGATGACGTCATCTTGCTGGTGATGGATGCTCGAATAGGTTGCGCGTGAGACTCCATTATCAGCAACATCTGGTATGAATGTGTATGGAGGTATGTGTGGTGGATCATAAATTTGATTAGTTTTGAAGTTGTACATCTCTGTTCCTTATATTTCATGTGATGCCCTTATTAATGTTTTATTTGTTGCTTTGACTGTTTTCGAATAGAATATGCAGTGGGAATATAGAGGGAGATAAGCAGTGAAAGTTTTGCCTGGGTGGATTGTGCGTCGATCCATTGTTAATGCCTCAGGGCTCCAGTAGGTGGGTTCGCGCGCTTCCTCCTTCACTCAATACAGACGAGTGAGAGTGAGAGCTGCGTGCTGCGTGTCTGTGCCGTTCTTTCACCTCTCCTCACTATTTCCCCTGTTTAAGGGCACAACATTTGGAGGCACCGCTGGGATGATTGATTCGAGGACCATCCCTGACCTGTAAGAGAAATCCTCTCGTTGATCATCCCCCCCAGACGACCCAGGTATCAGAAAGGAGCATAGTAAAGCAGCAGAGACATCGCTAGACCTACGTTGGTATCTGTATCCTGAAGTGAAAAAGTGGCCACTAGGGGGCAGTAAAAGCCAACTAAGTCTGATCATTTCTCAACTGACTGCTTGTGCTAACTCCTCTGACAACATGGAGTCTGAATTAGAAAAGCTTCAGCTGGAGATTAAAGGAACACTGTATCAACTGACTTTAGAGCAGCTGACTAAATTATGTGATGTACTTCAAATCTCAGGACCAGGAAAAGAGTTTGTGATTAATAGAACGCGCAGTCAGCTAGTCTCGCATTTAGTTAAGCACCTTGAACGCACCGAGCTGGCTACCCGAGAGGATGAAGGTATGTCAGAACTTCTTAATGTCCAGGACATTATAAGTGACATACAAATGGATAAAAAACAAGGTGTGAATGAAACAGTGGATCCAGCTGTTCAGGACCAGGAAAGTAGCCAGGAGGAGTTAGAGACATTAAGACTGCTCTTACAACAAAAAGAGGGTGAAATGCATGACTTGATGAGGAATAGCATGAATCCTGCCTTAAGTCCTCGCACCCCAGTGAGAAACATTGTTCCAACAGCACCAAACAGTTCCATGTGGCGCAAAGATTTTAAGATATCAGGCCAAATAGGAGAGCCGGGGCAAAAAGACAGGCTAACATTCTCCAGTCTGGCCAGACAAATTGAAAGCGGGCTTAATAGAGGCTACCCAGAATCAGAAATCACTGATGCTGTAATTCGTGCTATCACGCCAGGCTTGCAGCTAAGGAGTTATCTTGAAGGAAAAGAAAACCTCACATTACCTGCTCTTAGGAGAATCCTCAGGTCTCATTACCAGGAGAAAGGTGCCACAGAGTTATACAAACAACTTACCTCTGAGGTTCAGAGTAGTAAAGAGACACCCCAAAATTTCTTGATCAGGACAATGGACTTGAGACAGAAAATCCTGTTTGCTTCTCAGGAAGTTGAGTCCAGTCTAAAGTATGATCCAGCACTAGTCCAGAGCCTTTTTATGCATACTGTCCTGACTGGCCTTCAGAATGACAATATTAAAAGTGACCTGCAACCTTACCTCCTGCAAACAAATACTTCAGATGAGTTGTTGCTCGAGAAGGTAAATATTGCAGTCGCAAATGAAAAGGAAAGACAGGACAAAAAGAAACATGCCGCTCCATCACGAGTAACAGCTGTAAATACTGTCCAGTCTAATGATTCCCCAGTGGGAAAGAGAAGCACAGCTCAAGAGAAACCAGCCCCTCCACCCCCTGATCTTCTAACAGAAATAAAGGAAATGCGTGCTGACATGGTGCTGCTGAAAGACTTGAGGGCTGAAGTTTCCCAAATCAGAGAAACCATTCAAAAGACAACCCCAGCACCTCAGCAGCCTTTCCCCATTAAGGCTGAACAAAACTGCATGCCATTTTACCACCAGCACCCTCCTGCAGCAGCACAGGAATACCACTCAGCATATGGACCTGGGCATGTGCATGGGACAGCACAGTTT
This sequence comes from Rhamphochromis longiceps, assembly GCF_057381845.1. NCBI lineage: Eukaryota > Metazoa > Chordata > Actinopteri > Cichliformes > Cichlidae > Rhamphochromis > Rhamphochromis longiceps. The sequence goes on from NC_140565.1 coordinate 462,568, forward strand.
CAACAAAGATTCGCACCACAGCGATATTATCCCTCACCAAGTCACCGTCCCAGATGTTTTGCATGTGTGCAGGCAGGTGAGGCACATTGCCAGCATTGTTTTAGGTGTGGGAGTAGTGAGCATTTCCGTGCAGGTTGTAAAGCACCTAGACTGACAAAATCAGATAAAGGGAGCCCTTTAAACTAAGGGAGGTTGCTCCCACGGGACATGGGGCAACCGACAGCATTGAAAAGTCCCAATATTGTGCTAACTGTGAGGGAAAGGAAGAGAGTATGAAGTTAAAATGTTGTTCTGTTTGTAAAATAACATTGTACTGCTCAAAAGACTGTCAAGAGACACACTGGTCTGTGCACAGAAGGTACTGTAAGCCACATACATGTTCATCTATTAAGAAACAGGAAACACAGTCAAGTTGCAAACCAAAGTGTAGGAAAAGAAGTAATCCAGTGAAGATGCCTACCGTAAAAGAGCTTGTAGGAGAGAAATGTCTCATTCAGTGCTTTCTGCACAACCAAAGAATCCAGGCACTTTGGGACACAGGTTCACAAATTTGTGCTGTAGATGCGGCCTGGAAACAGACCCATTTGCCTGATGTCCAACTAAGAGATATAGCAGAACTAGTAGACCCACTTGAACCACTGCAACTTGAAGCAGCCAATGGGACGGAAATACCATATATTGGTTGGCTCGAGGTAAGCTTCAGACTTACTGCTAATGATAAAGATCTGCTAATACCTGTGTTAGTGTTAAAAGGCAACCAACAGTCATGCCCCATAATTGGCTTCAATGTGATTTCACACCTAGTTGCAAACAGAGTACAGGATAAGACAAACAATAAGAATAAAGAGAAACTCATGAAAACAGTAAAAGTAGCTTTTCCTCACCTCAGAAAGAGTAGGGCAAGAGCTTTTGTTAATGCAGTGACAGTGGGAAAGCCATGTGAGCACAGTGTAAGAACAACAAATGAGAGAGTTGAAGTGCCTAAACACAGCTCCCTCCAAATCGAGTGTCGAGTGCAAGCCCCACCTTTCAAAGAAGATAGAACCCTGATCTTCGAGCCTCATGAGAACCCACAGTGGCCTGAAGGACTCGAGTTCTGTGATACCCTTGTTTTAATAAAGACTGGTATGACACCAAAAATTGTCATTAGTGTACAAAATCCCACCAGCCATGACATCACACTGCCAAGTAGGACTGTTATTGGAACTGTGCAGTCTGTTGCATCAATATATCCTGCTAATGTATTCAAAACTGACTGCCTCCCTACTGCATCAGTCCGTCCCATCCAGGCTAAGAGCTCAGGTGAGAACACACCTAAAAGTGAACAATGGGACCCACCTGTCGACTTGACTCACCTGAATGACCACCAGAGACAAGCTGTTAGTCAGATGTTAAGAGAAGAGTCAGAGTCATTCTCTAAATCTGATGACGACATAGGCTGTGTTGAAAACTTGCAAATGAACATTTCGTTGAAAGATAATGAGCCAGTCACACGGACTTATCTCTCTGTACCAAAACCCTTGTATCAGGAAATGAAAAACTACCTACAGGACCTAATAGCTCAGGGGTGGGTGGAAAAATCAAACTCATCTTACTCCTCTCCAGTAGTCTGTGTGAGAAAAAAAGACGGTACATTGCGCTTGTGTATTGACTACCGAGAGCTGAATAGGAAGACTCACCCAGACCGCCACCCTATTCCCAGAGTACAAGACATCATGGACAACTTAGGTGGCAACACTCTCTTTTCTCTACTGGACCAGGGTAAAGCATACCACCAGGGGTTCATGGGCAAAGACAGTAAACACCTAACAGCTTTTGTGACCCCCTGGGGCCTGTATGAGTGGGTCAGAATCCCATTTGGACTGATGAATGCTCCGGCAGCATTTCAACGCTGCATGGAGGAGTGCTTAGAAGGGTTAAGGGATGAAATATGTGTGCCTTACCTCGATGATGTCCTTGTCTTTAGCAGAACGTTTGAGGATCATGTTGAGGATGTCAGGAAAGTGCTGCGCCGACTCAGGGAGTACGGAATCAAACTCAAACCAAGGAAGTGTGACCTGTTTAGGACAGAAGTGAGGTACCTTGGCAGGATTGTGTCAGCAGAGGGAAGCAGGATAGACCCCGCAGACACTGCTGCTGTAACAGCTTTGAAAAACAAACGGCCAGGTACTGTTGGTGAACTAAGAGCAATGTTGGGCCTACTAAGTTATTACAGACAATACATCAAGGATTTTGCCAGAATTGCAAATCCTCTGTATGACTTGCTCAAGGGACCTGCAGATGCTGAGACCCAGCGAAACACAAGATTAAAGTGGCAAACAAAGCGAAACAGGTGTAGTGTCCCTTCGAGTACACCTATTGAGTGGACCGACATGCACCAGTTAGCACTAGAGCAGCTGATAGACTGTCTAACTCAGCCCCCTGTTCTAGGCTTTCCAGAATTTTCACAGCCATTCACCCTTCACACTGATGCGTCAAACCAGGGATTAGGTGCCGTGTTGTACCAAAAGCAGAATGGAAAGCTTCGTGTGATTGCTTATGGTTCCCGCACTTTAACTGCAGCTGAGAAGAATTACCATCTGCATTCAGGCAAGTTAGAGTTTCTTGCTCTCAAGTGGGCTATCACAGAAAAATTCCGTGATTACCTATATTATGCACCATTCTTCACCGTGTACACCGACAATAATCCACTTACCTATGTACTGTCCACTGCCAAACTGAATGCAACAGGGTGTCGATGGGTAGCAGAACTGGCAGATTTTCACTTCACAATTAAATATCGCCCTGGTAAAGAAAATGTGGATGCAGACAGCCTCTCCAGGATGCCGGTAGACATGGAAACGTTTATGAATGAATGCACAGAGGAAATGGCATACGATGTAATTGGAGCAACCACACAGGCAGTGGAAAGGCAGGATGACTCCAATGTGTCATGGTCCATGGGTGTCTCAGTCAGGTGTTCAGCCATGGCCACAGATGTTTCCATCATTCCACTGACAAAAGGCCAGATCAAACAGGACCAGAGAAGTGATCCGACTATTGGACCTGTAATTCAGTGTAAACTAACACAGGAAAAACCATCACGTTCAGAACTAAGAAAACTCAGCCCACAGGTCATATGTCTCCTGAGGGAGTGGGACAAATTGGAGATGGATGAGAATGGGATCTTGCACAGAAAAACAGCAAACAGAAAACAGTTGGTCCTACCGGAAATACACAAAAGTACTGTACTAAAGGAGCTACATGATGAAATGGGCCATCAAGGTGTAGAGAGAACATTGTCACTGATACGGGACCGGTTTTACTGGCCCTATATGCAACGGGAAGTAGAGGATTATGTGACCAGAAGGTGTGTTTGCATAAAACAGAAGAAGCCGTGTCATGAGAGCAGAGCACCACTGACTAATATTGTCACTACTCACCCATTTGAACTTGTCTCAATTGATTTCCTGCACCTTGACAAGTGCAAAGGGGGTTATGAATACATCCTTGTAGTCATTGACCATTTCACACGCTTCGCCCAAGCGTATGCCACAACTTCCAAATCAGGTAAAACGGCTGCAGACAAAATCTATGCTTTAAGATTTGGCTTTCCAGCACGAATACATCATGATCAAGGTGCTGAATTTGAAAATCATCTGTTTGCACAACTAAAAAACTACTGTGGAGTTGCTGGGTCCAGGACTACTCCCTACCATCCCCAAGGGAATGGACAAGTGGAGCGATTTAATAGGACACTACTCCAGATGCTGAAAACACTCTCAGAGAGTCAGAAAACTAACTGGAAGGACTCGCTTAACAAACTGATTTATGCCTATAATTGTACCCGCAGCGAGGTAACTGGATTCTCCCCTTTTTACTTGTTATATGGACGCTCCCCACGATTGCCAATCGACATGCTGTTCAGCTTGACCTCAGAACAAGGAGATGGCAATCATCATGACTACATGGTAAAATGGAAGCAAGGCATGGAAGAAGCATATGAGATCACGAGAGAAAATGCTCATAAAGCAGCTGTAAGAAGTAAAAGACATTATGACAGCAAGGTGAAGAGCTCAGTATTACAGCCAGGTGATCGTGTTTTAATAAGGAACATGACACCTCGAGGAGGTCCAGGCAAGCTGAGGAACCACTGGGAGGATGTGGTTCACACAGTCGTTCGTCAGGTCAGCAGAGATATCCCAGTTTATGAACTCAGACCTGAGAAAGCAAAAGGGAGATCAAGGATATTGCATCGCAATCTTCTTCTGCCATGTGACCATCTGCCTGTTGAAACTGAAGTGCGACCACGAACAAGAAAAAGAGCCGTGGAGACAAGTGAGGAAGTGGAACAAGCTGAGGAAGAGGATGACGATGATGAGTACTATCCAGTGTCATCTCAGCAGCCATTTGAGCCACTTTACCCTCTGACACTGAATCCTATGAGCACTGATGAACCAGCCAAACACCTTCAAACAGTGGAAAACATGTCATCTGAGCCAGAGAATGAACATGAAGTACTGAACCAATGTGAACAACTACCCGACCAAGAGGAAAATTATGTCGAGGAGCCATCAGTGGAGGAACCTGTTCCTGCACCTGTTCCAGACAAACACAGCAGGACCTGTGAGCAAGAGCATCAGCGACCGCGTAGAGAGCGCAAGCCACCAAAGATCTTCACATATGATCGGCTTGGTTCACCAGCTTGTTATAACCTGAGAACACCATCACATCATACACACTTCATGGTTCCACGGACTGTTCAGGCATACTGCCATTGATAACTGTATGGACTTGAGTGAAAAGAAACATTGTGATCAAACACGAAACACATTACTGAACAGAGACAATGTACTTACACTCCACACCAACCACAAGGAAATGGACTGTTTAACACAGAATTCATATTCAAAGTGACTTTTGGACATTGAACTGATTCATATTGTGCTTGCAGCTTAACAGACACATCCAAAGCACACCACATGGTTACGGCCACTTGTATCACTCTCATGGACATTTGTCAAAGGAGAGAGTGACTGCTTTGACAAGCTGCACTAAAATGACTTTGTTCTCAAGCCAGCAGCAGACTGTGTTAATGTAACTGCATGGACACTGTAATTCATACAGACTGTATGAGAACACTGAAAGACTTTGGGTAATAACCCACACTAAAGAATGTATGAAAAGAGTTCCAGCTTGTGAAACTATTTTTGTAGAGTACATATAAGGTACAAGAAACAGTTATAGTATGCAATGGTTTATTGTATGTGGTTTTGGTGATATTAATGTTCATAACTCCACGTTTGTGCTAAATGTTAAACATTTGGATGTTGAGGACAACATCTATTCTGAGGGGGAGTATGTGGTGGATCATAAATTTGATTAGTTTTGAAGTTGTACATCTCTGTTCCTTATATTTCATGTGATGCCCTTATTAATGTTTTATTTGTTGCTTTGACTGTTTTCGAATAGAATATGCAGTGGGAATATAGAGGGAGATAAGCAGTGAAAGTTTTGCCTGGGTGGATTGTGCGTCGATCCATTGTTAATGCCTCAGGGCTCCAGTAGGTGGGTTCGCGCGCTTCCTCCTTCACTCAATACAGACGAGTGAGAGTGAGAGCTGCGTGCTGCGTGTCTGTGCCGTTCTTTCACCTCTCCTCACTATTTCCCCTGTTTAAGGGCACAACATATGCATGTGAATGGACTGTGATGGACTGACGACTAAAAGTTTTGACTGACTTGATACTGAGACAATGACTGCACCCACTTTAGGATTAGTAAATGCCAATAAACAATTCACCCAGCGGACAAGAGAAGGGTGGATGCTTCGCTTTGTTTTGTTTTTTCAGGAGCAGGAGGATAAGAGAGACTGGAGGAGGAGACTGTGGCTTCACATGAGAGTGTGGAACTGCAGACTTAACTCTTGGGTTGGTAATGCTGAGTTACTGATGTTTGCATTAAGAAAACTGTGCTATATTAGCTGTGTTTTGATTAAGGTATCATGTTATATTATTGGGAATGCCAAATGCTACAGTGGAGAAGACTTTTGATACCACTCATGACTGGAATAGGTTATTATTAACCATAGCAGGCCACTGTAAAAAGTCAAGTAAATTTTATAGAGGAAAATCGCCAAAACCTTAATAATACCTATGAATGGCTTGCCACGTTCAGAATAGAGATATGGAATAATAAACATTGCTCCACGTGATTTAGGTTCTCATTTGAAATAGTAAGTTATTAGATCTAGAATATAATTGACAGGGACATTTGATAGGATGTGGTACTGCAAAAGAACAAGAGCAAAGTAAAGAAAGAAAACCTATTGTGTTTAGTTTGGATAAATTCAAATTAAAATGTACCATTACACTCAGAGGATCAATATGGAATAAAACATATGCAAAATTTGTAGGAAGTACATGACTGATAACTGTTCTGTCCTGAGCGTTTGTTTCTAGAGCACCCACTTGACCACACCAACAGTTTCTCGCCACCGAGGAGGGGTACTTGCAAAAAGAATAAAATAAAAATCTGAGTTTAACAAAACATTTTAAATGTAAATATCAAGCTTACCTTTCTTTTTCCATGAAATGTGCTAGTGGGCACGCCAGCCATTTTGAAAAGGTGGGCAAAACAATTGGCAAGGCCACACCCCCACACATGTGATATAATTTTAAAGGTACTGTTGCCCTCTCTAAGAAACATCAGGACTTAGAGGAGTGGCAAGTAGAGTATGCGAGCTACAAGCAAAAACTAAAATGTGTACTACAGTGTGCAAAAATGAAATACTGGGTCATCAGGGGGTCATGAGGGACATTTATAAAACTAAAAGTCCCACTAACCTTAAAGTGCACTTGAAAAGCCCACACAAGAAGGTTAACCTAGCTTACCTAGAAGACCTCATCAGGGGGAGCACACTCCCCCTCCTTGAAGAGCTCACCCACTCAACCCGCATCCCCAGAAAACAGCTAACCCCAGATAAGGCAGCGTGATGTATCCCGAGACAACAGGACTGGGACATCTAAATAAAGGTGTGAAACAATCGCCTTCAAAAGGTTATCAATTCACTTCAACCAAAATTAGGACCACTCGGTGCGGCAAGAGTTAATAGTTATTAGTCTCAACACCCAAGGATAACCAGAAGAGCATGACTGATATGATGGAACTGGGATTTTGTTACACTTAATTTTTGCAAAACACAAATAAAACTAAATTGAAACTAAGGATTTTCAGAAAATAAAAACTAGACTAAACTAGCAAAGAATTGGTAAAAACTAATTACAACTGGTAAAAATTGAAAATCTGGAGTCGAAACTAAATAAAAATAACAACTAATGGAAATGGCGAAAAGTTTAAAACCCTGGTGCAGAGATTGGCAAATCTGACCAGGAAACGTTATAAAATGGATTGTCAGGATAGTCAGCGTTAAAGCCACTTTTGACAGTCCATACTAGGATGGCATTGGACATCTTCGGGGCAGAAAAAGGGTTGGTGTGACCAAGGTGTGGTTTCGCTTGTTGTATGTACATTTCAAAATGTTACAGCTCTGGATGGACCAGTTACCAGGGCATGGAAGGATGACAGACTTTATTACATAAGGAGAAGGGAAATGTCCGGGATTGAAGATACTTTCTGAGATATGATGTCACTAACCTTCTCTTTTAAGTGTCTAGCTCCGGTGAATTGACACATGGGAGTGTGTCAAAAAAGGGGGAAGTGGAAGTTGAGTTTGAACATCAAACAATGGTGATATGAAAATTTCTATGAGTTTATTTTTGTGTTTAATAATGTAGCTATGGTAAAACTTAAGCTTATAATGTGTTAGACTTAGAAAGGGTTCATTAATTTTTGATTTCTTTTACACACACATAGATTATGATTAGAATAAGTCCTGAACATAATATTTTGAACCAAATTTGAATCATTAGAACAACAATGGATAACAATATTAGATTATCAAGGCTAGGGAGAGAGGTGTTTTGGTTTTCTCTCTCTTGCAGAGAAAGGAACAGACACCAGACGGGGACACGGAGATGTGAGGACCCTTCACAGCAGAGACAGATGTAGGGACTGCCGAGACAGCAACTGGGGTCAAGTGTCATGGCGTTTGAGCTCCTGGAGAAGATGGATCCCACAAACACAGCAATAACCATGAAGGGGTTGGCGAGAACCAGGAACACCAGACCAACGAGGTTCAAGAGGCTCTTGGCAAAAAGGGGGACACGCCGGTGACCCCAAAACACACAGATCTTTGTTTGAAATCGGGGCAGAATAATCCCCAGAACTGTGCAATGACTAAAGGGTGGTCTAACCCCGGAGGTCGAAGAAAGAAGCTGAGAATCACCCAACTGGAAGACACTGGTAGCTGCAGCAATAAAAATAAAGGTTAAAAGCTCCTTAGACAGAGGTTCTAGTCTAAGTACATTTGAAAGGTATAAGGGGGCATTAAAATGGGAGTGGAAAACTGGAGCACCAAAATAAAGCTGTGGGAGAATTGGGGAGTGATGGGAGTGTCATCTGTAACTGCTGTTATGGTTGTAAATCTAACTTTGCTTGCATCTGAACTGCGTGAACACAGAGGTCATCCCACAGATGGTCCACCCGTTAAAGGGGGACAGAGGGCCTCAGGACCAAGAAGACCTGGACCTTGCAATGCTGGAGTGTATGTTGTAAGTGATCTCTTTGAAGAAAAGAGATCAAAGGGGGAATTGTGATATTATTCTGTTATTATATGTTACCTTATATATGTAATCAAAGTAGTTGAATTAGAATACTGCTGTAGACCATATTATACCCTTTAATATAGAGTGTGTGAGCTGTATGTAGTTTAGTTCTTGTTATACTTTTGAGTTAACAGAACATATTCACATATTAGTTCATTAGATAAATGTGCATCACTCTGTATCCTTGATCTGCTGGGAATGTGTTACACTGTTTTCTTGACATGCTTAATTGTTGAATCATGAAGAGAAGGTTGTAAGCAGGAGACTCTGTGTCTAAGACAGGGGAGATAGACAGACCACATTCCACACCCCCACCTTACAGAAAGCAGAGAAACAACTGCCGAGGTCATAACTTAGGCGCTGTAACAGAGAAAGAATGTGATGTTTTGGCTTTTACGACTAGCTGGGGGCCACTAGAGACTATAAAAAGCTGAGCAACCCGTCACCATTTTGAGACATGTGCCTGACCCTCTGGTAGCATCTCTCCCGTCCGGACGTTGTAATGCTCTGACTGTTGAATTGTATGGAAATAAATGATTGTTGATTGAGCATTTATACACCGAGTATTGTCCTTCCTTCAGCCCAAAGATTCAAAGAATTGGGTGATTTCAACAGCAATTAATACAATACAAAATACTACATAGAGTGCACTATACAGCTCATCGGATGTTCAAGATGGGCTTTACATCTTCCAACAACTGCTCGCACTGTCAAGGCAATACACCAGACAATTACATCCACGCTCTTTGGTTCTGTCCACCAGTGCAGAAGTTTTGGCACGAGATATGTGAAGACTTATCAAAGTGTCTGAAATGTAAAATTCCAACCTCCCCTTTAGTGTGTTTGTTGGGAAAATTGGATGAGGTCACTACAGAAACTAATACAGTCCACATGGTTTTTACTGCCCTATGCATCGCCAAGAAAACGGTCCTCATGAACTGGAAAAATAAAAATAATCTTAATTCTAGCCAATATAGAAACCTTCTAATAGAAGGTGCACAAGTCACTCAGAGACATTTTCTCATTCACATACAGAGGCCGGAAATTTAGGTACACACGCTTGCCACAAGGCTTTGCACTCTCACCAGGCATTTTCAATCAGGTGCTGAAAGATGCACTGTCGCCATGTCAACTGCCGGAGGGTTGTACACTGACACAGTATGTTGACGATCTTCTTATTGCAGCCCCGTCAGCAGCGGCCTGTACAGCAGCATCGCTCGTGGTGTTGAACAGATTGGCGGAGTGTGGCTTCAAAGTAAGTAAAGAAAAACTGCAGTTGGTCCGACCAGAGGTAACATTTCTGGGCCGGGTGATCGCACACAAATCAGTGGGATTAATGAACACACACAGAGACCAAATTCTGACGCATCCAAAACCAAGAACTGTGAAGGAGTTGCTTTCTTTTCTTGGCTTGACAGGTTACAGCAGGCAGTTCATCCCGAACTATGCTGGCAAAACCGCCCCTTTAAGGGACCTGATCAAGAAAGTCGGCGTTCGAAATCTTAAGGCTGAATTGCCTTGGACGCCGGACACAGAGACAGCGTTCATTTCACTAAAACAGGATTTGTCAAGAGCCACAGATCTGGCCACAGCTAACTACGATGAGTCATTTTACCTTGATGTTTCAGAAACAAATGGAGTTGTAAATGGTGTATTGTTTCAGAAAAAAGGGGGCGGTGGAGATGTGCTTATGTATGTCAGCATAAGATTAAATTCAACAGAAGCAAGGCATCCCACATGCACACAACATGCAGCAGGAGTAGCAAAAATAATTCAGAAAACAGCACACATAGTGAGGGAACACCCACTGAAAGTGCTTACCACACACAGTGTAGTTGCGTATGTGAACTCACAGGCATTCACAATGACCCCATTGACGCAACAGAGGTTGAGCAAAATTTTAGATGCGCCAAATTTGACATTCACACATGAAGGAATCAATATGGCAGATTTAATGGGGTCAGGAGAACCTGAGGTAGGACTCACATGAGGTAGGACTCCAGTAGAGGACAATTCAATAATCGCTGAATATTGGTGGGGACGTGTCCCTTCCGTCCATGCCAAATCTACGCCCTTGGTTTGAATCCACAACTCAGTGCAAAGAGGCATGAATTACACCTGATTACAAAAATACCTATGCAATGAAGACACGCTTACACTTACATACATGACATAAATTGATATTTCTGACCGGAGAGAGAGAAGCGGGTTGGTTAAGCACTGATGACCGGGCTCTGTGGGGCCGGGAGGCGCTGCTGCACTGGTCCCCGGTCTGGATGGGCCTGGGCCCCCTTTCCCTGGCGGGTCGCGGAGTGTGGGAGTGCCAACTGGGGTCAGCGGGGGAGCTGGCCCCAGGGAGGGGTCACTTGCCCCTCCCTTCCTTCCCTCCCCATCTCCAGCTGCCTCCCTCTTCCCGCTCCACCACAACCACCCATACATGCAGGGCCTTGGAGTAGGGGTATGTCACCAGGGTGCAGAGGAGGCTACCCCCCCCCCCCCCCCCCCCCCCCGTCCCCTTCCGGCTGCCTCTGCCTCAATTTTATCCCACAACTTAGACATTCACATTACTCACACTCTCATTACACATACATATAGGATCTTGGGGGTGGGCACAATCACGGAGTCCATATTATCATCAGGGTGTACACCTCACCCCTGGCGTCGTTGCCCACCTCTCAATTTTAAATACACGTAGACATTGAGGGCTAGCAGGAGGGACTATGCGCTTACCTGCTGCTCCTTGGCAGGTAGCTCCATGCCCTCCTGGGTTTTAATTGCACCTTAGAACACACATGCATCAACACTACAATGAGCGGGTGGAGGGAGGTTTGGAGTCTTCTCCCACCCCCATTCTCTGCGGCCTGCTGGAGCGGGGGGGCTAGGAGGAGTTGGCCATCCGACTGCGGTCTGGAGTGTGGGGCCTCCCTGCTGCTACGGAGTCGGGGTGGTCTGCCTCTCCCCACCGCAGGGAAAAGGGTAACACCACCTGGGTCTGGGTGCAGTTCCCCCCTCCAGGGGCGGGGGCACCTAGACCCGGTTTGTAGAGTACGCTTGGGGAGTGTGATCGTGTGTACAGCGTCTCTTTATGTCTGTCTCCACGTTGGTTGAGTGTGGAGTGAGTGCATATGAGAGCATGAGGGGGGGAATGAATGTTTGTGTCTGTGTGTGCCTGTATGTCTGTGTCTATATGTCAGGTTGGGTATCAGACACCACCTCTCTGGGGACACCTCAGGCCCTCCAAGGTTTGGAGGCCTATCTCCACCCACCACCACTTCCCCTGCCGGTGGCGGACTCCCTCAGGTGTCGGTGCGTTGGTGGTTCTTTGTGTCTGGGGGTGGGCGTCCAGGTACACACCGGCTCACTCCTTGGCGGCTGCTTATCGGGGCCTGGAGCCTGGGGCTTGCTCGGGCCACTTCGGAGGTGGGGTGCCCCCGGCCTCTCGGCCTGGGGCTCGGTCACTCAGGCACAGCTGGCTGCCGGCGGAGCACACGGGTGCGTCACTGCAACTCCCCCTGGCTTCTGCTCCGCGGCTGCTGAGTGAACCCTCATCTGGGACTCTCCTCAGCTCTTACTGGGACAGTGGCGCGGCTGCCCCTCTGTTGGTCTTCCTTGGTCTCTTGTGTTCTGGGGGCCTCTGGATGTCTGGAGTTTTGATCTCCTCCATACATGCTTCATACCCTGGAGGACGGGGCTGTGGCCCCCCCACACTCCCTAGCAGATCGTTACATGGAGAAACCTTTGGAATACAAGCACGCTGATCCACACAGGTATGCACACGGGTGTTCACTGCTCGTAGACTTAAATTACACCTTTCTTGGCTACTACTTCGAAGCACATCTGTCCTGCGTGCTGCACAACAACATTGAATATTTAGTATTTACTGCTGTTTACACTTAGCTAGATTAATGCGATGGTGTTGTGTTTAGTATGTTGCTTTGTTTTTTTTGTTTTTTTGCTTGTTTTCTATTCTTCTCTCAACAGGTGATCCAGGAGATTTTTATTTTTTTCTCCCCCCCTTTCTCACTGTCCCTCTCCCCTTCTGTTTTTCCTTTCCTTCCTCTTTCTTTCTCCCTTTCCTATCCCTCACTCATGTCTGTCCCGTCTGTAACATCTGAAAATAAAATATAATAAATAATAAAAACAAAGATCGACCAAATGGACCAATACGGCAATGCCACGATGATCCATTTGGCAAAGTAAATCCATTGGGTATCCTTGTTGGTCTTCAGACAACAATTCTGATGGCTAAAGAACCAAATGGGACAGGCAAAAGGAAAAAAAAAAAAAAAAAAAAAAAAGCACTGATGATAATAATGAAAATGTCTCAGTTTCTGTAGGTGGAAGCAGACCTGGATCAATTTTCCACATGCAGCAGTCAGAAGAAAGTTATAGGTTAACATTACTGGAAACGTTCAGGCCAAGTTTCTGGCTGAACTGTTCACAGCGCCATGTGTCACTAAACCTCACCAGCGAGCTCTCACTCCTGGCTGAAGACAAGGAATGCAGTTCCAAAGAGCAATAACCTGGATGAGAAAAGAAATCTAAGCTCAAAAGGCTCTTTGCCCAAAGATCAAACTTTCAGCGTAACATCTCACAGTCCATGTCCACACTGAGGACTCGACCTGAGAAGAATTCATCTCTGAGTGGCAGCCGCTCATCTGGTCTCAAATTCAAATTCAAATTCAAATTCAAATTTTATTTGTCACGTACACAGTCATACACAGTACGATATGTAGTGAAATGCTTGGACAACTGCTTGTGACCTAAAGAAAACAAAAAAGGAAAAGGCTATGAATAAGATAGGAAATAAATATGAAAAATTAAAAAGGGTAAATTTAACTAGGAAGGAATAAAATATAAATTAAGGTTAAAAATGAAATAACTGTACAACACAAATTAGAATGAAGGGTAAATTTAACTGGGAAGAATAAGATAAAATATATAAATTAAAGTTGAAAATAAAATAACTGTACAACAAAATACACAATATAGAACTATATAAGAATGTATGAAGAAATATAAATAAATATATACACAATAACAGCAACTGTACAAGTATTAACCGGAAATGAAGAATATAGTGACCAGTGTTGTGCAAAACCAAAGTCCAGAAAGTCCAGTGTGTGTGTAAGAACCATATGTGTGGGTCAGTACTGTGTGGTGGTGTGATTGAGAGACCGTATCGCCTGCGGGAAGAAGCTCCTCCTCAGTCTCTCTGTGTTGGTCTTCAGGGAGCGGAATCGCTTTCCTGACCTCAGCAGAGAGAACAGTCTGTTGTTGGGATGGCTGAGGTCCTTCACGATCTTCCTGGCCTTGGTCCAGCACCGCCTGCTGTAGATTGAGTGCAGGTCAGGGAGCTCGGAGCGGATGGTGCGCTCAGCTGACCGCACAACCCTCTCTAGAGCTCGTCTGTCCTGCATGGTGCTGTTCCCGAACCAGGTTAAGATGTTTCCCGCCAGGATGCTCTCTATGGTGCACGAGTAAAAGTTCCTGAGCACCTTGGAGGGCAGTTGGAAGTCTCTCAAGCGTCTGAGGTGGTAGAGACGCTGTCGGGCCTTTTTCACCACAGTGTTGATGTGACAGGACCATGACAGGTCCTGCGTGATGTGAACTCCGAGGTATTTGAAGCTGTCCACTCTCTCCACTGGGCACTCGTTGATGACGGGGGTCTGGTAGTTCCTCTCCTGCTTAGTGCTGAAGTCCACTATCAGCTCCTTTGTCTTACTGACGTTTAGAAGGAGGTTGTTCCTCTGGCACCAGTTCTCCAGATTCCTAATCTCCTTCAGGTAGGCCGTCTCGTTGTTATCAGAGATCAGGCCCACCACGACGGTGTCGTCAGCAAACTTGATGATGGTGGTGGAGCTGGTAGTGGCCACACAGTCATATGTGTACAAAGAGTACAGCAGGGGGCTCAGAACACACCCCTGGGGGGCTCCAGTGCTGAGAGTGGTGGAGGCTGAGACATGTCCGCCCATCCTTACTGCCTGTGGTCTGCCAGTTAGGAAGTTGGAGATCCACTGACACATAGATGAGCTGAGTCCCAGATGCTCCAGCTTGGTGGTGAGTGTGGAGGGAATTATGGTGTTAAATGCAGAGCTGTAGTCTATGAAGAGCATTTTAACATAATTCCCCCTTCTAGTGTCCAAGTGAGTGAGTGATGTGTGGAGGAGATGAGAGATGGCATCGTCTGTGGAACGATTTGGACGGTAAGCGAACTGTAGTGGGTCCAGTGTGTCTGGTAGTGAAGAAATGATGAAGTCTCTGACCAGGCGTTCAAAGCACTTCATCACTACTGAGGTGAGGGCTACAGGGCGATAGTCATTGAGAGAAGCAGGGTGGGGTTTCTTCGGGACAGGAACAATGATGGACTCTTTGAAGCATGTGGGGATCACCGACTGAGATAAAGAGATGTTGAATATCTCAGTGAACACAGGAGCTAGCTGGTATGCGCAGTCTCTTAGGATACGACCTGGGATGCCGTCTGGTCCTGCTGCTTTCCTGGTGTTCACTCTCTTGAAGGCTCTCCTTACTTCATGCTCGGAGATGACGAGCACGTTTCCGGTGCTGGCAGTATCTTCCTGTCTGCAGCCGTTAGCGCCGCTAACACTGTCAATGTCAACTCTCCTGATGTTAAGAAGAAATTCGAATTGGGACACAAACAAACCGGCAGCTCTGACAGCAAGGTGTCTTTGGGTCCTTTCTCACTGATGGGCCGCTCCAAGCAGAGCAACAGCGACCTGAACAACCTGTGCATTAACGGCAGCCATGTGTACACAGAGGAGACAGAACCCAAGAGTGGATTGTGTCTCGGAGAGAGAACTGCCCGATACTGAACTGTTGAAGTGAGAGAGGACAACGGAGCAGGAGGTGAGAACACAGAGGAATACTGTTATTTAATGTGGGAAATCAAAATTTGGGTTAGCAAACCTGGGAAAGAGAAAACTGACTGTTAAGTGGGAAAATTGTGAAGGAGTCTGAAACACTGCAAAAATTCACACACAAACAGAAAATGCATTAACCTTAGAAATACAAGAGAGCTCATGACGAGTAGACAGCATGTTGAGCATGTGAGTCTGTTTATCATCTTGTCCAAATCGCTTAGTGTGTAGTAGCTTTTAGAAAAGAAAATTTAGAATTTAGTGATGATGGTGTGCAAGTTGTGCGGCTTTTGACAAGATTTTCTGTGTATTGACAGGTGAAATTATGTCAGTTGACCTCAGACTGTCAGGATGCTGAAGAACCTGAGGCCATTGAAATATGATGTGGGGAAAATGAACAGAGGGTGTGATTTAAGTCTGATTTCAGACTATGTAAGTATTAGTTAAGCCAAAAGTAGGGAAAAACTTTTGTGGCCCTGAAGTTCTAATCCCAACAACATATGGATAGATTAATAAGCAAAGTTTTCTGTTTTTAAGATTTTTGAGGTTGTTGTAGTGATGGGTTGATTCGGTCAGTTTGCTTTGGGTGTTCTTCTTATTTTAATAGAGGGAGTTTTATTGAACATGGACATGTCTAAGGGGGCCCATTATTTTTGTAACAGTGCACTTAGAGAAAACCAGGCAGGTGATTTTGTTTTGTACTTTGATGAGCTAATAATCAGCTCTGTTTTTTCTCATTTTTGTTCTAAGCAGGCCTGCAAGAGTGAATGAACAGCGCTGTAAAAATTTCCGGGAGAACAAACATAAGGTGAGCTTTTCCAGATTACAATGGGCGGAGGAAAGGGCTACCTGTGGGGACCTGATCAGATTGAAAGTCCCTGTCTAAAAGGATTGCCGCTAGCCAATCCTGTCCAAAAGCATAAAGAACTATTTTCCTAAAAAAAAAACCAAAATAAAACAAATGAATGAGCTCATGTTGCTGAGGGTGGAGAATCGGATTATTTGCACGGGAATCTCCACTATCAGCAATATCTCGTGTGAATGCATGTGACTGGACCAAGGTTGGGATGAATAAATGTGGACAAACAATTTACCATGCCAGCAAGAGAAAGGGGATGCTTTGCTTTGATTTGCTTTTGCCATGAGCAGGAGGAGTGGAAGACTTAATTCTGGGGATGCTGATTTTGGGTTGCTGATGTTTGCGATGAGAAAATTTCTGTTTTATTGACTGGGGTTAGATTATGGTATTATAGTATATGGGTGGGAGAATGCCAAATGCTAAAGGGGAAACATTTTTTGATATAACTCATGTTACCTCACTGAGGTGTTTTGAGAAATAATATGACTAACCTTTTTCTTTTAATTTCCTAAGCTCTGGTGAAGCATTTTCAGTTTGTGACACATAAGAGGTGTCAAAAGGGGGGATTTTAGGTTTAATTTGAAATAATGGTCTTTATGATCATTTTATGACTTGTTGGGTGTTTGATAATGTAGGTACGGTAAAACTTATGCATAAGTGATTGCTTATATGTTTAAGCTTAACTGATTGAACATCTTACTTGGGTTGGATGTATTTTAGTAGAATAAGCGTTTATAATCATTTTCCATACACACATTGCTTTGTGCTCATAAAGAGTTGTTAAGCACTCAGCCTTAAGAAGGTCATAAGCTTGGTTCAGTGTGACTGTCTGGACTGATATATTGCAGGGATGGCGTGAAGTGTAGGGAATGAATGCATAACAGGCTTACATACACAAACATCACATAGATCTATTTTCTAGGGTAAAGGTGGAAAACATCTTGTTTTGTCTTTGCTTAGCAACTAGTGATGCAGAAGGTGTTAAAGATAAGTATGCCATAAGTCAACAGGAAACGTGTGGGGGTGAGACGGCTGAAACAAAAATGTTGCAGATAACGGAAACTTGTCTAATTGTCATTAACTGTAACTTTTGCATGTTATGTAGCTGCTTGAAGCAAAAAGAGGCGTAAACCCTGATAGACGAAAATTTTGGAGTGTGCTTTCTAGCGGAGATTTATGCTGATATGGGGATGGTGTATATCTTACCCTGGGTGTGTTTAAAAAATTAAAACTGTTGCTCACACACATAAAGAACATTAAGATTAAGTAAAGTTAATATAAAGGACAGAGCCCAGAACATGATATTTTGAACCAACTTTGAATAATTAAGAGAACAATAGATGAACACAGTAGATTATTGAGGCGTTTTGTTTTCTATCCTTTACAGGAGAAGATTCCAGGACCATAGCAACCACAGGGGTGGCGAGAATCCTGGAGGCCCCAGACCGAATGGAACCAACCGAGAAAGGAGAACCCGAAAAAGAAGCACAGAGCACAGAGAACCATTGTTCCAGAAAATGTGACACAGGTTAAATGTGAGCATAAAAGATAGGCGCTAAAGGGGGGCGAAGAAACCAGGCCTAAGTTTTAAAGATGAAACGGGTTAAAGTCAACCTTTCCAAAGGTTGACAAAATAATCTAATCTAATCCCTAAGCACTCTGTCAGTGTCACTGAGCACTGGCCAGAGTCACCAGGCACTTCACTGTGCTTTGGGGTAACAAAAGAAATAAAATGTGCATTTCTGCAGTCAGGCAGTTCGCCAAGGGCAGAATGTCTCCCCAGTTTCATAATAAAAAACAAAAGAAAATCACTGGCAATTCTCTTTGTCCCCAGTGGGGGGAGCTCACACTCTTCCCGAGGGGGACAGCCCCAACTCCTTCCGGGAGACAGGCGTGATGTCATACTACCCCGTCTTCAGGGACCCTCTCGTAGCTCGGCTGGAGCGGTGGTGCACATGCGCAGTTCATCCCTCGGTCTTGTCAACCGTTTCCCATGTTAGACTACAGTTTGCGGTAAAACGATCGAGATTCAGCGGAGTGTTAACTTCAGTGGCCAGTGGCGATTCAGCAAACGTCCTGGAGGACAAAATATCCTCCCTGTTACATAAACAGGCAATCAGAGCGGTCCCAAGCGAAGACGCTCAGCGGGGCTTTTACTCCCGCTATTTCCTCATCCCGAACATCGCGCCGTCCTATTCTGGATCTGTGTGTGTTAAACAAGCATTTAAGAAAGTACACGTTCAGAATGCTCACACACAAAATGCTCTGCCGCTCAATTTACTCAGGCGATTGGTTTGTCACAACTGACCTCTCAGACGCATATTTTCATTTATCCTCCACACAGGAAATATCTCATTATCAGAGCGTAGCGAACGAGTTTCAAACTATCCCATTGGGGCTATCCTTAGCTCCGAGGGTGTTCAGCGAATGTGTGGAGTAATCAGAGTGAGAGATCAGGGCTGTCACTGATTTTAATAGCTCCATCCAAACACAGAATAGCAGAAATCAGCCAGCTTCTGGTGGACGAGCTATCCGCAGGGACCTTCTCAGGCATGTGGGGAGATACACTATCCCCACCCTGACCAGGTCGCTCTCTGGGCCTGGCCCCTGAAAGGTGGAATTTAAATGCGGCAGGCATGCCTTCGAAGGTTATTGAAGCCATTCAGAATGCTGGAGCCTCCTCCACGCGGTTTTTGAAGAGTGTTGCCATGAAAAGCAGGTAATTTTAGTGTTCAGTAGTGGAGCTGTTGTGTTTCCTTCAGGACTTACTGGACAAAAGGAGAGCTGTTTTCACTATAAAGATGCCAGCAGTTGACAACAAGACCAAGTGCAACGCGGTCAACTCAGTGATGAACTCCAATAACAACTCGTTCAACGCTGCAACAAACTTCACTACCAGCAATGTGTTCCACTCTGCAAGCACGCAATGAACTGCAAACACCTGTTCGACGCCTCGACAAAGAATACAAGACCACAACAACAACAGGAAATGTGAGACTACGACAGGTGGTCATGTCCAAGAACAGGGCCATATGTTGGTCTTCAATCATCTACAGAAGACAAGAGGGCCCTGTAGCAGCAGCAGCAATAGCAACAATAATGGCATCCCATTGTTGTTCACTGTCCCAGCCCAGCCCATCCCAGTCCCAAACCTAATTTCAAACTCAAAGTCAGTCACTAAGGGGAAGCCCCACAAAATACGCAGCGGCGCAGATCACGGACATTGAGTCTACGTTCCGCCTGTTCCTCTCTCGGGATATCCTAGACGTAATTCTCAAGCACACAAACACAGAGGGCCTCCGCAGATACGGATGGGAACACTGAGAAAGTGGAGGACGACTAGGACGAGGACAAGAAATATTGATGAAAGTGACGACTGATACGACAACCGATGGGAGCATGAGAGGGATGGGTGAGACAGAGCTTCTCACCTACTTGGGCCTGCTGATCTTGGCTGGTGTTTACAGGTCTCGAGGAGAGGTTGCCACCAGCTTGTGTGACATGGAGAGCGCCACGTTGATGTTGAGGTCCACGATGTAGCTCAAAACATTTTTTATTCAATTTGATTTTATTTATATAGCGTCAAATCACAACAACAGTCGCCTCCAGGTGACACCATGGCTTTCAGATCTGCAAATAGGCTACATTTCTTACAATATGGTTACTAAAGGAGGCTGAAGAATAGGTAAACACGTCTTAATCTAAACATTTTAAATTATGGCACATGGTCCCCTAGTGCAGTAAGCTCATCTTGTACCCATCCATCCTTCCATTCTCTTTCGCTTATCCTTATCAGGGTCACGGAGTGCATGGAGCCTTGTAAGCTGCAGGAATAGTGGTGTGTGCATTGATACTGATATATCGATTCCTCCAATATCAGATATTTATGTTCTAAAATTGATTCTCACATTGAAATATGAATATTTCAGTAATTTGGGGTAAATTTGTAGTTTAACAGGAGCACCGTGAATGTAATTATATTATTGGGAAATAATTGCTGGATGATTTGCAAAATACAGCTGTATAAATGTGACACAGCTCACATGTGCTCACTCAATGACAATGATTAACGGAGCCAAGACGCAGTTTGTGACACATGTGGCAAGACCACAAACCATGTCAAACACAAACAAAAGTAAATGATGACACAGAACATGATGAGGAGTTTATGATGAGGTGAACTGAAGAGGAGGACAGGAACTGGTGCTGCTAGGGTGAAACAGCCATTGGTTGTGGAGCCCTTTGGTGGTGCAGGAAAGCACTGTCCAGGTAAAGCCAGAGAAGTATGTAGCACGGTTGCTGAGTTTTAGAAAGGGGCTTATGTCTAGATTTAGGTTTTTGTGTCTTAAAACTGCAGAATTTAAATTAATAAAGATGTTTATGCAGTATGCATATGTTGTCATTTTTATGCTTACCATTTCTACATTGTTTCAAACTGTGTGATCAAAGACATTCCTTTGTTCCCCTCCCCAGCCTGTCCATGGTGGGGGAGGCTGTAGTGTTTTATCACAGACACATCCCATGTGAAGATTCTGTTTGATGTTTGGTCAGCTTCCTGCCCTTTTATGGCTTCACTGTGTTGTGTATGGCGAACCAATACAGGAAATGAACCATATATTAGGTGTGGGGGAGATTACCCCCTTATGACCAAGGATGTTGTGATCAGGAAGTCACGCACACACACACACACACACACACACTCTCACATACTCGCACACACACACACACACACACACACACACACACACACACACACACATAGTGTCACAGTCTGGCTGGGGCAGACTGTATGTGTTGCAAAAGAGGACTCAAACGCAGACCAAAAACGTGGCGTGGATTAACAAAAACAAGCCGTTTATTGAGGCTAGCAACGAGGGTACAAACAATAGGGCATAGGCGAACACTAAACACTAACCTAAACTGGGTGAACTAAAACTAAACATGAAAAACCTTAAGCATAGTGAACAGACAGAGATACCTGGAGATGAGACATGGATGAGCAGACGACCTGACAAAGAATGACTGAAAGCACACGGACTAAATAGACACAGGAGGATAATGAGGAAAGTGGCAACACATGGAGAAACAGCTGACACATGAACATAACGACGTCACAGCGGAAGAGTAAAACTGAACACAATGAACCCAGAAACACCAGACCTCTTCACAATAAAACAGGAAACATAATGAGACGCAGACATGACAACCAGAACTTGACAACGTAAGACACAGACATGAAACACATGAAGAGCAGGGGAGACTTTAACAAGGGTTGGAAACGCGAGGGGGAATTAATAAGAACTAGAACCACCTAGTCATGGTAACAAATGAACCTAGAAAACCTGAAGGGCTTAAACATAAACTAAAACTCAAAACGCTGGGTCAACAGACCCAGGATCATGACACATAGTGCCTTGTCTTAGAACCATTGGGGGGTTTTACGGTGGGAGGTGCTTGTGTTGTATTGTGTAAACTGTAACTCCACCGCCTGGTTCTGACCAAGCTCTCCCTCGTTAGCGAGTAAAAGATCGGTTGAAGATGTTCTGTCTTGTTTTCGTTCTTCATGAGGAATAAGTCTCTAAACTAGCGGGGCCTGTGGAAACACAGACTCAACATTTATTTGGTCCTTCGAGCCGGAGCCCAACACAATGTGTCCACCGAGGGGGAGCGAGATGACACTGCCGCAGTCTGCTAGCAGCCAGCGTCTGGGACGCCTGATGAAAGCCCTGGTGCTTAAATTTGTCGCCAGGCCGGAGAGATTGCTTCTGAACTCCCCTCAGGTTGGATGGCGATTGACGGGATCCAGAGACTTCCCGTGAACGAAACAACATGAACACAGTGAGTACAGATGGCCTTAGGGAGCGCACTGACGTGACCGTGCGGTTAAACGCAGGTACGTCAGTGCACATGCTGTGCGTGTAGATGCAAGCTACCTGGTTTCTCCACCAGTTTTTCTTATTTTTTTTTTCAAGGAGGTGTTTTTTGTTTTTTTTTAAAAGAGGGTTAAGAAGTTTTCTCCAAAGGAGGTTAAAAAGGGTTTTTCTCCGCCGCTGAGGGCGTTGAGTGTTGGTTTCTCCACTGAAAGGAGGTCAGAGCTCTTGTTGGTGTCTATTTTGTGTGTGCAGGCCAGACGTGGTCTCTTTGAGTGGGTCTCATTGTCGTTTTGTATGCAGTCACTTTTTTTTTTTGAACTTTTATTGCCAAAAAATAACAAGGCAATTCACATCAACAACATGACCTGAGACCAAATCTGCTACATATAATGGTGGGGGTTATTCGAAAACTTAATTTAAAAGAAAAAACATATATATACATATACATATACATACATACCAATACCTAAGCACAGATTTAACAATGTTAAGGCTTGAGTGTCCTTTCAAGATATTTTATAATTAGTCTCCATTTTCTCTCAAAGGTTGGCACTTTTAGTTGTAGTTGAGCTGTTATCCGTTCCATCGTATAGACATGTCTAGTTTTCAGAAGCCACTGGGCAACCGTGGGTGTTTCTGGTTTGAGCCAGCGAATTGTAACCTTTTTTTCTTGCAGTCATAAGGAGGAGATGCAGGAGAAAGTGCTGCTCATAGGAGAAACCATCAGGAAAGATATCCAACAAAAAGATCAGGGGATCCATTGGGAGGTTGACTGACAATATGTTTTGTATAATGTTCTTGACATCCATCCAGTACTGTTGTATGTAAACACAGTCCCAAAAAATATGCGTCTGGTCCCCCACAAACCCACACCCTCTCCAACACTTATCACTGACACTACTTTTGGATGGAAAGGTTTTCAGTGGAGTTCTAAAAAATCTTAATTTAACCTTCCAGTCAAATTCCTTCCACATTTGACTACCCACCCCTCTATGGCAGCCACAACAGACACTCTCCCATGTGACATCATCCAACATTATATTGAGCTCCATTTCCCATTGTTGTTTTATATGATAGGCATTAACAGACATGTCAATCAGCAGCTTCTGGTAGATTAAAGACACTTGGTTTTTCAATGTACCTGACTTTTCAAGCAGTTTTATAAAATGGTTTTCCAACCCGATTGGTTCTCCTCTAATATTGTCCCAGTCTTTATGCTTTGTAATGTAGTCCCTCAACTGTAAGTATCTATAGTGGTCCCCTGGGGATAAAACATATTTCGCCCTCAGCTGGGAAAAATTTTTAAGAGTATTCTTTTCAAACAGCTGATTGACTGTAATCAATCCTTTCTCCGCCCACCTTTCAAAACTCCGGTCTGACAACGATGGAAGGAACTCAACATTTCCATTTATGGGAACCGCTCGAGACATGGTCAAATTCCCTTTTAACGTTTTTAACACTTGGTTCCAAATCTTTACGGTATGCTTGACCCATGGGTTAGTTATTTTTATCTTTTTCCGTGATTGGGGGTTGAGAAATGGGAGACTCCGAAGGGAGATACCTGGTAATGAATACTCTTCCATAGATACCCACTGCATTTCTGAATCACGGATAATCCAGGCAGCCATTGATTTTAATTGAGCTGCCCAGTAGTACATTCTGAAGTTAGGCAACTTGAGGCCCCCTTTTTCCTTTCCAGACATTAACATTTTGAGTCTGACCCTTGGTCGTTTATTCTGCCAGATAAATTTGGATGTAATGCGCGCTAATAATTTAAATGCAGACTGTGGGATCAAAATGGGTAGGTGCTGAAATAGGAATAATAGGCGTGGAAGAATATTCATCCTTATACATTCAGTCCTCCCCATAAAAGTGAGTGGGAGTAGGTTCCATCTGTCCAAGTCCCCCTTAATCTCCTTGAACAACCGATCATAATTGAGTGCAAGTAGCTGATTGGTTTTAGGAGTAATAATTACCCCCAAGTATCTGAAGCCCTGTTTGGAGTGTCTAAAAGATACAAGACGATCTAGCTGTGTGGGCCAGTTGCCAACAATCATTAACGCCTCAGATTTATTTGTCTTTATTTTATAACCTGACACTGTACCATAATCTTTAAGGTTATTCAGAAGGGCCGGGATAGAGGTGACCGGATTCTCTAAAAATAGCAGAATATCA
This sequence comes from Rhamphochromis longiceps, assembly GCF_057381845.1. NCBI lineage: Eukaryota > Metazoa > Chordata > Actinopteri > Cichliformes > Cichlidae > Rhamphochromis > Rhamphochromis longiceps. The sequence continues at coordinate 487,055 of NC_140565.1, forward strand.
TCTGCGAAAAGTGACAGCTTATGTTGTGTATTGGTTTCATCTCTAATTCCTTGTATGAGAGGGTTGGATCTGATCAGTTCAGCTAACGGTTCAATACTAAGAGCAAATAAGGACGGCGATAACACTTCACCCTGTCTAGTGCCACGGCCTAGAGAGAAAAAGTCAGAGCAGTGACCATTAACCCTTACCCGAGACCTGGGGTTTTTATATACTGTTTGGACCCATGAGATAAAAGTCTCATTAAAGCCCATATGCCTGAGAGTCTGTTGCAGGAAGTCCCAATCTACCCGGTCAAAGGCCTTTTCCGCATCCAGGCTCAAGAACATTGAAGAGGTATCCCTTTCCTGTGCCATAATCTGAAGATTGAGGGCCCTTCTAACATTATCTGAACCTTGCCTATGGGAAATAAAACCTGTTTGGTCAGGTTTCACTAGTTTTCTTATATGTTTTTGAATTCTATTTGCAATAATGGCTGTAAGAATTTTTAAATCAACACAAAGCAGGCTGATAGGGCGATAAGACATGCATAAAGTCGGGTCCTTACTTTCTTTATGAATGACACTAATAATAGCTTCAGACCATGACTGGGGGGGATCACTTTTAAATAATGCATAATTATAAACTTTGCATAACAATGGTGTTAGCTCTTTTTCAAAAAATTTGTAATACTCCCCAGGCAGGCCATCCACTCCGGGGGACTTGTTGTTTTTCAGTTTTCCAATACTGTTTTTTTATTTCTTCAAGGGTGATTGGATTTGTTATTAGTTCAGCTTCTTCCTGAGACAGTTGACTAAGATTAATCGGGTTAAGAAATTGTTCAATCTTTTCAAATTTATTTGGGACATTTTCTTCTTTATACAATTCCTGATAATACAAAGAAAATGCTTTCGCAACTTCCTTAGGTTGACACACAATTTTTCCAGGGTTTGGACATTTAATTTTATGAACAACCCTACTTGATTGCTCTTTACACAGCTGAAATGCCAGCAGTTGGCTTGCCCGATTGCCGTATTGGTAGTATTTTTGATTAACAAAGCGTAGTTGTCCCTCCGCCTTATACGTTAGTAAATCATCCAACTTTTGCCTCTGCTCTTTCAACTCCTCTTTTTCTCCCATCCTGATAAGTAGAGCTATATTGTTGTTCAACCCACTCCCTCCTCAACTTCCCATGTTCCTTTTCAGAGAGGTGAGTCTCCTGGAGCATTGCTATGGAGCACCCAAAGTTTTTCAGTTGGTTCAGTACCTTTTTCCTTTTAATTGGACTATTCAAACCCTTTACGTTATACGAAACACAAATTAGATCTTTCATATCTTAGACTGATATCCTATACAGACAAAACTAAATTATTATACTCAATGAAATAGTGGTCCACAATTGGTCTCAGGCCAAGATAAACAAAAACATTTAGAACTAAACAAACAAAGAACATTAAGAACAGTAGCTTCCACGTACCCGACTGGATTAAAAAGAACCTGAGTAATCCAGTCCCCGGTGTACCCTGGGCGGAGGGTGGTGACGAGTCCTCCGTGGGGGAAAAACACAATGTGTTATTTCGTCGCTGTTGCCCGCTCGCAGAGCGGCTCATTGCGGCTATATAAGTAGGGGGGGGGGGGGGGGGGGGGTATCCACTTGTGTGTGCACTTTTCATCCATTGTACAAGCGGGAAAAAAAATAATTTTTTATCTCTTCCTAACATTTATGTCCAAGAAAAACTAAAATGAACTCGGCGGTGTTGGGTCTGTGTTTCCACAAGCCCCGCTAATTCTAGAGACTTATTCATCATGAAGAAAACAAGACAGTCGATCGATCGATTATTTGCGCAAGGGAGGCCTCGTCTGTGTCCACCACGAAAATGACCCCCAGATCTGACCTCCTCCTGCTACCTTTTATTGAGAGACAGTTCACACAAAACACGTCAGAACAAAGCCACGCCCCCTTGGTTCTAAGACAAAGCATTTCATGTATATGTGTGAACTTCTGTAAGAATGTGTGTGTGTGTGTGTGTGTGTGTGTGTGTGTGTGTGTGTGTGTGTGTGTGTGTCAGACCTCCTGCTGACCAAAGGGTCATAAACCCAGGAAGCTTACATCAAAAGAAACAGATCTTTCAGATAGGATGTATCTACAATAAAACCTCCCCCAGTACAGAGTGGTTGGAGAGGTGGTCAGGATCAAAGGAATGGGTTTGATCCTACTGCTTGAACTAAGACTGTACAAATTTAAGAAACACAATGGCAACATTCAACAATTAGACTTAACAGGCGGGAGTGACATCTCAGTCCTCCATAAAGAAAGTTTTTATTTCGGCAAGGGAGAGGGCCATACCTGCCCTAGTTCCCTCAGCGGACCATCGGCACCGGGATAGCTCCGTTTCCATGCGCTCCCTCTGGTCGACTCGCACTTGTATCCCCAGCCCTTGAAGCGTCGGCAGGGCTTCCGTCAAACTTGAGAACGTCTTCTCACCACCATCCTCGAACAGTCTCAGTTTTGCTGGAAACACACACTTGGCTCTGATGTTTTTCAGCTTTAATTGCTTTACCGCATCTCTCACCGGTGCCCTCCTCTTTTGCAGTTCCGGGGAAAAATCATGGTCAAAATATATCTGCGTGCCCTTATATAAGACACGCTTCTGGTCCCAGGCTTGTCATAGAATGGTCTCTTTCACAGAGAAGTCCCAGAATCTGACCACCAGTGAGCGCGGTGCTGCGTCTGGGTTCTTGGGTTTAGCAGCAATGGCTCTGTGTGCTCGCTCTATTCCAATGTTAAGATCAGCGGGAAGTTGAAGAGTTGATTTACACAGCTCTAGTACAAACAGCTTAACATCTCTCCCCTCACTCCCTTCTGGGACACGATAGATCCTCAGGTTGTTTCGCCTTAGTCTATTTTGCATGTCCTCGCATCGTGCTGTGAGATCCATTTCTCTATGTAACAAGTACCGGAGGGCTCGTTCATGGCGCCTGGTGGAGTCTTCGTTGTCGCCGATCCGCTCCTCCATCTCCGTTGTTCTGTTTTCCAGCTTTGTCAAATCTTCTCTCAAAATCTTGAAAGACGCCTCCAGTCTCGTCAGAGCTTGCTGTGTTTCCATATGCCCGTCTTTGTTATCTTTTCTTATCTTCTCCAGTTCTACTAATATCCTCGTATCTGCATCATGAGTGCTAGCAGTAGCATTAGCATCTGCGTTCGAGGACAAAGTTAGTTGCTTCAAATGCTCGCCTTTATCTTTATTTTGATCCTGTTTGCTGGATCCCTTGCCTCTCAGGAACGATGCCATGCTGGTTGGAATGGAAATTGCAGAGTTTTAAAATTGTAGTTAGGAGTAATGTATTAATCTGGACTGAGCTCGTTCCTTATGCTGCTTTACTAGATCATGGCGTCACCGGAAGCCCCGTATGCAGTCACTTTTAAGCTGATGAGCAAGCTACACATGTTCAGAGCAGGAGCTGGTTAAACGTATCAGAGGGAGGGAAACAGAGCTATGATATCTCAAGCATGCAGCTATCCGTGAGTTCAGTTTCTTCCTCACACCTCAGATGGGCAACAGCTTTTCTGCATCCTGATTCATGTGTGTGAGACTTTTGTAACATCAGCACCATGCTTTTGTTTTGGTGAAAACAGGTGATTGTGTCTGACGTCATGGTGTGTGTGAGTTACAGAGAGGTGTGAAACTATGTGAGTGAAGGTATCCAGCTGGGGCAGACGTGATTCTGCAGATCACCTGCCCAGCGGACAAAAAGAAATTAAATAGTTGTGTTGATGAATGATAGCACGAAGAGTGTTTGGTGTTCCTCAGCCTGAAACAGCTGTAATGCCACTTTCTGTTTTGGAGAAAAGGACAGTTAAAAAAAAACAGAGAAATGTGTGTTGTTTAAGCAGTGATGAGAATAATGAAAGTATGATGAGAGAGGAACACAAAAACACACAGAAAATGCATTAACTATACTAACCCTTACATGCACATACAATGACACTCATGAAGACCAGACAGCATCTTAAGCATGAGATTCTGTTTGTCATCTTGTCCAAGTCACTAGTAAGATGAAAGTGATACATAGACTAGTGGACTGAATATTATAGGAGGACAGATGGTTGCATCATAGAGGAGGAAACAGAATGCTGATGAGGAGTTTTAAATGAGTGAGCTGAGTGAGCTGATTGTGAGTTTCTGGTGTGTGAAGAAGTTTTACCATGGCACACATTTAGTTACATGAGAAGAAACTTATTATGTGACGAGACAACAGGGTTATGCTGATGTTGTGTGTGGCTGATTTGGATAAATGTTTAAGATTAAACTGACTGTTCATTTGTCTTTTGTTGCAAAGTTGAGCCTGCCAATTAGGTTTGGTACGATTTACCCCCTGAGATGAAGAACACGTGTCGTGATTTAACAAGGCCTTTCCTTTTTATTTTGTTACTTTCATGGTGCACTGAAAGTTTTGTTTGATAATTTCTCTGTCATCTAAGCAGATCTGAACGTTGAGCAGGGAGAACTACAACATGTTGTTGCGAATGGTTGCAAAGTTTTTTCTCCAGAATTAAAATGGGCTCAGGAGAAAGCCACTTATTGGAACAATTATGAAGCAAGTCCCCAAAAGGATTCATCGAGGTAATCCAGTCTAAATTATTTTTCTTTTGAATTGTCGTCATTTTGCTGAGGGTGGAAACGAAATGCGACGATAGATTCCACTATCAGCAAAGAAAGAATCGCTGAGTGAATGAATGAAAATTTAAAAATGGGGAACTGACTGACTGATAAAAGCTGACAAGACTGACTGACTTAACACCTTTGTGTGAAGTCAACCCCCACCTGACAAAGGTGTGGCTGTATCTCTGTGTGTGTCTTTTGTTGCAGGAGCAGAAGGAGACCACAGGAGGAAACTTGGGTCACATGACTATGTGAACTCTGCAAATTTAACCTTTTTAGTTTAAATTTTTCTGTGTCTGTGAATTTACCATGGGTGTGTTATTCACCACCCTGTGTTGCTCACAGAGATTATTGTGAGACAGAGTGTATACACCTGCGCAGCGCTAACATTTACATTTCTTTTCTACAACAGATGGTTAATCATGTGATTTCATCCTGTGATTTACAGCAGGACACAACTTAATGTTTTTCTACCACAGGATTACTGAGACTTTGTGTGAAGAAAACTGTGGTTACAGGCTATGTGTTGATGATGAAATTACACTGTGTTGTTGAGGAAATGTGAATGTTACAGGGGGAAAAGTTAATACAGTGAGATACTGTGTTTGAAACCAGTGTTGCTTCTTTTTACAGCAGAGTGTTAACTTTATGACTTTTCACAGCACCTCTGGAATCTGGATGACTGATGCCTGACCAGCAGGATGATCCGTGTGTTTGGCTAATGTTTGTTTCCTTTAAGAGTGCTTGTAAAGGATTCAGCACAGACAGACAAGTGATAATTGAACAGATGTGCAGTGGTTACAGAATAGTTACATGGGGTTCATTATCTGACCACTGTTGGGCTCATGGTGAGTGACAAACTTAAGGGAAGTCACTGATTACAATGTGGAATGACGTTGAGATGTTAAATGATTTGGTGCAAATGAAAAAAGTAGGAGTTTAATGAGTTTAGAATAAACCTGCAAGGATACTTGTTTCTGTGATGCTGAATACTTTATTACACTTGTGAGTTGCAGTTGGTTGCAAATGTGAAGTTTGATTTAACAGATTTGTCTTCTAGGATACAGGCTCTGGGTGGAGCTGGGAGTTAAACAAGCTAAACATTTAATTGCTGACTAATGTTTTTACACAGGGTTACAGCTTGGAGTGAAGCTGCTCCAAGTGGGAAACCCTGGGTCAGATATAAACCAAGTTTAGGTGGAGTTTGTTTTCATTGTGCTGACGTTTTACAGTCAGTTACAATAACTCGTACTGCGTGCTAGCTAGCATGACGGAGTTTATATACAGCTGGGTGGGTGCTATGATGTTACTGATAGTGAACTTTATTTTATTCATAAGGTTAGTTAGTAGAGTTGTAAACCGTCCCATACAAACGGAGTTGCCACATTCAGAGAAAATATTACGCGTTTCATATTGAGCTGAGAAGGAGCACAGTTTGTCCCTGACTTCAGCTAGAATAGAAAAAGACAAAGCTGGATTTATTCTGTCGTTACGCTGCACAGCTGCCTCTTCTTCTCTCATTCAATCATGAAACTGATCAGTGATCAGCTGATCGTCTCTCTTGTTTATTTATCGCCCACTTTGCGCCAGAAAGAGGAAACCAGCGCATGTCGCTCTAAACAACAGCAGCACGTTTAAGCTTGATCAGCTGTTGTTAGAATTTATTTAATATTAGTTTCTAGTATCAGCTGATGTTTGCTGGAGCCACAGCTGTAAAGCTGCTGGTCATGATGTCGGTTTGGATATGTGGTGAGAGGGAAACATGAAGATGAAACCAGGAGATGTCCTTACTGAATCATCAGAGCTGAACAGGTGATGGAGAAACAGGTTTACCTTTCAGGTGACATGAATGAGTTGAAGTTATGAGCTGGGGCCCGTTCTTCGTACCTCGCTAAGTAAGTTAGCTGGATTAGATTGTTGACGATTTCGCGTGATCTTGGATCGTTCGGTTCCCCGAAGCTCATCCGGGACTTGCTGTCATAGCAACAGAGCCGTAAGCGTAAACCTGCTCGGGAGCAGGTTTACTTTATGTAAACAGGATTAGATCGCGGCCACGCAGGTATGTCCGCTTCATTTATATGAAAGCAACAGCGATATTCCACCACTGTTTCACCATAAATAAATAACATTAATGTAACCAAAGATAATGCAGCACTTGATCCTTTTATTGATGTCACACAGATACATACAGGTCATTTCCTAAAAAAGGGAAATGTACTATTAACATTCTATTACATGTATGTGATTATTACAGATGTAATTCATATTTCAGAGTAGTAATTGTAAATTACTTCGTGTAATCAAGATGAGAGACCACGGCTATAAAAGCGAAGGTGGATTTGGGAAGTCTGTCGCAGCCATGTCCTGTCCGTATACGCGAGCCACCCATTGCGGAAGGTGCAAGATTGATAAGGAGAGTTTTCAGAATTCAGCGTATATTGCGGGACAGACAGGATCCTTTAGCTCAGCGCGACAGTGTGCTCATAGAGAGATATCGATTTTCCCGTGAGGGTATTATTTACGTAACCAACTTGTTGACGAGGGGGTGCAGGACCACCACCTGTCTTTTTTTGCTCTGCCCTTTTCTTGGTTGCTGTTATGAACAAACAAACAGATTATTTCAGGGTCTCTTTCCAAGAGACGAAAAGCAATATAAGTGATAAATATTACCATTCTGTAGAATATTCTTATATTTCACTTTTACTTGTTCCCATGTTCTAGTGGGTCCTGTTGTGGCTCTAATGTGAAAGAGGATATAATGTAATATAATATAATATAATGTAATATAATATTGGATAATATAGTGTAATATAATACATCTACCCTACCGCCTACTGGTGTTGGCCAGAGGGGCCGATGGCGCGATATGGCAGCCTGGCTTCTGTCAGTCTGCCCCAGGGCAGCTGTGGCTACAACTGTAGCTGCCTCCACCAGTGTGTGAATGTGAGAGTGACTGAATAGTGGCATTGTAAAGCGCTTTGGGTGCCTTGAAAAGCGCTATATCAATCCACTCCATTATGATTGTTATTATTAGATTACTTACGAGTTTAATTTGTCAGCAACTTTCTGCCAGCCCTCTCTCCTTGCTTTTGCAGCCTTTGCAGTGTTCCCTTGCGTTTTAATTAAACTCTGAAACTCCTGAAATCTCTCAATCAAGAGTTCTTGCTCTGCTGCCGAAAAATACCGAGCGCGCTCCTTCAACATTTTCGCCGACCAATCAGAGGGTTGCCGATCAATGTTTCTACTACGACACCCAGTGATCTCACATTACTTCATCCAGCTGTACTAATCGTCAACAGCAGGTGTGTTCGGAGAACCGGATTAGCGAGCTCACGGTTAGCGTGATGATTTGGTCTTGGATGTGTCATTTGATCTTGGATGTAGTAAGCGACGTACGAAGAACGGGCCCCTGTTTCTGAGAGACTAATAACACCAGGATCCTTTTCTAGCTGACAGCTGGTAACTGTGCAGGGGCGGGTCTAGCAAAGTGTTGCCAGGGGGCCAGGTAGGGCATTAACAGGGAGAGGGGGGCACAAGGAAATACTTTTCTTTCTTATTATCATTTAAAATGTCTCACTTTTATTAAATAATTATCTGAATCTTACAACCAAAGTTTTTATCAGATGTAAAATGTATAGAAATCATACATATACCAACAAGACTGTACATCACTGTCACAACAGCGTTTGTTTTCATTCAAAGGCTTTATGGCTTTAATACCTGGTGGGTCGGTCTCTAGTCAAAATGCCCAGGCTGATTTTTTTGTCCCAGTCCAGCCCTGGGCACGACACGCAGTGAGTTAATCTGAGCAGGTGCATTAAAAAATAAATGGCCGGGCCAGCGGTGCACATCGCAAATTAGCTCGCATAGACACATTAGTTGTGCTGCTTCTTAATGACGGTATCTTAGCTAACAACCCCAACTACCAGATTCAACTTGTAATTGGCTAAAACTAACTTCGCCAACTGGTGAGAGGGACGTTGCTAGCTGGCAGTTTTTTCAAGCGATGTTGAAATTTCCACATTCCAACACTTCAAATGCTTCAGGAGCTCTCCGCTCAGCGCTGCAACTGTTAATATATTAAATTTATTGCTAATGCAATCATATGGCACATTGACTTCTGAGGAAATTTTAGATGGGACTCGTCATCAAAAAGGTTGCCGACCCCTGCTTTAAAATGTCACTGTATGTGTATGTGTATGTGTGTTTGTGTTTTATGTGTATAGACTTTAAAAAATATATTACTGATGATATAACATTGTCCAGACATGCTCTGTAAGGACATGATGAGGAAGCAGTGACAGAAGAAGCTGTGTGAGGCAGCGGATCCCTCAGCAGCTGGATTACAAAGAGCACAGGTAACAATAACATCTGTACCAGGTGTTGCGTTCCAGAGGTATTCAAGTATAAAAACAATAATAAACACAATGTGTTGGTTCTATAACCTCTTTCAAGAGTTGCTAAGTGTGAATAATTAAATAATGGATTAATACAATAGCAGATTGTGCCTTGTTCTCCGATGGACAGCAGGTGGAGAGTGATAGATGGAGGAAGAGAGGCAAAGAGTGAGTTACAGGCAGAGCTTGGTTTATTTCTCACTGTTTTGTTGTCTTATGGTTCCAAGCGCTGTCACCAATCTTTGCATTTTATTATTATCTCATAACACTTAATCACACTTTAATCAGCTACCATCTCTCCTGTGGACTCTTTAATGTCTACAGGCTCAGATCAACACAGCCCTGCCCTCCTGCACTATCAGCAGCAGGACCAGCAACTCTTCAACAGCAACATTGTACCCATCAGGTAAAACATGGGCTACATTTGCTTTGCATTGTCCCCACCTGGTGACAATGATATAGTATGATGTGATTCCATATTTGATTCTTGGGTTGTTGTTATTTAGCCTGGTTCTATGTGCCCCTTTAACTTTCAAACGTCTCTGCACAGCCCTGCTCTCGATCCTTTAGTAAAACCAAAACCTTTAGAAGTCTTTATTCAGGATTTTACTCCAGTAACTGGTACATCCTGCTCCAGTCTGAAGTCGCACAAAAAAAGACTCACAGAGATTATGAATGCACAAATCACACAAATGTGTTTTACTTTTCCAAGGTATATTGTTTTAATATAATTAAGGTGTAAAACTTGCCAAACATACTATATTTAATGAATTAAGTCACAATTATATTGCTATGCTTTATCTTAAAAAACAAACATCATTCTTGTAAAACTTGATATGCTATGCCTTTTCACTTTCTTTTGGTTGTCTTGTTAGCAGATCCATTATACTGACACAAACAGTAAAAGCGAAAATGACAGAAATACTAAGTAAACACTAAAACTGCACATCTCATACAATAAGGCTTTGAAAGAATGGAATATTGACAAAACATAGGTGTGCATCACACAATGTTCCTGACACCTGTAAAAAAAGGAAGGCATAAAAGTTATTAGAAACGAACAGCTGGATTTGAAGATAACCCAAGGAAACGTCAGCTCACACAGGTTGTCTCACAAACTTTCGAGACAACCTGTGGCTACATCCAGGGTGACGATGCTTTAGTGGGCCACTAGTTTGCAGAAAGCACATTAACTAGGCAAAACAAAAAAAAGTGTTTTCACAAGTTTGTAAGCTCTGCAACTGAATCTTACCTCTTATTCTGATGGGTCTGTGTTCACAGAATGATGCAAAGTCTCCTTCAGCTGAAACACAGGATACACAATCCACAGTAAAAAGCAAGATCACATTCACGTAAATATTGTAAATCATTCTGTCAGTTATCTAGGTTTCAAGAAAATGTCACTAGTTCTAATGTCAAACTCCCGTGTACCATCTTAAATTAAAAAATGCCTCATAAGCTGAGGAGTTCATGTAAAATGTGGATTTTCTGAAAAGTTACATTAATTTAATACTCATATTTTAATTTTTCATAGTATAATTAGTCACGTGGACAGTTTAGAAACGTCTTCTATTTCACAATCAGGTTCAATTTAAGAGCTCGTAGTGCAGGCAGCCGAAGATATAGAACCCATGACTTTTGTCACAGTTCGGCTGTGTGGCAGGCAGGATTTATCGACACATGAGAAGATAAAAATGGGATTTTTTTTCTTACTCTCTGCAAGAAGCCTACTATGTCTAGCTTGTCTGCTTTGGTGGGAGAGCCGCCCTGACCATCACAGATGCTCTCAGACCCAGGAAGTGACTGTCTGTTGGAATCCAGTCCAGGTTTCAGAGTCTTCCAGCCTTTCCAATCAGAAATGTGGCTACTCTGTATGTCAGCTGCCGTGAGCAAGGGTAGCAAAGAGCACTGAGTGGCTACTGTCCTGTTGGGCATTGGTTTAGATGATGGTGTGGGGACTGTTCCAGGTAGAAAGACTTTAAGTTGAGAGCAGAGGAGAGACTGTTCATCCAGCAATCTGTGCATCTTCTACTCCAAAACACAGAATCAGAAAACATAAAGTTAAAAAAAACAAAAATATATCGGCCTGGCGATCTGTCTCAGGAGATGAATTTTGTTACCATTTTCAAGCTTTCATCATACTCATAGGCCAGTTCTTTTAACTGCCTCTCCAGCTCACCAGCCTCTCGTTTTACTGCACGCCTCAGCTCTTCGATGTCCCGAATCTTCTCTCTAAACACGCACAACACACACACATTTATTGTTGGGTGCATGAAACTGTATGGTAATTATCACCATGCCAATGCTCGAAGCTGGTTATCATGTGGACCAAAAACAATTAAGTGTTTTCCAAGTGTACACTCATAGTTACACTGCAATGGATGCATCTGGGGCAATTCAGGGTTCAGTATATTGGCCAAGGATCCAGAAAATGCTCCAATAAATAAATATTGGTGATCATTTAAAACTGCTAAATTACTACCTATGCTAATGAATTCCCAGGGTCTATAACTTGAAAAAATAGTATGAAGATAAAATATATGACATATTCCATAAGCAAAAAGAACAATCTGATTCTGAGGTGGGCAGACAGTCAGAACGTTATTAGCACCTCACTCACTGATTCTATGATAAAGCTGCACATCTACTGCATTCTCGTAAAACAGAGAAATTCCAAGAGAGTGACACAACAGCAGAACCATAACTACCATGTGTGGGAAAAGCTTTTAGGACCTCACTTTTTTGCAAGATCTGGGACCCAGACTAATGTTTTTGTCAGATTTGACTTGTGATTCTATACGTGCAGTTTTTATATTAAATTAAGGTTAAAAATGAATACTTTAAAGAACAAAATATATTTAATTCCTAGACGCGGTTCAAGTGGACTGCTAACTGATAAAACCTGTTTCTGAAAGGACTTTGGTTGTGCCTGTAGCCAGAACACACTAGAAATGTATAAACTATTGTTTGTACCTGTCCTGGTCAGAGAGACAACTGAACACAGCAGCCTGGTCTTCAGAGAGTTGCTCCTCCATGTTACTTAGCACAGACCAAAACTGCTGCAGACACAGCAACATCTCCTCCAGCTCATCCAGAGAGTACTATAGAGAACAAAGACACAGTTATCATTAAAAAAAGAAAACACCTATCTGTCGAAGACATTTCTCCGATAAGCTTCTTCAGTTCTAACAACAGACGGTGGAAAGTCCCAGGTGTTTAGGCCCTAGTGAGACTTGTCACTAAAGAGGGTTTTCGACCTACTATTGATCATAGTCTCATCACATGAGCCATGGAAACTGTATTCCCTGGATACTATGGAAAAAAATGGTTCACCAGTGGTTTGAAGAGCACAAAAACAGGTTTTAGGTGTTGACTTGGCCTCCAAATGATCCAGTCTCAGTCCAATCAAGCAAATGTGGGCCTCCATGGATAAGACTTCTTTGGCAGTAGTTGGGACCAAGAAGTCTGATCCAGCAAAGAGGCCCCACCTTGTAAGCTGCAGAATTTGAAGAATTTCTTGCTAACATCTCGCTGCCAGATACCACAACACTCCTTCACACAGCTTAAGGTTGGTTTGTTTTATAATACACATTATACTTTTGATGGATATGTTATCAAATATGTTACTAAATATTAATTATAGTCTGTTAGTAATAATCCAGTTGCACAAGTGACACAACAGAGAGCATTATTTCTTAACAAGATAGAAGTATATATTGATGTTTTCATGGCTCAAGTGTCTCTTTAATTCAGTTCAATTCAATTTTATTTATATAGCGCCAAATCACAACATAAGTCGCCTCAAGGCGCTTCATAGATACAGAGAAAAAACCCAACAATCATATGACCCCCTATGAGCAAGCACTTTGGCAACAGTGGGAAGGAAAAACTCCCTTTTAACAGGAAGAAACCTCCGGCAGAACCAGGCTCAGGGAGGGGCGGCCATCTGCTGCGACCGGTTGGGGTGAGAGAAGGAAGACAGGATAAAAGACATGCTGTGGAAGATAGACAGAGGTTAATAACAGATATGATTCAATGCAGAGAGGTCTGTTAACACATAGTGAGTGAGAAAGGTGACTGGAAAGGAAAAACTCAATGCATCATGGGAATCCCCCGGCAGCCTATGTCTATTGCAGCATAACTAAGGGAGGATTCAGGGTCACCTGGTCCAGCCCTAACTATATGCTTTAGCAAAAAGGAAAGTTTGAAGCCTAATCTTAAAAGTAGAGATAGTGTCTGTCTCCCGAATCCAAACTGGAAGCTGGTTCCACAGAAGAGGGGCCTGAAAACTGAAGGCTCTGCCTCCCATTCTACTTTTAAATACTCTAGGAACAACAAGTAGGCCTGCAGAGCGAGAGCGAAGTGCTCTAATAGGGTGATATGGTACTACAAGGTCATTAAGATAAGATGGGGCCTGATTATTTAAGACCTTGTATGTGAGCAGCAGGATTTTGAATTCAATTCTGGATTTAACAGGAAGCCAATGAAGGGAAGCCAAAACAGGAGAAATCTGCTCTCTCTTTCTAGTACCTGTCAGGACTCTTGCTGCAGCATTTTGGATTAGCTGAAGGCTTTTCAGTGAGTTTTTTGGACATCCTGATAATAATGAATTACAGTCGTCCAGCCTGGAAGTAATAAATGCATGAACTAGTTTTTCAGCGTCACTCGGAGACAGGATATTTCTAATTTTAGAGATGTTGCACAAATGGAAGAACGCAGTCTTACATATTTGTTTAATATGTGCATTGAAGGACATGTCCTGGTCAAAAATGACTCCAAGGTTCCTCACAGCGTTACTGGAGGCCAAGGTAATGCCATCCAGAGTAAGAATCTGCTTAGATACCATATTTCTAAGCTTTTCAGGGCCGAGTACAATAACCTCAGTTTTATCTGAATTACGAAGCAGAAAGTTAGCGGCCATCCAGGTCTTTATGTCTTTACTGGTATTGGCCAGAGGGGCCGATGGCGCGATATGGCAGCCTCGCTTCTGTCAGTCTGCCCCAGGGCAGCTGTGGCTACAACTGTAGCTGCCTCCACCAGTGTATGAATGTGAGAGTGAATGAATAGTGGTATTGTAAAGCGCTTTGGGTGCCTTGAAAAGCGCTATATAAATCCAATCCATTATTATTGTTATTATTTAAGACATTCCTGCAGTTTAACTAATTGGTGTGTGTTATCTGGCTTCATGGACAGATAGAGCTGGGTGTCATCAGCATAGCAGTGAAAATGTATGCTATGTCTTCTAATGATGCTGCCTAAGGGAAGCATGTATAATGTAAACAGAATTGGTCCTAGCACTGAACCCTGTGGAACTCCATAATTAACCTCAGTGTGTGAAGAGGACTCTCCATTTACATGAACAAACTGGAGTCTATTAGATAGATATGATACAAACCACTGCAGTGCAGTACCTGTAATACCTAAAGCATGTTCTAATCGCTCTAATAGGATATTATGGTCAACAGTATCGAACGCTGCACTAAGGTCTAGCAGGACAAGCACAGAGATGAGTCCACTGTCAGAGGCCATAAGAAGATCATTTGTAACCTTCACTAAAGCTGTTTCTGTGCTGTGATGAGCTCTGAAACCTGACTGAAACTCTTCAAATAAACCATTCCTCTGCAGATGATCTGTTAGCTGTTTGACAACTACTCTTTCAAGGATGTTTGATATAAAGGAAGGTTGGAGATTGGCCTATAATTAGCTAAGACTGCTGGGTCTAGAGATGGCTTTTTGAGTAAAGGTTTAACTACAGCCAGCTTGAAGGCCTGTGGTACATAGCTGATCATTAGAGATAGGTTGATCATATTTAAGATCGAAGAATTAATTAATGGCAGGACTTCTTTGAGCAGTTTTGTAGGAATGGGGTCTAAAAGACACGTTGATGGTTTGGAGGAAGTAATTATTGAAGTTAGTTATACTTTAGTGTTGTATTTTTCATACTTTGGATTTCTCTGTCTTTGGCTACACTACGGTTGGTAGAAAAAGCTTTTCTTGTGTAATAGCTAGCTAATTACTCACTGATGTATACACAGTAGACCTTTCCAGGACTGGACTTCTAATCTGGCATACCGAGCAGTTGCCCAGTGGGCCGATGCAAACTTGTGGGCAGAGATTACAGATTAGATTCATGCAGATTAATAGCATGCTCTGTGGTCAAATGGTTCTGCATGTGGGGTCATTACTAAAAAACATATTACAAAGAACACTTTTGTTAAAAGTAAAGCAATATGTTACTCAATTACTCCAAGGAGAAAGTAATTTAATATACTACTCATTACATAACTTTTAATGTTACCCACTTAAATAGCTGAAACAAACTGTCTCAGGACCTCAAATTGGCTTAGTAAGCTCAGTGACCCCTGACCTACATACACAGGTGAATCCAATAATGACAAAGAGTATTTAAGGGGGTCAATTGTAATTTTCCCTCGTCTTTTAATTTTCTCTGAAGAGTAGCAACACAGGGGTCTCAAAACAACTCTGAAACGACCTGAAGACAAAGATTGTTCATCATCATGGTTTAGGGCCAGTGTTGGTCAAGTTACTTGAAAAAAGTAATCAGTAACTAATTACTGATTACTTCCCCAAAAAAGTAATCCCGTTACTTTACTGATTACTTATTTTCAAAAGTAATTAATTACTTAGTTACTTAGTTACTTTTTAAAAACACGATTTACAACCTGAAGAGGTGATAAAGCGATAGATCTTTCAGCCCAATTCTACTTTTTCTACATAATCCATCATACAAAATGTAGTTAAAAGGAAAAGTCTCTTTTTTTAACTTGTTTTATCAGTTTTAATCTTTTAACTTTATGCATCAAGCAAAAATTTAATTATATGCAACATTCTCTGACTTGAATAAATTAGTTTAACATTTAAACCTATTTTCTGCACATTCCAGCACATAAAATAAAATATTTTTTGTGTTTACACTCAGTCTTTCAAATAGATGCAAGTAAAACACAGCAGAAAATAAATAAAGTCAAAGACTCAGCGGTCCTGTTGCTCTATTTTCACCTGTAAAGCAGGAGTGGGGCAGGCGGAGGGTTACCCTGGTGCAGGTGTGCCGCGGTCAGTTGAAGAATCCGCGAGTTTCTCTGAGTTTCCCATTACGTCGTAGCTACTCGGTGCTTGTTTGGAAGTTTAGGGGTTTTTTTCGCTGTAAAAAGAAGTTTTCTTCCCACACACAACGGACACTAATGTTTTTGTCACTTTTTATGGAATCAAACTCAAAGTAAGGTCAGTACTTCCACACTTTAAACGCTGCACGCTCATACTCTCTCCTGCACTCGATATGTGATCCATTGTTGATCTGCACACAGCTGTTGTCACTAACGGCGCACTTGCTTACGTCACTGTCGTGAGACATTCTCGCAAAAAATCACGGTTTTAGTAACGCAGTAACGCAGCGTTACTACGGGAAAGTAACGGTAATCTAATTACAGTTTTTGCAATACTAATCCCTTACTTTACTCGTTACTTGAAAAAAGTAATCAGGTTACAGTAACGCGTTACAAGTAACGCGTTACTGCCCATCTCTGTTTAGGGCAGCGGTTCCCAGACTTTTTTTGCTGGGCCCCCCTTTGTTTTACAAGAAAAATGTTCGCGCCCCCCTGCGTGCACGCACGCACTAACACATCCTCCAACCACACACGCCCATATTTTGCTCCATTGTGGTTTATTTCACACCTCAAACATTTAGTAAATAATTAAGCAAATACAAGTAATCTGCAATAAATTACAGGTAGTAAGAAAATAAACTACTAACTCTTTTACGCTACGTCCGCACCTACATGGGTATTTTTGAACACGCAGCTGTTTCGTCCACGTAAACGGCGTTTCGAATCACCGAAAACTGAGATTTTTTTTAAACTCCTTTTTTTTCGTTTATGTGTGGACGAGGAATACAGAGTTCGTCACGCAACGTCAAAGGTATGTGTCTTTTTTCACGTCACGCTGTGGCCACGTTATTGTTTACATGAGATGAATTGCAGGATGGCAGATAGAGACAAAATACTGTTAATCTGACTGTCTGCAGGTTTTACACGCAGTTACTGTCCCTCCATTTACAAAGGCAGAGGCGTCACGGTGTCATTATTTTACTGTAGCTGTTTTTTTTTCCTGTGTAATAATATTCAACATTGCATCAATACATTATTCAAAAAATGCCTCTCTGTGCAAAATGGGTTCAAAAACATAAACAACTGTGGGATCCTGTTTGTCCGTGATTTGAAGAGCCCAGCGCTGCTCCCGACGAAGGGAAAACCAACCCTGCAGGGAGACCTACCTCGGCACTTGTGCAGGTGAAGCCAAAGGGCAGATTTGCTTCACCATATTTTCTAGTCTTTGGCTTAGAATGAAGTCGGTTTGGAAACATATTCAGCGATGCTTCATCTCCTGCTTTGCATTTCTGTGGGCGCCCCGTGCTAGCAGTGTACAAGCGTTTTGTTACCCCCCCCCCAGCCTTTTCATACCGCGCCCCCCCTAGGGGGCGGGCCCCACACTTTGGGAAGGTCTGGTTTAGGGGAAGGATACAGAAAGCTGTCTCAGAGGTTTAAGCCGTCTGTTTCCACAGTTAGGAACATATTGAGACAATGGAAGACCACAGGCTCAGTTCAAGTTAAGGCTCAAAGTGGCAGACCATGAAAAATCTCGGATAGACAGAAGCGACGAATGGTGAGAGCAGTCAGAATCAACCCACAGACCAGCACCAAAGACCTACAACATCATCTTGCAGCAGATGGAGTCACTGTGCAGCGTTCAACCATTCGGCGCACTTTACACAAGGAGATGCTGTATGTGAGAGTGATGCAGAGGAAGCCTTTTCTCCGCCCACAGCACAAACAGAGACACTTGAGGTTTGCTAAAGCACATTTGGACAAGCCAGCTTCATTCTGGAGTAAGGTGCTGTGGACTGATGAAACTAACATTGAGTTATTTGGGCATAACAAGGGGCGTTATGCATGGAGGAAAAAGAACACAGCAGTCCAAGAAAAACACCTGCTGCCTCCAGTAAAATATGGTGGTGGTTCCATCATGCTGTGGGGCTGTGTGGCCAGTGCAGGGACTGGGAATCCCTTCATAGTTGAGGGACACATGGATTCCACTCAGTATCAGCAGATTCTGGAGAATCAGTGACAAAGCTGAAGCTGCGCCGGGGCTGGATCTTTCAACAAGACTACGACCCGAGACACTGCTCAAAATCCACTAAGGCATTCATGTAGAGGAACAAGTACAACGTTCATCTCAGTCCCCAGACCTGAATATTATTGAAAATCTGTGGTGTGAGTTAAAGAGAGCTGTTGATGCTCGGAAGCCATCAAACCTGAATGAACTAGAGATGTTGTGTAAAGAGGAATGGTCCAAAATACCTTCAACCACAATCCAGACTCCCATTGGAACCTACAGGAAGTGTTTAGAGGCTGGAATTTCTGCAAAAGGCGGATCTACTAAATATTGATTTCATTTCTTTTTTTGTGGAGCCCAAATTTATGCACCTGCCTGATTTTGTTAAAACAATTATTGCGCACTTTCTGTAAATCCAATAAACTTCATTTCACTTCTCAAATATCACTGTGTGTGTCTCCTATATGATATATTTAACTGACATTTTTTATTGTAACAACCAACGATTTATATAAGAAAATAATGACTATTAACAAGGTTGCCCAAACTTTTGCATCCCACTGTATAATCTTTATCTCAATATTTGGATCTATAATTTTATAATTTTGCTCTCCAATGCGTCCATCAGAGTGTGAATGTGTGAATGTTTTTAGATTGCACTTGAGTATAGAAGTGTTTGTATGAGTAGGTGTGAATAGGTGAATGAGGCATGTTGTATACAGTGTTTTGAGTCCTCAGAGAGAGTAGAAAAGCGCTATATAAGAATCAGTCCATTTATATAAGAATCAGTCCATTTACATGAGTCCAACACCACAAAGCAAAAGTGAAAACCAGCAAAACGATATTTCAAACCAATTATCACAGTGATTTTTCTTTAGAAACATAAGCAGGTAGAAACAGAAGCTGCAGCAGGACCTCTCATGAGTTTGGTCAGCTTTCACACAGCTTTCAGCTTCCATCACTCTGGACTTTTGGCTAGCTTAGTGTTTGCATGCCGTCTTGCTATCTTAGCATTAGCATGCTGTCTGTGCAGATGCTTGCAAAAAGCCAAAGTGATGTTAGCAGCATAATGCAGCTGTTTCTGTCCTGGAGGCAGCTTCCGCTTTACCATCGCTCACATCCTTTTTTGCAATAAAAATAAAAGTTGTCCATATACACTAGCATTTTCCTCCTCTGACAAATGAAGTCAAATCACCTAGTTGTAGTGTAACCAATAAGCAAGATTGATAGGCAAACAGCCTAACAATTCCAAGGAACTGTGCTTCTGGAACCGGTTCTTGATTTCCATCCCTAATAAACAGCGCTGGACTGGTTATCCGGCATACCGGGGATTTTCCCAGTGGGCCGACGTACTTTTAGGCCAATGAGTTGAATGCATTGGGACAATGAAAGATGTGCAACATCGGGCGCTGACAGTAGCCCATTTGTTCATTTTCATTAATGACACTTTTTTGCCCAATCAAATCTCATAACGCAACCGGGCGCTCCCCTATCTTCGCTGTGTGTTCACGCACCTTGTAGAACAGATTATTGTGTGGAAGATTATTGTTAGATTATTGTGTGGAAGAATGGCCGAAAAGGTGGAGCTCAAAAGCTAAAACAGAAAAAAAAAAGAAGAAACTAACAATAAATGTAGCAAAGTGTTTCAAATTAATGACATTAGCTTTTGGTGATGTTGCACTGTCAACAGTAGTACCAACAACAACTAGTAACCAGCCCTCACGGTCACAGGAGGCTGCTGTTTTTAGCACCAGATGTGGAGAAGTGTAGGAGGAGTGAAGCAGGGTTTTTTTGTGTGTGATTTGATTTCTTGAGCAAACATGATGGGCTGCCTGAAACAAAATTACCAGTCCCATTCTAGCCTTGCAAATAAATAAATAGGTTTCAGTTAGATTGCAGGGTTGCCGCACACCAGCCCCACAAGCACTGACAGCAGCCCATTCTTGCCCAATCAAATCTCTTAATGCAACCATCCCTGCCCCTACCTACCCTGTGTGCCTTATTGAAAAGTTTCATGTGGAAGAACTGGTTGATACAGGCAAACTCACAGTCATAAGAACCTTCTGTTGGTAGTACCAGCTGTGGGGAAGTGCAGGATGAGGGACAGCAGTCCCAATAACTTTAGTCCTCGGGCCCTAAAAGTTCAGAATGGAACTCAAATTCTAAACTACTTTCATCAGACACTGCCTATCGGCCTTGTTCTGAACCTGAAAAACTGTAAGACTATAGACGTAAAATAAAACCAAACCTTACTCACTGTGGTGCTTGAATACATGTAGTCCAGCAACTGAAGTTATACGTAAAAGGGTGTGAATTTTATATGAGGGTATCAACATAAATCTATTTGGCTAAATACACAAAATTAAGTAAGGATACTGGACAGTGTGGTATTACTCACAGGACTGTTTCCGAAAGTGGGTTCCTTGTTGTTACTCTTGTGAATACAGCAGGTATGGTCACAGGAGCAGCAGCATGCCATGGTGTCTTGCTGATTGCCCTCCCAAAGTTGCTTCTGAGTTTCATTTCCATTTCTGTTCATGTCTTCTTCCTGCTCATCCGGCCACAATCCTGTATCTACAGATACTGACTCTGGCTTACAATTTATAGCCATCTCAGGGATAGTCTCCTGTGATTTCCAATTATTAGACAGGTGAAAGAAAGAAGGAGATGAAGAGAAGAGCTCTTGATGTGTTGGTCTTTGTGTCATTCCTGGGCAACTCATGGACAAATTTGTTTTGTTTGGAACAGCATGAAGAGCCCCATATGATAAATTCTTGGTCAGAGTATTGCGCTGAATTTGCAGGTCTGTCCATGACTGGACAGCACGAAAGGGGCTGGAGGTGTCCAAAGGTAGAATGATAGGGAGACGAGTGCTTTTTGACTCAGGAGTGTATGGAACATCCTTTCTGTGGACAATATGAGAAGACAGATATGACGGCATTTGAACTGAAACAGAACGATTTGATGGTCTGACATTCGGGATTGCAGACTGGGATGTGGATGTCAGTGAGGAAGGTACATCCAAGGAGCCATTTGCAGCTCTTGAGGTCTGGCCTCTGTCTGTGTTCGCTGAGTATGACATCGGTAAAGGGATGGCATTGCCTGTGGAAGAAAATGAATCTACAGGAAGATTTCCAGGAGTTCCATCTGAGATTTCAAAGCTTCCTGACGCTTCAGGGGTTGGATTGGACAACTGGATGGGTTCTGCCCAATAGACTCGCCCTTCAGTATCAAGCTGCTGAAAAAAGTCATCTAAATCTATATTCTCATTGTCAGAGTCATCTACTGAGGTTTCAAAAACCAGATCTAAGTTCTCAATTGCAATGAGATTATTGGGTTTTACTTCATCTCCACTGTGTGCCTGTGCAACTTGATTGTGTAAGCGTATGTAACTCCCGGGTGATTCACTTTCTTTACCAGCAACGTGTTTTTGATAGAGTTTTCTAATATCGTTGTGTTTTGTCTTTGCTGACATGTCATCATGCACAGTAGAGGAGTTGACCAGTGTATCCATTTCTGACTGGCTTTCTACTTCAGAAGGTGAAGGTGCAGAACCTTCTGACAGATTAGCGGGAGTTTCTGTGTCTGAGATGTAAACGACAGCTTCTTGAGAAAGTTGGGGACCGTGTCCCTCACTTTTTTCCTGTTGTTTTTCATTCCTCTGAAATTTTTCCAACAGTATATCATTCATCTTGGCATTTGTACCATTTTGGATCTGACAGGATAGAGCAAGATCATTGTTATCATTGTGAGAATGCTGTCTGTTCTCTGGGGGTAAGACTGCACTATGCTGTCCAGAGACAACTTGCTCTGACTGGTCTGAAATTTCTCCTGAAGCTGGGTCTATGAGGTCATTTTGATGATGTGATTGTGATGACACATCAGGCTGACAAACTGGGATGTAAAGTTTATAAGAAAGGGAGGAAGGTGTGGGAAAACCTTCCTCTAATTTTGAGAAGTCCAAAACAGGTGGTGCTGATGGATTAGCTTTGTCCAAATGAAAAGAGAGCAAAGGGAGACTTTCATCCTCTTCCTTTTGTGTATCAGCAGTTGGCTTTGAAAAACTTATTCCATCAGAATCTAGAAAAAAAGATTTGTTTTTGTTGCTTTCGGGAGTTTGTGAGATTAACTTGAGTAATTTGGGAGAGACCAAAGTGGGTGGAGAACAGATCTCTCTGTTAGCAGAGTGAGGTAAAGGAGGAGAAGTGGGATGCTGAGACGATATAGGACCAGAAGAAAAACTTTTTATTGAAGCGGGTGGAGACTGATCCGGATTTGGTACTGTTTCAGTGTTTGCAATTTGCAGGTCACAACTTGAGAGAGGCAGTGAGGCAGAAGCTATGGAAGAGCTCGAGTCTATAGTAGAATCTGGTGAAGGGCAGGGTGAGGAAGGGAGATATTTATTAAAACCACAAGAGGTCATTGTTGAGGCAGGGATGGGAGATTTGTCAGTATGAGGAGAAAAAGCAGAAGACTCTGGTTTCTCACTGTCCTGATTGTCACCACTCATTTCTGAAAACCCTGAGCGAGCCTGAAATCAAACAGGAAATACAGTCAAACATCTGAACATTCAAATGCTCTAAATATCCTAAATAGCAACTTAGTATACTCTACGATCTAGTGTCAGTGTTATGAATTAGGGTAGTGCGCTGCATTTCAATAAACTTGACAGACTGTGAGAAAAGTGAGACTGCATTGGCAAGAGAAGAGACCTTGATGATTTCAGATCCTGGTGATGCCAAATGAGGGACCAGTGGTATAAAGGGTTCTTCTAGAAAGCCACTGCTGTCTGACTGGCAGCTGTTGGTCCGCATTACACCTCTCACTGCTCAAACAAATGAAGGAGGAATGAGAAGACAAAGAGAAAGAGGACATGGAATTATATCCACAACTTATCAAAATCTCTGGTATTTGTCTCAACGCTGGAATTTAAAAAGTTTTGAAAACATGTTGTGGGAAATCTGTTTTTTATTCCAAACTTTCTAGAGGTCTATTGTTCCCAGGCCAGCTAATAAAAACAATCTCTCCAGCATGTCCAGTGCCTGCCCCAGGATCAGACACCCTTCAGAGAAAGACATTTGCATACATAGTCTCATTCTTTCCATCAGCTCCCACAGCTCAGGGTCATAGGATGAACCGAGATCAGTCAACTCTTGCTAGTTGAATTGCTGCGATAATTGTATGGAGCTGAATATAATGGATTTAATTGTTTTTAACCCTTGTTCATTGTAGCTTTTTGTGTGTTTTTTGTGTGCACTGTTTTTTATAAGATTGTGACCTCACAAACTTTGAGTTTTTTGCAGGTTTCCTCCAGATTGGTCGAATCCATGTATATCCATGATATTTGGTACTTTGAACATATGTGCATGTCAAAACCCCCGGTCCCCAACAGCTTTTCCCTTGCAGCAAATGACAGCAGCAACATTATTCTCTTGCGCCTTGTGGAGAGACCCTTAGCTTTGCTTGGCCTTGTGTCTGTGAGCTGGTTTCTTGCTAGTAGTTCTTGTGCTTAACTTACTCATTGTGTATATACACAGATCACTGAAACGTAAGAGCTGAACTGCTTTTTTGCTCTGAACACTTGTTCTCCTGTTGTTCATCTAGGGAGTTAGGTTTAGCATATGCCTTCAGTTTGTTTAGTTTTTTGCTTGTTTTTTTGTCACATAGGAATAAGGTAGCACAGCTCCTTGAAAGATAGCCGCTTTTGATTGTTGTTTTGGCATTGGTTCATCCTGGAGTCAGTTACTGGTATTGCTTGTGACCAAGTATGTATTAATAAACAATGTCTTTGACAGAAAATTACTGGTTAGACTCCACCTGTTTTGTGACCACAGTAGGGACTCTCTTTGAAGTTTATACATTCCCAGTGATGTGCAAGATGTCCTACTTATCCTTGGTCTTTGCTTCCTTCCAGGAAGGCATTTTAGTGCGAATCGGGAGATTCTCAAAGTATTCCCTTCACTGCCCTACCTTATATAAATGCCCTTAAGCTAAACATAATGTTTATTATAGACAAACTGAAAGAATCACAAAGGTTCAACAATAAAGACGAGACTCTGTACTCTCAGGATTTAGATTAGGCAAGCTGTTCCTCCCAATCACATCCCTCCAGTAGTCCAATCACACCGAAGTCGCCCAGTTTGACAATGGATGCCCCAGACCACTTTGATCTTGTAGTAGAAAATGAAAAACAGGAACTTTTCTGTCATTTAATTGTTTATTGCTTAATTACTTTGTGTAGTATGAATGGCCATAGGGTGAATTTTTATCAGTAGGAAATGCTGTGAAACCTAGCAGATCAAACATGTTAAGAAATATTATTATTATTATTATTATTATTATTATTATTATTATTATTATTATTATTATTATTATTATTATTATTAATGCTCAATACTGAACTGAGACTTATTTTTATGCATTTACTACTAAGCTTAAATCCAAGCTCTCCCATCTATCCTGCTCTCAAACCCTTGCTGTTTTAGTCAGATGTAGTCCAGTTTATTGTCCAGTGAGCAGACCACACAGTGGGAATTTAGGGACTGCTGCATCTTTGTTTTTACAGAGATGCAGCATGCAGCATTTTACAGAAGCATGGCTCAGTGACAGAGCTCCAGACACCACCATTCAGCTACACGGGCTCATTTCATTTCGTGCAGACAGAAATGCAGCTCTGTGCGGTAAGACTCCTGGTGGTGGCTTGTGTGTCTACATAAACTTGGAATGGTGCAAGAACTCTGTGCTTGTTTCTTACTACTGCTCTTTGTTGGTAGAGTTTAGGACTGTTAGATGCAGACCTTTTTAACTTTCCTCAGGAATTCACTGCGGTGTTCATTACAGCAGTGTAAATGCCACCCAGCACTAACGCTAAGGGGGCGAGCTGCAGAACTCACACCCGATGGACTGTTTATTATCGCCAGAGATTTCAACCACTCAAATCTCAAGTCACTGCTTCTGAAATTGCATCAACACGTGGACTTTGCGGTGAGGGGAAAAAATGGGCTGGATCTTGTTTATACAAACATTTCAGCATGTAGAGAGCAAAGTCTCGCCCCCACCTCAGATACTCAGACCACTTGTTATGCTATTTACAGCATGCAGACCGCTCGTCAGACGCTGGAAACCAGTTCTGAACAGATGAAACTTGGCCTGCAGGAGCTCTCTCTGCTTTTCAGGACTGTTTTGAGCACAGTGACTGGGACATGTTCAGGGAAGCTCTATGAAATGGCGACTGCACCAACTTGAAGGAGAACACATCATCTGTGTGCTCAGCCCAATGCTGTTCACTCTACTGACTCACGACTGTGCAGCGATGCACAGTTCAAACCACATCATCAAGTTCACCAATGACATGACTGTGGTGGGTCTCATCAGCAAGAATGACGAGTCAGCATACAGAAAGGAGGTGCAACAGCTAACGGACTGGTGTAGAGTCAACAACCTGTCTCTGAATGTGGACAAAAGAGATAATTGTTGACTTTAGGAGAGCATGGAGAGATCACTGTCCACTGAACATCGATGGATCCTCTGTGGAGGTGGTCAAGAGCACCAAATTCCTTGGTGTCCACCTGGCGGAGAACCTCTCCTGGTCCCTCAATACCAGCTCCATGACTAAGAAGGCCCAACAGCATCTCTACTTCTTGCAGAAGCTGAGAAAAGCCCATCTCCCTCCATCCATTCTCACTATGTTCTACAGAGGGACTATCGAGAGCATCCTGAGCAGCAGCATCACTGTCTGGTATGGTAACTGCACCGTATCCGATCGCAATACCCTACAACAGACAGTGAGAACAGCTGAGAAGATCGTTGGAGCCTCTCTTCCCTCCATCACAGACACTTATGGCACCCACTGCATCTGCAAAGCCACCAGCATTGTGGAGGACCCCACATACCCCTCACATACACTCTTCATCTTGCTGCCTTCAGGCAAGAGGTACCGGACCATTCGGGCCCTCACTGCCAGACTGTGAAACAGTTTCTTTCCCCAAGCCGCCAGACTCCTGAACACTCAGTGACTGGACCGACACACACACACCTTCATACACCAAGTTACTTTTTGCACATTTCTATTGCACTATTGTGTCAGCACTGTCTTGTCTCTGTATTGTTCTGTTCTGTCTACTGTTGCACTGTCTTTGTTTTGTTTTTGTGCAATCTTTGCACATTGCACTTTATGTAGCACCATGGTCTTGGAGTAACGTCGTCTCTGTACTGTACCACTATGCATGGTTGGAATGACAATAAAGCCACTTGACTTAACTTAATGGGAGAACATACATGAGGTTTAAGCCTTGGACAAGTTTGAAACATTATGTCCTCCACAATAAAAGTGGCTGAAAATAAACACCGGTATCACTTCATCCAGTTCCTAATTTTATAAATTCTGCACTCCGCTTTGCAGTCTCCAATATCATTGAGCTGCAGCCAGATGCTGCTCATTTTACATTTTTCACTCAGTTCTCCACTTTTTTCTTGACATGCTTGCATTTAAATCCGGCTCCCCGTCTCTTTGTGCACCTGGCCTGTACCACTACACTTGCTGTCTTCGGAAGGTCTGCCTTGGCATATGAAATTATCTCGTGGGCCGGATATGATTGTATCACAGATAAAGCAGGTCAAGTCCAAGGAATTTTTTTTGGTTGTGCAAAGATCTTGTAGAAGTTCCTCTTAGTGCTGCTTAGTGCTTGTTTAATCTTTAGACCATTGAAAATGTAGTAAGTCTAATAGCTTTTCCAGGAAGAAAAAAGCATGAAAGTTAAGTTGGAAACTGAAACAACCCATGTAGCATTTTTTTTTTTTTTTTTTTTTTTTTGCCTGTCCCGTTTGGCTCTTTTGCCATCAGAATTGTTGTCTAAAGGCAAAGAAAGATGCCTAACGGATTTACTTTACCAAATTGACCATCCCAGCCTTGCCATAATGGTCCATTTGATTCACCTTTTATTGTTTATTTTATTTTCACTTGCTGTATACGGGACAGACTTGACTGGAGAAAGAAGGAGAGAAAGAAAGAGGGAAAGAGAAACAGCTGAGAAGAGGGACGGGGGAGAAGGGCAAAAAACAAAAACCAACAGAATGAGCAGAAAAAATAAATAAATAAATAAAAAAAACAAAAAAAGGAAAAAAAATGCATATATCGATCACCTGGATCACCTGTTGAGAAAGAAAAAAGAAAACAAGCAAAAAGGAACAAGAGTAATAGAATAAACAACATCACAATGATATATGGGAATATGACAGTAAATATTAAATATTAAACATTATTGTGCAGCACATAAGATCAACAGAACACAGTGTGCTTTGAGGTAGGAGCCAAAAAGGGTGTAGTTTGTGGGTGTGATCACCCGTGTGTACACCTGT
Source organism: Rhamphochromis longiceps (assembly GCF_057381845.1). Lineage (NCBI taxonomy): Eukaryota > Metazoa > Chordata > Actinopteri > Cichliformes > Cichlidae > Rhamphochromis > Rhamphochromis longiceps. The sequence goes on from NC_140565.1 coordinate 514,578, forward strand.
GAGCATGGACGCGCTTGGTTTTTTAAAAGGTTCCTTCATGTAATGATCTGCTAGAGGGTGTGGGGGGGCCACAGCCCCGTCCTCCAGGGCATGAAGCAGGTATGGAGGAGATCAAAACTCCAGACATCCAGAGGCCCCCAGAACACAAGAGACCAAGGAAGACCAACAGAGGGGCAGCCGTGCCACTGTCCCAGAAAGAGCTGAGGAGAGTCCCAGATGAGGGTTTACCCAGCAGCCGCGGAGCAGAAGCCAGGGGGAGTTGCAGTGACGCGCCCGTGTGCTCCGCCGGCAGCCAGCTGTGCCTGAGTGACCGAGCCCCAGGCCGAGAGGCCGGGGGCACCCCACCTCCGAAGTGGCCTGAGCGAGCCCCAGGCTCCAGGCCCCGATAAGCGGCCGCCAAGGAGTGAGCCGGTGTGTACCTGGACGCCCATCCCCAGACACAAAGAACCACCAACGCACCGATGTCTGAGGGGGTCCGCCACTGGCAGGGGAAGTGGTGGTGGGGGGAGATAGGCCTCCAAACCTTGGAGGGCCTGAGATGTCCCCAGAGAGGTGGCGTCTGATACCCAACCTGACATATAGACACAGACATACAGGCACACACAGACACAAACATCCATTCCCACCCTCATGCTCTCATATGCACTTACTCCACACTCAACCAACGTGGAGACAGACATAAAGAGACGCTGTACACACGATCACACTCCCCAAGCGTACTCTACGAACCGGGTCTAGGTACCCTTGCCCCTGGAGGGGGGAACTGCACCCAGACCCAGGTGGTGTTACCCTTTTCCCTGCGGTGGGGAGAGGCAGACCGCCCCGACTCCGCAGCAGCAGGGAGGCCCCACACTCCAGACCGCAGTCGGACGGCCAACTCCTCCTCCTAGCCCCCCCGCTCCAGCAGGTCGCAGAGAACGGGCGTGAGAGAAGACTCCAAACCTCCCTCCACCCGCTCATTGTAGTGTTGATGCATGTGTGTTCTAAGGTGCATTTAAAACCCAGGAGGGCATGGAGCTACCTGCCAGAGAGCAGCAGGTAAGCGCATGGTCCCTCCTGCTAGCCCTCAATGTCTACGTGTATTTAAAATTGAGAGGTGGGCAACGACGTCAGGGGTGAGGTGTACACCCTGATGGTAACTTGGATTCCGTGTAGCGTGCCCACCCCCAAGATCCTATATGTATGTGTTATGAGAGTGTGAGTAATGTGAATGTCTAAGTTGTGGGATAAAATTGAGGCAGAGGCAGCCAGAAGGGGACAGAGGGGGGGTAGCCTCCTCTGCACCCTGGTGACATACCCCTACTCCAAGGCCCTGCATGTATGGGTGGTTGTGGTGGAGCGGGAAGAGGGAGGCAGCTGGAGATGGGGAGGGAAGGAAGGGAGGGGCAAGTGACCCCTCCCTGGGGCCAGCTCCCCCGCTGACCCCAGTTGGCACTCCCACACTCCGCGACCCGCCAGGGAAAGGGGGCCCAGGCCCATCCAGACCGGGGACCAGTGCAGCAGCGCCTCCCGGCCCCACAGAGCCCGGGACAGTCCACCCAACCCCACCACAGAGAAAACTGCACCCACCCCACCATCCATTCATCTTCCAGACTACATAAGACAATAAACGCCCAGGCTGAGATCTTCCTCCACCTCTCCTGTATCTCCCCCTCCTGCAGAGGCAGCTCCTGAGGAGAGGAAAGCTCCTGCAAGATGTGACAATCTCCCCCACCAGTTGAAGAGCCCCCCAGGTGGCTCGATGCACCGGCGGCACCCCGCGCCAGGGCTGGGCCCCCATGCACCCGCCCGCCCACAACCCCGGCAACACACCAACCAGGACCCAAGCCCCCGAGGACCGGCCAGGGCCCCAGCCCAGAGACGGAGCGCCCCCAGAACCTCACGCCCATCCCGGACCCACCCAGGGGCAGCCAGGCTACCAGGTCAGTAACCCACGTCCGTCAGCACAGACCCTCCCCTAGCCCCGCTGCACGCAGCCACGAGGAAACAGTCACCTGAGAGCCAACAGAGCCCCTAACCGGACATGACCGCTACCCCGGGTTGAGCCCCCCAAGGAAGATGCCTCCGGGGAACCCCCCGACGCCCTAAGCCTGTCCCTACCCCTACACCAATCACAACAGTGAAGGCGGGACCAAACTATGACCCCCCCCACCCCCACTAGGTGATGGAGCTGATCAAAGGAGCCCAGAGCAATTGATCTGATGTGGTGGCAGAGGCTGTATCAAGACTAATGTAATCTAATAGATAATTTCTATATTGGTTAGAATTAAGATTATTTTTATTTTTCCAGTTCATGAGGACTGTTTTCTTGGCTATGCATAGGGCAGTGAAAACCATATGGGCGATATTCTTTTCTGAAGTGACATTATCTAAGCTGCCCAACAAACACACTAAGGGGGAAGTTGGAATGTTACATTTCAGACACTTTGATAAGTCTTCACATATCTCACGCCAAAACTTCTGAACTGGTGGACAGAACCAAAGAGCGTGGATATAATTGTCTGGTGAATTGGTTTGGCAGTGTGAGCAGTTGTTGGTAGACGTAAAGCCCATCTTGAACATCCGATGACCTGTATAGTGCACTCTAACCCATGTAGCATTTACCATATAGGTCTATAAATGGACAACATCTCAAGCTCTTCAGTGTAGGTTCAAGTATAAGTCAAGTGTATTTGAAGTATAGTATGGTCAAGTGTATGCTTTTTAAGCAAAAGCTTAATTAGATGTACCTAAAACACAACTGTGTAAATATTAAACATGCTCTGGTCTCTGCACTTGAGGGTGCAAGAGAGCAATGCAATAAAATTCCCTCAATCACATATTAATGCTGCAATTACAACATGATGTAATACTTGGTTTGACAGCAATGATCCAAATATGAAAATGACCAAAGCCTGTAACGACTTTGCATCTCTGGATCATGGTAGACTCTTCCATGATGGTAAAACTGCATGCAAATAATGTAATTGTGCTCTGTTTATGTCCATGAATTACATACCTACAAAGAATCCCAGATGTTTCATGTATGAGGAAGTTTTTATCCTTTTATAATTGGGACTGAATAAAAAATAGTGAGTGAATAAAAAACAGCAAAGAATGAGAAGGTATGCAGAGATTTAACAGATCATGTAGCACCTGAATGAAGCATCCACTTTGTCCTCTTTCCATGTTACTTCTATGAAGAGAAAACTTTGCTGATATTTCTTTAATTGCTACAGTCTTGTTACTTTGTAATTGTACAGTTTTACTAACCAAAGTTTTCTGCTCCTCCCACGTAGCTCACTGCAACACTGCTTTCATCAAAGCTCTGTATCTAGAATGAGATATGAAATATAATGTGTATGATTAGTAAAACTCACAGGAAGTCAACACAGAAGGAAAAATATTAGATATACAGGGTGGGCCATTTATACGGATACACCGTAATAACATGGGAATGGTTGGTGATGTTAAAGTCCTGTTTGTGGCACATTAGTAGATGCGAGGGGGCAAACTCCTCAAGGTGGGTGGTGACCATGGTGACCATTTAGAAGTCGGCCATCTTGGATACAATAGGAAGAGGGCCATGTGACACATCAAACTTATTGGTAATGTCACAAGAAAAACAATGGTGTGAAAAACCTAATTAAATTGCACAACACTTTTTTAAGCAATTATTTAAAAAAAATACCAGATGTAGCATAAATGATACAAATGAAATATATGGAAATTAATATGTAATTAATTTTGTAAACAAAATTGTTCACTAAACTCTCTATTTTAAAAAAAACTGTCCATTGTTTTCATATTTCAGGTTTTAAGGGCTTCTCTGTTCTATAACAGACTTCAACTTGCCTCCTCCATTTCAAACGATTCCCTGATCTGTCCTTGGCTCTTCTTCCTCTGTAAGAAAGATTTAGCTGCCAAGGGGTGACCTTCTCTCAGGGGTGCATTGTTTCCTGAGGGGTGCAGCGCTCCCTCCTGGGATAGTAAATAAACCAAGGGATGTTGGGATTGAAGGTCTGGATCATTTCCTTGTTCCTCTGCCAAAGTACTCAGAGACGCAGTCTCTAGAGAGCCTGGTTTAACTCTTTTTAAGCAGACGTTTTTGTCTCTAGGGCTGGATGTGGGTTGCTGTGACTCAGATGCAGGAACACAGTTGGCAGCAGGTATAGTCAGGCCATGGGTTTTATTCCTGTGTATTTGGCCAAGTGACTTTTTTGATGCTCGTCTGAACAGCATGCTCATGCGCCTTCTCCTCTCCTGGGCCTCAGGAGGCAGGTCTTTTCCTTGTGTTGCTTTCAGTGGAGAGGAGGAAGATCCTATAAAGCTGGAGAATGCTGTAGTGACCTGCTGTAGAACCTCAAGTTGTCTAAACCGATCTGAGATAGGAAGAAAAAAAGTCTTGTTTTCAGAAATATGGACTTGATTATACAACGTACAGCATCACGAAAACAATGTCTCTCCATTGTTTGTGTATTTGTAGCACAGATTTAGTATTCCTTGTGTGTGCTGAAGTCTGATGCCTTCAAAATACTTTTGAAAACAGGCTTTTGTTTGTTTTTTCACTTCTATCAACAATCTGAGTTTGATGGGGGCTTGACTGTGAACCAGATCTCATCAGCCTCCATTAGTGTGGACCTCACTGATGATAGTATGAAAGCAAATATTTGTCACCAGATGTCAATATTTTATATAAGAAACAAGGAATCAGTTGGACTCACTGCTGACGTCTGGGTTCTCCAGGTCCAGACGGTTTTTCTGAGCCTCTAGAAACACTTGGAGATTTATTCCTCTTGCATGAGACTGATAATTAATGAATCGTGCCGGAATGCGTCCAGAGAGGTCAGGCTCATCACAGCCAAAGCCCAGGTCCAAGAGAATCTCTTCTGGGTCGTCGTTCCATAGGTTAAGTACATCCATCACACTGCAAGTATGAGAAGGTATAATTGCTCAGAACCAATTCAAATAGTTCCAGTTGTATAGTTCTGTTGTGTGTCGGTCAGTGTTTAACCTGAGTGGTCCAGAGTGACCTGAAGTTGCTGAGCTAAAGCTGTTCCACCTACTAAGGGCTGGACCTGAGCTGCTCCACCTGTATGATACAATCAAAGCACGAGGTTTTATTTGATTTAATGCATTTATATATAAATCGAGGATACTTAACAGTATTTTAAAATATTAGATTTGAACTTATAAACTAGTTTCATGATTTCAATTTGCCATGAAACGGCTGTGTGCAGGCAGGAGAGTCCCAAACACAAACTGACTGAGGCAGAAACGCAGCTTTATTTGCGGACACAAGGAAGTACGAAACTAAACTAGACTGGGTAGCTCTAAGAAATAATGCCTACGAGGAAACACTGGGACCACACAGCATGAGGGAGGGCACGACACAGGACTGAGGCAAGCGCTGACCTAAATACACAGAGGGATAACAAGGAGGTGAGAACACACGAGGAACACAGCTGACATGAAAAACATAACGAGACAGGGGAGGCTGGACTGAACAGAATGACATGAAAACACAGCACCTTCAAAATAAAACAGGAAACATGATGTGGGAGTGGAGGAGAGCACGAGAGAGAGCACGGACATGACGCGCTGCAGAAACATGGAAAACATGACAGAGTAAAACACAAAGGGAAACACGACACAAGAACTCACACCACAATAAAAACAGACACACACACGTCGCTGTGTCCTCAGTTCAAAAGCCACCGTTTGTGTCGAATCTTTACTTTGAACATGTGAGAATAGTATAACAAGAACAACACGAGAGGAAAAAGTGACAAACAATCAAAGCAGAACAAAAGGAAAACAAACAATAATAATAAATAACTTACATGCAGGAAGAAGCCTATGCTTATTTAATCCCACCCCCCTTGCCACTATAACTCATAGTCTGCACTTTACTTCCTGTTTATGCTCAGTCCATCACAAATTCTTCATTAATATTCTTTCTTTCTTTATTATTTTTATAACCCCATTAACACATTAAAAAATGTACAAATTTACACATACATATGTATATACTTATATAAACGCACCCACACACACATATACACATTGCTGTTGTGAAAATGGTGATCAAAGCCCCGCCTCCTCCTCGTGCTTTGCAAAAACCACATTCAGGTCCTGCTGGGACGTCTGTCTCCACACAGAGCTGCAATCACTTTTTAGATACAGATACAGGGATGTTCCCTTTTAGAAAACAGAGCATTGTCAACAAGCAGGTTGTTTATTGCTTTATACATAATGTGTGCAGTGAGAAAATGAACCCGATCTGTGAATTTTAGTATTTTTGATTTTAATAGGGGATTTGTATGATCTCTGTGACCAGTTTTATGGATTATCCTTATGGCCCTTTTTTGCAATATGAAGGTTGATGATAGCGAACATTTATAAGCTTTGCCCCAAACCTCTGCACAGTAATGCAGAGATGGTGAAAGCAATGAACAATAGAGACTCTGGAGTGACTTGTGGTCCAGAATGTCTCTTACTTTACTTAATATTGAAACGTTATGTAAATTATTTATATGAGACTTCCATCTTATTTTATCATCTATTATCACACCAAGAAACTTGTATTTCAGAACTCTTTCAGTCTCCACACCATGAATCAGCAGTTTTACATATTTAGTGACAGTTTGTTTATGTCAAACCTCTTTTTAATTTTGCACATTTCTGAGTCGATCATATCCAGCAGGTCCTTTGGATTCCCTCCCAGAACAAAAAATACTTACAAATAATGCTAATTTTAATATATCAGATACCTTACAAATATAATTTATAATAAATTATTATAGATAATGAACATTTTTTGACCCAGTACAGAGCCTTGTGGAACACCGCATGTGATGTCCAAGCATGATGAAGAATAGTCACCCAGCTTCAAAAATTGTTTCCTGTCACCCAGTGCAGTACAATCCCCCTGATCCCGTACTATTTACCGTTTATTGATTAAGACATGACTGATTGTGTCAATCCAGCTGCATACTGTTTCTGATCTATAGCATTTGTAATCTCCTCGATTGACTCAGTTAATGCCAGTGATATTAATCTTTCAATCTGAATCCGTACCAACTGTCAGAGTAATTTATATTTACAGTAACTAAGAATCATCACTGATGATTAGTGGATTAGTGGATCTGCGAAAGCCTATTAACACACTATGATGAACATGGATTTTAGAACAGCATATATTAAATAGACAGACACACCACTTAACCTTTGAATTCAGGTGTTTTCTCCCCCATTGCCATGGGTCTATGAAACCAACCACCAAGCAGTGTGCCTTTAAAACATTTGTGACAGAATGACTTATTGGAGTTTGTTAAACGATACCAAGTGTATACAATTTGTAAGAAATGAGTATAAAAACTACTGTGAACAAAATGATAATCAAGAGGTGTCCCCAAGTGTTACATGGGATGCATCCAAAGCGGTAATGAGAGGAAAATTGATCATGTGGTCCTCGTACAAAAAGAAAGAGAAACAAAGGCAAATTAATGAGTTACTACTTACATTAAAGAATTTAGAGACTAAACACGCCACTGTTGAAGACTCTCAAACATTGGAAGAGATAAATTTAACAAAACGTAAATTAAATGATATATATGACAAACAAGAAGAATTAAAGGCCAGATTTGTTAAGCAAAAGTATTATGATTACGGCCCTAGAGCAAAGAAACTATTAGCCTGGAGAATTAAAAAACAACAAGAAGAAAGAGGAATTTACAGTATAAAAGATGATGAGACACAAAAAATGTGTTACACTGCTAAAGAAATACAAAACTCATTTGAAAACTATTATAAAAACTTATATTCAGAGACACAAAAGGCTGACCCTCTAAACATTCAGAAATTTTTGCACTCTCTGGATTTACCTAATATTGGACGGGAACAAAACAAAAGACTAATGCAACAAATTACTAAACAAGAACTGGATAAAGCCATTGCGAAAACAAAAACAAATAAGATGCCGGGTATGGACGGATTTACATCAGAATATTATAAAACCTTTAGAGAGTTATTATCATCACTATTATTAAAATGTTTTAACTATGTGTTGGAGGGGGGGGAGTCACCAGCATCCTGGAGACAGGCAATCATTTCAGTAACTCCAAAGGTGGGCAAGGACAAAAGGGAATGCAGCTCATATCGACCAATTTCAATTCTGAATATGGATTATAGATTATTCACCTCAATAATAGCAGAAAGGCTTAAAAATATTATACCAGAAATTATTGACGAAGATCAGACAGGATTTCTCAAAAACAGACAGATACAAGACAGTATAAGACGTGCCTTACATTTAATGGATTATATGAATAAATCCCAAACGGAATCAATTGCACTAAGCCTTGATGCAGAAAAGGCGTTTGACTCCGTCCAGTGGGATTATTTATTTTTGGTTATGGAACGGTTTGGTTTCGGAGACCCTTTTATTCAGCTGATTAAAAATTTATATTATTCACCTTCAGCAAGAATAAAAATAAATGGGAGCTTAACTGGAGTAGTGGCCTTGCAGAGGGGATGCAGGCAGGGATGTCCGCTTAGCCCACCCCTGTTTGCTCTATTTATTGAACCACTGGCGCAAGCTATTAGAGAGGATGAACAAATTAAAGGGATATGGATACGGAATATAAAATGGGATTATATGCAGATGATGTTTTGCTGACCCTCACAGACCCAGAAGGAAGCTTACCTAAGTTATGGTTAAAGATGGAAACGTTTGGAGAACTTTCTGGATATAAAATAAATATACAAAAAACACAGGTGATCACATACAATTACGTACCCACAACAAAGATCAAAAGTATGTCTAAATTTAATTGGAATAATAAAATAATTAAATATTTAGGTATTAAGATTCCCAAAACACTGACAGAAATCTATGAAATAAACTACTCACCAATTACAAGGGAATTGAAAGAAAATATTCAAAGGTGGAACCTACTGCCACTTGATCTGTATAATAGGATTGACCTGATTAAAATGAATATACTTCCACCATTGCTTTTCCTTTTTCAATCTATATCGGTACACATACCAGCTAAACAATTTGCGTTATGGAACAGAATGATTTCGGGATTTATATGGAAGGGCCGCAAACCAAGAGTTAGATATATAACCTTGCAACTACCTAAGGAAAGAGGTGGACTCTCCCTCCCAAACTTAGAAAGTTATTTTAAAGCAGCACAATTAAGATATTTAATTTATTGGTGTGATCCAACGTATGAAGCAAAATGGAAATATTTAGAGGTGACACAATTAAAATTACCACTACAGACAATATTAGGAGATAAAAAATTATATTTGGAACAGAAAAATAATTTAAATGAATGGACTAAAACTCCTTTAAAGATATGGTTTGATGAGTGTGAAAGTCTTAAACTAGGAACTGGTCTCAAACAACTCAGATGGGTCTCACATGATAAGGAATTTATCCCTGCACAAATAGATAGACGTTATACAATTTGGTTAACAAGGGTAAAAAAAAATCTATGGCTTCCAAAACTATGGCAATGAATTTGCTCAGCTCGTAACATAAGAAAACTCTAGAAATAAATGAAAAAATAATATCGAACGAGTGCGCTGATATGTCTCGATCAGCTAGCAACCGGAATCCTCTGATTTTTAGCATAAACGGGGGAGGAGATAGCTCAGTAGGTAGAGCGTTCACACCACGATCAATGGCTACCCTGAGATACCCCTGAGCAAGGCACCGTCCCCACACACTGCTCCCCGGGGGCTGGATTGGTGGCTGCCTCACTGAGTGAATGGGTTAAATGCACAGTGTCATTTCCCTACAGGGGATTAATCAAGTATACAAAAAATTACAATAAAATAGAAGTACAGCAGAGCACTGTATGTGAGATAAGATACTGTAACTTATTGCTGTTTAAAAGAGAGTATAAAGTTTAATAAGTCATTTTATTATGAAACCTTTTTCTGTTGAAGAGCTTTTATTTGCATATGCTGTCAGTTATACTTTGTAGAAAGGAAATCAGAATCTGCAAAACTTGATTGGACAGGTTCAAATCTGAATTAGCGACGATGGTGCAGCTCTAGTTTAAAAAGATTTCATAGATGAAGTCATTCAGTTACATATTCATTAGTAACCAGGTGGTTTGAAGTTGAGAGCCAGAGACAATGACACCTGTCATGTGTGGATTATTGCATTATATTTAATGGCCTAGCTTCTTTCTTACCGATGTTAAATGAAGTGACCTGTAGCTCATCAGAGTGACCAGCTTTTTATCTCGTATCTCCTTCTATATATGTGCGCATGCAACCCAAACCAGAAATCCCATTATATTCTTTAAAGGCTCAAACGCTATGATAGATACCTACATTTAGTGTTATTTTATTTATTATGCTTATTTGTAAACATTCAAGTTACATTAGAGTACAGTGTTTGGGTATTTCAACCATATTAGATCTGATATTTTAAGCTGCCAAAAGCACACAATCTTTCCAGACCTGCTAATCAAGACTAAAAAAAGAGAAAGAAAAGAGAAAAGACACGTTTAATTGTGCACTCACATCTTCTGCTGGTCTTTGGTGATCACTGCCCGATTGAGCCTGTTGTCTTTGACCCCTTTGCTCTTGGCTGATTCATATTTATTGTACAGCTGTCAAGCATCCTAATAGCTTTTCCATGATCCTTTTACTTTCTATGCAAACTATGTGCTTTGCAGAGGGGGAGCGTGAGCTCATTTGCCTAGTAAATATTACTTGTAGTTGTGCAACTATATTTGTAGTTTTAGGCGCTGGTATCACTGTAACATGTTTTATTAATTCTAATGAAGCACAGTTTTGAAGTGGCACTCACTCACCACTTAGCTCTGCTTAATATAAGGATGTGTAATATCTTATAGTCTGCTTCAACTGAAAGTTATGTAATATGTGTTTGTAGCAGCCTCTCCCTGGCGCTGAGTTAAACCCTGAAAGTCTTTGCTTCTTTCTTTTTTTTTAATTTAATAGTTTTATAGTTTTTAGCAGGTTATAGATCCATCCATCCATTCTCCTTGTCAGGGCTGAGGGGGGCTGGAGCCTGTCCCAGCTAGCATTGGGCGAGAGGCGGGGTACACCCTGCACAGGCTGGCCTAACACAGCGAGACAGACAACCATGCACACCTATGGGCAATTTAGATTCAACACTGCATGTCTTTGGACTGTGGAAGACCCACACATGGGGAGAACATGCAAACTCCACACAGAAACAGCCGGACTCAGAGCCTTCTTGCTGTGAGGCAGCAGAGCTAATTACCATGCCACCATGTCGGTTATAGTCAGATTTGGAAACTCCTCTGAACTATAATAAACATCTTACTGTTGCTATTGTGCACCCTAACATATTGTTCATTGAGAAATTCAATGTTGGCACATACCTCGATTAATTCCCACCTTAAATTTCACCATATTAAATTTGATCCAACCTCTAAAAGCATCATCAATAGTTAGTCCTTGATTTAAAACGATCAGCACTTTCATATTCAAACCACCTTCACTGATAACAACAAACTCATCCGTCTATGCTGGTTGATTATGAGCTATTCTTCTGTAAATACATTTAAGTGGAGCTCTGTGCTGTGTCACAACAGACTCCCTCTGTACTGCTGTCTGTGTGGTTCTGTATGACTGACAGAAACATGGTGAAGAAGAGCGATCTCCTTACCGCAGAAACTCCTGGACCGTCTTCACTCCTTGTTTGGCGTATAAAGACGCTGCGGGGAAGAAAGGTCGTGTTAGCCAAACAGCAAAGCAAATGGAGCATGTGGAGCTATAATGACAGAAACACAGACAGAAACATCAGGAAGGCAGAAACAACACATTTGCTGCTCGTTGAAAGTCGGTACAACCTGTAAAGGTCTGCTGTCAAAGTCCCTGAGCTATATTAGGAAAGTGTTTCTCTGTCCCTCACCCTCCCACCCTTTTTTCTTCTGGAGGATGTTTAAGCTTTGGCACTTGCCCCTGCCTCCCTCTCCCAGACTGGGAGTCCAGAAACAGTCATTTCCATGTGTGTGCTTTGTTGTAATGCTCAGGCCAAAGGTGGTCTGTAGCTCTGTGATCATTATGTCCTCAGCTTCGTTGCTTTGAAGCCTCAGTAAACCCGTTCATGGTGATTTTATGAGCTTAGTTGTTTGTTTAATGTTATACTGAATAAACCATGTTGATGATGATAATTATACGAGTAAGCCAACTTCCTGACCTTTGATTGACAGGTCATCAGCAAATGAGCCACAGACCAAGACAGCAGTGCAAACACACATAGTAAAAAGAAAGTACAGGACATGGGTTTAAAAATCAGTGTGTAATAGAAAACCATGTGTGCAGTCTTACCTCACATGGGCAACAACACGCTACATATTCCACCGTGTCATTGTTTATCTAACACACATGAAGCCAAAAAGCAGTGTGTGAAAAAAGTCAATACATGATGATGATGATGTCATTCCTATAGCTTCTCTCAGGTTTCCTCATTTTAAGACTTGGCAGCAAATAAATGACCCTTTTTATATCCTGGTACATCAAATGTCAGATTGGTTTGTGATGACTGTAGTTCATGTTTGTGACTAAACTTGAAAACGGTGAAATCTGTACTCGAAGAAGTCTGTCCTGATTTCTATGAGCTAAACACTGAGATAGTTGTGGTGAAGTGTCAACACAGCAACTCTGTCCTCAGTATAAATACACAAGATATTCTGGCAACTTTCTGCTGGTGTTGAAAGATATACACTGAAAGATTAAGCAGTGACTTATTTTCCTAAACTGCGAGCTCTGTTTGCTTGTAAGGAATCCCTGCTGATGATGTTGCCTTACAAGTCCAGGAAATGACACTATTTACCTTCTACACCCAGCGCCAAGTCATCGTCACTGCTGGGGTTCCTCTGCAGAGGCCCTAAAGGGAAGATACAGCATTGTGAGAACCAGAAAATACTACGGCAGTGTGCATCAACAGTGTCAGGGCCTGTGCAAGATTTACAGACAATCCCAGGAGAAAGTGCTATACAAGCATCCACTTTGGCTTCCTCCCACAGTCCAAAGACATGGAAGGTTAACTGGTGATTTTAATTGGCCATTAATGGGAGGTAGATTAGGTGTTTACAGTAAGAATGTCTTTGATGGTCATTTAGACATTTAGAAAAGTGCAAAAAGTGTAAATGCAGTTTCCATTTTCTGTTTCAGCCAAAGCAGATACACTTAGATGAAAGTATGCCGTTTCACTGACTGGAACATGAAATCACAAAGATGTCTACATCTCTACAGTAAGCATTTTACAGGGCCAGGTCAAAATGGAAAGAATCTTACAATTATATGTTTTCCATGTGGCACTATGAATCACATCATTATTTCTGTCAAGCTCAAAGGTTCATTTTTCCTCCTGAATATAGAGGGTTAATTGTCATTTAAATGTAACTTTTGTTTGAAATTGAACATGGTATATGTAAGTGTACCGTACAACTGAAACTATGTTGCAGTCATCAGGCATAACATCATGACCATGTGCCTAATATTGGGTCCCCCTTCAGCTACACAGACCTGACCCAGTGAGGCATGGACTGACCCCTGAAGGTGTGCAGAGGTATCTGATGCTAACATGTTAGCAACAGATCCTTTCAGTCCTGTGAATTGTGGGCTGTAGCCTCCATGGATTGAGGCTCATTTCTGCTTTGTGGCAGGGCACAGTGACCTGCTGAATACAGGAATACAGTTTCCATGGAATAGTGCAACAATGCTCAGGTAAGTGGTACGTGGCAAAGAAACCTCCACATGGATGGTTGAAGCCAAGGACTCCCAGCCACACATAAACATCACACTGACTCCACCAGCTAGTTGTCTTCCCATAGTGCATCCTGGTGCCATGTCTTTTACAAACGTTTCCACGAAAAGAAAAAGTGTTTCATCAGATGAGGTCACCTTCTGTCTTTCATCAGTTTGAGCTGCTATAGTAACTTGTCCGTTGTGTACGGACCAGCCTTTGCTCTTTAATTAGTCTTGGCTAATTAAATGACCCTTTCGCTTGTTCACCACTGTTCCTTCCTTGTAACACTTTTGAACAGTACGACAGTGTGCGCAGTATCTTTGTGTTCCTAGGACAGAGATCTCAGATGTCATTACTGAGATCTGCTGGAGCCGCTCACCCAGTTTGGGAGTCCCTGCCCAGAGTGCTCTGATTACCACAGGGACCACTATTGCCACTGTTACTCTCAACCTCTTCTCAAGATCCTGTCTCAGACCTTGGTATTTCTTGAGTTCCTTGTCTTCCTTCTCCCTGATCTTGCTATCACCATGTATAGCTACATCTATGATTACGACCTTCCTTCTCTGCTTGTCGGCCACCACTATGTCTGGTTGGTTAGCCATTAGCACTTTGTCCGTCTGTATCTGAAAGTCCCATGGGAGCTTAGCTTGGTTATTCTCAACCACCCCTGGGGACGTATCTCCTTTGGACCGCAGGTCTTCCAGACCAAAACCACCACAAATGTTACTGGAAACTATGCCAGCCACTTGGTTATGCTGTTGCATGTATACCATGCCTTCTAGCATATTTTTCATTCACTTTTTGTTCACTTTCATTTAATAATAAATAATAATAATAATAATAATAATAATAATAATGAAGAAGATCTTTGTCTATTACTTTTCCCTTTCACACATTAGATGCTAAGCTAATGGGCCAAAAGCAGCACAGACATGAACAAACCATCTGTTTGTCACTGACAGAACAGCACATTGATTTGAGATCTGTAACGCCATGTTAAAATACATGGTTCCAGCGCAGGTACGTAGAAATGTTCAAGAAACATGTGTTTATTCATGATTGTTGAATAATAATGGCACAAATGACCAGTCACCAGTGTTTTTATTCTCTTAAAGTTATATTTTCTTCTCTAGATATTGTAGCCCAAACTCATCATTCTGTAAAATCCACAGAATCACTGTGAGTGACTTGTTATAGTCAAACAGAGAATAGTGTGGGGTTCTTTCGATTTAAACACGTGTAACAAAGAAGCAACAGTGCCTTGAATTACAGACACAATAGCGAGCTGGATGTTTTTCTTCAGGGAGCCGGAGCGGGAAAGAGGCATAAGGACTATTTGTTGTTCCCATGGTGTTCTCAACCACTATTTGCATGCTGTTTGAATAGGCTTGCCTCAGGATGGGGTGAGGCAAGAAGGCTTACATAATTCATACTGCTCCACAACAACATGCATAAATGTGTGCATGTTGTTGGAACAGCTTTTAATTTCCAAAGCACCAGATTTTCAGTTTTAGTTCAAATGTAGTTATAGTCTTCAGTAAAAAGCATAATGATGACTGTGGCAGCCGTTTTGGATAAAAACAACTCATTAAAACATTAAACAGCACATGATGTTGAGACTGGATCATCTAAAATAGACTGTATAAAAAACGTACAGCAGGAACAACATCTATTGATCAGACAGCTTCGTCTATCAAGGATTTGCAGCGTCTACTCTACAGGATAGAATAACCAACATTTTCTGCTCGTATTTGCAGGCGGAGCTCTCTGCCTCATTTAAAAGGGCTCTAGATGACTACAGAAACAACCGAATCCAAACAGACAAAGTACTCACCACTCTGTAGCACAAACTAACACAAAGAATAAAACAATATACAGCTGAGGCGGAGTGAAGGCGTGAAAGAGCTTACAGGCAAAAGAGAAACAGAAGGATTCCCATTGTTCGTACCTGCGTCTTCCTGCAGTGGCTCTTGCTTTGCATCTTCCCTGCAAACACAGGTCACATTTTATGAGAAGGAGGAACAGAGTACTCACACACAGAGGTAAGTTTCCATCACTTCTGAGATCATTACGCTGAGTCGGGATGGGGATACGTTTACTATCACCACCTGCCATATTCTAAACATGCTCTTAAAATATCCCTGCAGCTCGTCTTCATGCTAAAAATAAACTATTTATATTTTTATTTCATTCATAAAATAAAGCCAAGTCACTACATCCTAAGTAGTCCACTTAAGCACACATAATGTGGGCAGGATACGGTACTATTGTCGTGGGCACCATCCTTTATAAACATTGGGTACTGTGTGTGAAGGGTGGCAACAGTATGCTCCATCTTCATCCTCAATCTCCTCCACAAATATGACAAAAATGAGGTCAATTATACAGGTATTTACTATTTCTTTAAATAGTAAATACCTGTAATAGTAGTAAAGTAGCAGAAGTAATAAACTATTTACTAAGTAGTAGTAAATAGTTTATTACTTATTTTACTTTAGTCAAGAGTTTGAGTACACCTGAGGATGTTTCTCATGATCAATCAAATAAAAACTATGACGCACAAAATGAAATTCTGACTACTATCCACAGGAAACATTTGTGTTTCTTAAAATGTGTTCTCAGCAAAACAAAACAACAATGATGTTAGGAAGTGACATCTCAAAATCATATTGATCAGTGTGGCTTAGTTCATCTTTTGTCTTTGTTTAATTTAATGCCCCAATGAAAAGTCATCATCTATTAAAAACAGTCCTCAGACCTGACCAGCTGTCTGTACTGGAAGAACACATAAAACTGTTGGTGTTGTTGCAACTTAAACTGACAGTATACCGACTACTGACCCTAGTGCCATTGTAACTTTCAGCTTGTGATCATAGAACCAGTGAGTTAATAAAGCCATCGAACCAGAGAAGGTTACAATGATCACCTTTCCTCTTGCATTAGTATGAAGCCAAGTCAGTAAAGTGGGTCTTCACATACATTCTCCCATACAAGGATGTAGTTCATGTTTCAACATTATATATAAAACTAGGTCCAGGATACTTTCTGTGAATCATTACAAAGCAGCTGGGGGTGTGACCAGGTGAACACAGGTTTTCTGGGTAATTGAGATTTGATTTAAAAAGAAAAAAGTCATTTCCATAAAAATCTAGACTCCAAAACGTTTGATTTGAACCCTTAATTTTGCTGCCTAGCTTAGTCACTCATTAGACGAGTAATTTAAAAAAATAATTGTATTTTGGGCTTAACAGTTCCCAACTAGGCGTGTGAAAAATTCACCGCAAAGTACGCGGTGCAGCCCGATATCACGGCGAAGCGTGTAACAGGCACGCCGTGCCTCTCCTCAACATGAAATGGACACACTTGCGGAAGTTGCAGTATGTTGCCAGCAGAGGGAGATATGTTCAAGCCATCATGAACATAATAATGGGAACGCATTATTACATTATTATCACATTTATATGTATGTACATATCAGCCCCTTAGCTTGATGGTTTCTGACAATGAGGACCCTTCACATGTTTTTGTTCACTACTGATATCATCTCTCCCTGCTGCTAATGCTACTTCTGCAGGCATGAAATGCTGTGTCTATTATGCGTTTTTCTATGATATTGGGTAAGGTCAAATGTGACAAAACTACAAATAAGTGAAGTGGTATTTTGTAATCTTAGAGGTTGATTGCTAACTGTTTACACTGACAAAGCAGTCTGTATTCATGCCTTGATACTCACTGAGTGACATTGGTGCTGAGCCACTTCCCAACACTGTCCTGACTTGGATTTCCTGCGGCGGACAAGCAAATTATAAAGAAACCACTAACAGTAAACACAAAGAGACGGCAGCAGGACGCTTCCACTAACAGATTGCACCATAACAGCAACAGTTGAACTGACATGGTCATTTTACACTTTAACAGTAAAGACATCCTTTCTAATACAATAAGAAGCATGTGGCTATTTTTGGAAACAAGTTGGAAGTATTGAGGGTCACATGTCAGAAAAGTAATGAAAACACTAACATGATCTGGGGAACTATTATTCTAATTCATCTTTAGTTATCTTTATATTAGCAACATGAGGTTTTAAGCAAACGAGAATAAAACTGGCAAACAACTAGTATTCTTTAGTTTTGGTATGTAAGTGCATGTAGTTTCCATACCGTGAGTGTCCTGGTCCATAATGGAAACACATGGGCCCGTGTTGCCCCAGTGGACCCTGGATGCAACGAGTTTGGCCCTTTTGGCCGCAGCTCCTTCAAACGCCATGAAAGGAAGGTAGGACGGAGACAACTACAGAGAGAAACTTCAGAACATCAGTATGAAGTATACAGAATTATAGGCTGATGTACACATGACTTACCAGTGTGAATTTCAGGCACCAAGACAGTTGAGCCTATAACTGGATCAACACAGAGAGCAGCTTTCATCGCGCTCTCTTCCCACACTGTAAACATGACAGAGCAAAGGACGGACATGCAAATGACCTGGTTAGACTTTTCAGCCCTACAAGGAAATACTGTTTCCTGGTTGAGTGATTAATGCCTTTGAATACTTCCTGCTCTTATTTTATCAGTGTGTGCCTGCGTACATCCACATGAAAATGTAAGAAAATGTCTTTGTACTCCTCCCCAGGATATGTCGTAAAGGTTTATTCTAAGAGTGTTATAAAAACATGTAATTGTGTGAAACGATCTCGCTCTCATCAGAGTTTTGTTCATTTTTTAATTACTTATTACTTCCTCTGCTGGTTACAGAGTTCATGTCCTAATACAAGCTTTTGTTCTCTGTAAATATCATTTTACAAAATGTTTCAGATTTTCCTGCTGATAGGAAGTTGAAGTATTGTTCTGTGTTTTTTCTTTTTTGGGGGGGTAAAGGAAAGTTTTGGTCATTAAAGTAGCATGTCGGGTTGTCTCTGCACAGTGGCTTTCCTATCAGGGACACTTTGCATGAACATTAATGGCAGCAGGCCTCAGCAGGCAGGAAGAGCTGATAGGCTGACTTTAAAATGCAAAGTGATTTTCTTTTATGGGCAGTTTTATGAGTAATGTCTGCCCTAAAGTTAGAAAGAGGAAAAGGGAATTAAAAGGATGCATGCAGTCCAAAAATGTACCTTTCCTGATAACCGTGAAGAGAAGCACAGAAAATCCATGTGCACAGCCTTCAAACAGAGAATGATACTGATGTGGGTCTGCTGTGGTAACAGTCGAGTCCTGAAGATTATTGTGCTTGTTCACGCAAGTCATACAACAGATAAACTACCAGAGAAAAATATATCTGAATTATATGCTGTTAACATATTAATCAGGAATAAATAGTGAAAAGGTTTGTTATACTGACATGAGCTGTATTCCCGCAGACATTCCCTCTTCCTGGTGGAGAGGTTGTGTAACTCCTGCCTTTCATGAAGCCAGATTAAATGTTCACAGTCTGCTTTTGAATATCATCAGATTTTGGTGTGAAACGGGAAAAAATGACAATTACAGACAGTATCAGTCTAAACTGTTTCCTTTTTTATATTTCTTTGACTTTCATAAAAACCAATGTTGAGTGTGTCCTACGGCGATGACAGTAAAGAACAAACTCTTATTATGACCGTTACAGATAGTTCCAGGTGCCTTTACTCCACTTAGAAACCTTTGATCACACCCTAAGTTAATGTCTTTTTTTTACCACTAGGTGTCACCAAAACATCTAAATCATACATAATTCTTGAGCTAACAAGCCACCTGCAGGACTGAATGAAGCTGCCTTCCATAAAACACAGCATGTAAACTGTCTCAGGGTAACTAAAGTAATCTGTAAATTAATCTCTGTGTGTTTCCTAATGAAGGATACTTTTTACAGGGTTCTACTACAGAGTAGTTACAGGATACCCATACGGCTTCGTTTACTCTCATTTCAGCAGTTGGAGTAAGTGGTCACGAGACCTGTTACCTAACGAGTCAGCTCAGGGTTTCCTGGTCTGTCTGTGCACATTCACACACACTGGTAGCATCAGACCGGTCATCAGCAGCAGAGCAACTGATTTTACAAACTACAATATGTTAAGAGAGAGACACACACCACGAAGACGTTAGGCACAGACTGAAAGCAACACAGGAAAATGAGTGGTGTGTTTGAGAGCAAACGTATGCTCTATAAGACAGTTTACGTTCTTATTCTTTCAGCTGCAGCCTCACGGCTGTTTAACCAGAGACAGCAGGTTAAGTTCAATGAAAATGTAAAAAAACAAACAAAGCTGATGTGCAAGGGTCCACAATTACGTGAGGCTTTACAAAAATTACAAAATATACAATCAAAACATTACAAAAAAATAAGAAATGAAAACAAAAATGATGCACTGATCGCACCTGGGGGGTCATATCAAAGCACTCAACCGCTGCTGGGTCAAGTTAACCGTGTGAGCTCTGACTTATCGCAGCTGGCTAACCTGAAGAGAAGCAACCAAGGCTTTTTATGGGAAAACTATTTCATTTTTGTTATTTATGTTTTTATGTGTGTCGGTGGTTATTGGGGGAAAGCTTCTCAGAAAGGCCTGCCATGTGCCCAGCTTGTAAGTGGGTGGCATGTACAAGACACCCAAGGGAGTTGTTATAGGCAGTGGGAAGGATACAGTGGACTGTATCCATTACTAATCAGCACCCTGAGAAGGCTGCCAGATGGGCCTTTTGGATCATCTGTGGCCCGAAGAGACAGCTAGCAGCCAACCAATCAGATCAAAGATTGACAGAAGGAAAAGTGTGCACACCACTTTGTTGTTACACAATTTTCTGGCTGAGAAACAACATGACATTTTATTTAATAAATAACAAAATCATTATGATATCATCAAGATGATATCAGGGGTTTTGTATGTGCAACTACTTTAAAAGGCCTCCTGACAGATGGAAGTGCACAAGTCCACTGTCATGGTAAATATTACTGTTGCTGCTATTAGTAAGAACATTATTATATTGTTATTATTTTTAAATATTATAGTTACGTTTGTTACTAACATTACTAATTACTAGCATTTATTACTGAAAGCTAGTTATAGTCAAACAAAATGAAATTTGCACAACACCGTTGTTGTTTGGGGTGGTGTGTGCATGCAGAGGGGCTACAGGTGGCTCTGAATTTACTTATGCTGAGTGAAATCGTTCAAAGCTGAAAAACACTCACACATTGAATAAACAGAAGGACATGATGTTATTAGGAGCCCGATTATTGTTGTGTGCTGTTTTTGTCTTTGTCTGGTTTTGTGTCTCCTTTTTTGGCACAGGTAGGCGGGGCTACACTGAGCCTCTGGCACACCTGTTCTTCACCAGACGCATTCATCAGAAGCGTTCTTAAGGAGCAGCGCGACGCATGTCTAGTGTCGGAGCATTGTCCTTTCAGGAGTGCCTGTGTGCCTGCTCACCCGTGGAGATCATCTTTATTGGGGCTGAAGTTTTGGTTTACATCCCAGCATCCCGCCTCTCGGTCTCTCTCCGTGCCGCCCAGTCTGGCTTCTGATAACGTCCTGGCTCTGCGTTTCTATACACGTCCTGCCTTGTAAATACACTGTGCCTGTAAATAGCTCTTCACTGTTGATACATTTCCTCATTGCAAACCCTCGTGTCTCCTGTGTTCTGCTCTCACTCTCAGATATGTTCTGAAAGAGCCCAAAATAAGGAGCCTCCTGCCCAGTGGGGGTTTCTGTTGTTATTGTTAGGTATGACCTCGCTGTGGATCATTTTCTTCAGCTACCTCGTTTTAAATCAATGAACTGAAATTGGGATTTCTTGTACTATGTCCTTTTTTACAGACCGACAGCTCTCACAGGCTCATATGCTCAATGAGTCCCACGTTCATTATTGCTGCTGTGTTGGCTCAGTGGGATCTCTGCTGTCATTCATTCCAGCCACACGCTGTGACAGCCACTAGGTCACTTACACAGGGGTCTTCTCTTGTGTACTTTGTGTAAGAGCAGCAAATGTGATAGTTATCTGTGAAAGACTTGTAGAGGCTCAAAGCTGCCACAGCCTTGAGTTCATTACCTCTCGCTTTCTGTGGTATGTCAGAGGTTGGTCACAGTGTGAGAACGGAGGCTATTTGGGGTATGCATGTACAGCGGTGTGTGTGTGTGTGTGTGTGTGTGTGTGGGGGGGGGGTATGTAACACTTAAATATTTCAGATCATCAAACAAATTTAAATGTTAGACAAAGATAAAACAAATAAACACAAACAGCACTTCCTGCAGAATGTTCTGGTAGCACCACACTTCTGGCTGCCTTCCCCATCAGTCATCAGACAGGTCTCCAGTGTAGCTCCTCCACCGGCGCTGTAGCGGCTTTTCAGTAAACTGCAGAATGAACTCTCCACCAAGGTGGTGTTATCCCCATGTGAACAACTCACCGAGCACTTTAAGAGCCTGTTTGTACATGGGGCCATCATCAGCATATTTCATTTATGTGTGTCCTTGGCGGTGGAAGCCTTTGGCCTGATGTGAACTTAACCGTTAACTACCTGCTTGCTCCTCTGAAGATCAACTCAAAGACTGTGATAAACAGAATTGTCACGGGCCGTGCGATTTCCGTGAGTCATCTCGCCTCGACTTCTGCAACAGCCTCTACTCTGGTGTTAGCTCGTCATCTATTGGCCGACTACAGCTGGTTCAAAATGCTGCAGCAAGGCTTCTGACTGGCACGTGGGAGCAAGAGCACATATCCCCTATACTCACCTCGCTACACGATCTTGACACTTGTCTTTAAAACATTGCATGGACTAGCTCCTATATATCTTTCTGATCTTTTAAATCGGTATACTCCAGCAAGATGTTTGAGGTCTGCGGACCAAATGCTTCTAGTTGTCCCCAGGTCCAGATTAAAACACAGAGGAGATCAGGCTTTTGCTGTGACTGCTCTGTGGAATAAACTACATATCAGGACCTCTCCAGCACTGGATACTTTTAAAACTCGTTTAAAGACCCATTTTTACTCTTTGGCTTTTAATTCTGTCTGAGTCTGTCATTATTTTATTCTTATTATTTTCTTTCATTTTATTTAACTTTTAAATTGTATCTGATTATTTTATTGTTCAGTACTTTGGTCAACAGTTGTTGTTTTTAGTGCTATATAAATAAAATTGATCGATTGATCAAATACTGCGTTACAGTTGCTGCTAATCTATTGATTAGTTTGAAATATCAGGACATGGTGTTCTTGACATGACCTGGTGCTGTATCTGATCCCAGACCAGTGGGATGATTGATATTACTTCCACCCCTCTAATGAAGCCAGGCTCTTACTCCCCTGTAGTTAAAGTACTGCTGGGTTTCCCAGTCCATGATAAACAAAGACAAAGCAAACTTTTTTCCCCTTTTTTGGATAAATATTTAAGTTGTTATAACAACAAAAAAATAGCTGAGCTTTTCTAAGGCAAAGACACAAGATTAAAATTATATCACAAAATAGAAGCAATAAAAGAAAACAGTGCAGAGCTTCCATGTGTGGCATTTGCTTAAAATTGAAAAGTTAAAACAGAAGAGAAGAATGATGAGATGAATGCATGGATGGGTGGATGTGTGATGGAAACTGGAGCTTTGAAACAGGAAGTAGTTTAAATGTATAACAGTAAGTATCCCAGTGTTTCTCTAAACCTTTACAGGATTACACACGACAATCCTGCCAAAACAAAAGGTGGGACAGTGCCAACCACAGAAACAGGATGGCGTCTTCTGGGTCCAGAGGTCATGGAAGATATATCGAGTCATCCCAAAGTGATTCGGATATAAAATGCAAATCACCTGTTGACTGGCTGTTAAGCCACATCCCACGAGGGCCTCTGAGTACTTTCTTATTAAAATGCTCCTGGCAATATTCAGCTTCCTGCTGCTTTGGTCACCCTGTGACTCCGGAGCTTGTTGGAAACCTCTATCAGCGACTAGCTTCATGCATCACAAGTTCAATTCATTGCTTTAATAACAGAGAAAACTCTGCATCTTCTAACCGTAATTCACATCAGAGCTTTAACATTTTCCATCAGTCCATGAAGATCTGCTGTGAAAAAGACGGACCAATGTCCTTTGGGGCTGAATTTGTAATGTAAAAATTGTAGGAAGAGGAAATTGTTCATTAAATGTACTGAGCATGTGAACAGCTGGGAAGACGTTTATCGTCAGTGTTTAGTGCATGACCACTGTAACATCTGACATTAGTCACATACTGCTTTAAATGCAATTCATTATGATGTGTGAGTTTTATTAACATAGCACCAGTTAACAATTACATTTCACTCAAAGTGCTGCCTGTGCATGTAAATCTTCTCTTTGACCACTGGAGCCGAATCTGCCAAATATCTGCAGAGTTCAAGAATCAATACTTCAAATATAATTGTTAATGCTAAGCTGAAGTAAACAGTAACTATTGTTGTTACATTTATTTGGGCCAAATTAATTACATTTAACACAGTGCCAAATCACAACATCAATCACAAGGAACATAATAAGACTTTAAATGATAGTAAATAGTACACATAGTTCAACATAGCATACACGTCCATGTACACAGTATATACCTGCCTGAAGTCAGCTCTGGAAAGCTGCTGAAACACTGACACTTTCATCATTGTGTAACACAATGAATCCAAACATTATTAATGAAACAGAGACTTGTTGTTATCAGCAGAATATTATTTTCATCATGTATTTGTCAGTGAAAACAAAGCTGTGACAAATGTGGTAAAGATGTAATGCAGAACAACAGCTCACCATCAAACATTCACCCAGCAGCTGCTAAAACAAACAAAGTGGAGTTACAGAAACACACAAAATGCATTTGACATCCTTATAATAATTTACTACGTAAAGCAAAACAGAGAGGATCACAATATCACACCACATTTGTTCTGTTCATCCAGCATGACAGCTGCAGCAAAAACACCATGGAAACGGCCGTGCATTCAATTTAAATGTAGTTTCAGGGAGCAAAGTTCTGGATAAATGCCCTGATATTTTAAAAGTATTCATGTGTTTTGGGTAAAACCCTCAGCGATTTGGCCCACAAGAAGAAAAAGTCATTATGTAGCTAACAGATTATTGTTATTATTATTATTATTATTATTATTATGGGACTCTGCATGTTTTCCTTGTGTGTGTGTCCGTCTGTGTCTGTCACATTACAGGTTGTCGTCCGCAGACAGTTCAGTGAAGATGACTTACTACTTTCTCATCATGCACTCACAAACCCTAGCTTTTTCCCTGTTATTGTTGGCACTACTGAACTTCTTAAGAACTCATCCATTTATATGCTGTTTATTAATTATGGAAAGGCTTGTTTAATTCCCCCTGCACCTGGTAAAACTGTCCCCGGAGTTGGATGTCATAGGGACCAAGGTCTGAGCTGGAGGCCTGATTGATGGGACAATAGCGGAGACCATTGTGACAACTTCGGTAGTCGACCGGTTCCTCGTGTTTGAGGGTGAAAAGCCCACTGAAGTTGAAGGGTGGGCTGAGAGTCCCCATATCCAGAGAACCAGAACTGTCTGGAGAGGAACTGTCGTTTACAGACTCAAAGGGGCTGCAGAAAGAGCCAAAGGGCCGCAGAGACCTACCGCTACCCGCTGTGGTGGAGCCCCCAGCCTCGGGACCAGGATGGTGATCATAGGCTGCGTACAGAGACAATGACTCCTCGTCGGGTTGTGAGATGAGGCTGCAGGTGTTGAGCTGGAGACAGCCAGCGACAAGGTTAGTGGTTGGCTGAGAGAGACCTTTGCACAGAGTCTGAACGAATGTGAGCAAGTCCAGCCTTTTGCCAGTGCTCAGGATCTCACTGAGAAGCCAGATGTAGTTCTTGGCCAAGCGGAGGGTTTCTATTTTGGACAGCTTTTGTGTCTTGGAATAACAGGGAACCACCTTTCTCAGGCTGTCCAATGCATTGTTAAGTCCATGCATACGGTGTCTTTCCCGCGCATTTGCTTCAATCCGTCGTAGTCGAACCCGGTCCAGGCAAGAGTAGCTCAGTTTCTTCTTTTGAGAAGCCCTTCTTCTGAGCCAAGCTGGATCTCCTGCTTCACTTTCCTCCTCCTTCACTTCAACATCCCTCAGTTCATCCTCCCTCCTGGTATCAAGGCTTTCCTCTGGGGCTCTGTCAATCTCTGGCTTAATCAATTTGACTAATTTGTTAGAGGTCCAACTCATCCTTACTGAACTGATGGTTTGATTGGAGGACTGTTCATCAAATGGCAAAGTCAGCATGCTGTCCTGCACGTTAATAGTGGGGAAAGAAAAATTAGATACAAGGCTTCAAACCTTAGAGGATACAAATCCCCAAATTAGGAAAAAACTGGGTTTTTAGCAGAAAATTTGACTGTACACATATGAAACATCATAATCTCATTGTGCAAAATATCACAACAATTACGAACAACTGGGATATAACAAAAGTCCTTATCATGTGAAAAATACCAGTTGTGATAGATACAGCTGAAATTAATTACCCGGCTTACCTCTTTTAATTAGTAGGCTGTTATTATTTTTCAATGACGCACTAAATAACTTGGCTCACCCGGCTCTGTTGTTCAATTTTAAAAGGTATCGTCCTGAAGCCTCCAAGTATCTCGACAAACACGTTCTCCTCCCTCTTTCTCCTGCTAGCGTCTTCTTCTTGTTGCAGCCTCACAGACACTGATGCCATCTGCTGATGTCCTCTCTCTCTCTCACACACACATGCAAACTAGCTTCGTATCCCTCTTTTCTCTCTGCATCACTCTGCCTGTGCCTCTTTCCCTCTGCTCCTAACATGGTGGATGCTGATCTGAGTTTTTAGACTTCACATTGAGCTGCTATAGTCACACAGTGAGCTGAAGCTAGTTGGGCACTTGTTCCTGTCAGCTGTCTAGCTTACACCTTGCAATGTGCTGTCACATGCATATAACCAGTGGTGGACTGGCCATCAGAGGACCAGTAGCCTAAGGGTCGTTTTGGCCTGCTGTGAATTTTCAACTTGATCTGCACATAGTTTATGGACCACAGAGAGTCCATGCATCAGGTGCAACTCTCGGCACAGACGAGAGCCATAGTGATGCCTGATTTGCCAATATCTTTACTTGTATTGGTAAAAAGACTGTGGTGAGCAGAATTTAGTAACAGGGTATTTATTTATGTACTCATTATCAGTGTTGGGTAAGTTACTTTAAAATAGTAACGTAGTTACATTACTAGTTACTTCTCTCAAAAGTAACTCAGTTACTTCAAGTTACTCGTTACTGTCAAAGTAACTAGTTACTAGGGAAAGTAACTTTGGTTTTACTCAGAATTCTCTTGTTAATGTGTTGCTTCCATAACTTTGCAGTCTTCTAGCTTGCTTACTTGCCGCAGTGCACTGTGCCACCTACCAAAGGAAAAGATAATGTGCACATTTCCACGAGAGAAATCCCACGCCTGGACCGTCATTGACTGCTGCCATGATTCTAGCCTACGTCACAGCGTCATGTGCACCTTTTACATCCAACACAAAAACTGCAGTCGTGGTGCTTTCGATTGCACTCAGAAATTCTGCCTTCTGAATAGGAAGATGTAGGCAACACCAGACTGCAGATGAGCTGCATACAGGGCTGGACTGGGACAGAAAATTGGCCCGGGCATTTTGACTAGAGACCGGCCGCCATTATAGGAAAAATCATAAAGCCTTTGAATGAAAATAAACGCTGTTGTGACAGTGATGTTCACTGTTCTGATGGTATACATGCATCAATCTATCAATCGTTTGTTGTAAGACTCAGATAATTATTTTTTAAAAGCTAGACATTTTAAATGAGAATAAGAAAGAAAAGTATTTCTTTGTGCCCTCCTCTCCCTGTTAATGCCCTACATGGACCCCTGGCAACACTTTGCTAGACCCGCCCCTGCACAGTTACCAGCTGTCAGCTACCTAAAAAAGGATCCTGGTGTTATTTGTCTCTCAGCAACAGTTCATAACTTCCCTTCAACTCATTCATGTCACCTAAAAGGTAAACCTGTTTCTCCATCACCTGTTCAGCTCTGATGATCCAGTAAGGACATCTCCTGGTTTCATCTTCATGTTTCCCTCTCACCAGATAACCAAACCATATCATGACCAGCAGCTTTACAGCTGTGGCTCCAGCAAACATCAGCTGATACTAGAAATTAATATTAAATAAATTCTAACAGCAGCTGATCAAGCTTAAACGTGCTGCTGTTGTTTAGCGCGACATCCGCTGGTTTCTTCTTTCGGCGCAAAGTGAGCGATAAACAAACAAGAGAGCCGATCAGCTGATCATTGATCAGTTTCATGATTGAAGTAGAAACGGGAGAGGGAGGGGGGAGAATGAGAGAAGAAGAGGCAGCTGTGCAGCAAAGACACAGAATAACTCCAGCTTTGTGTCTTTGTCATTGTAGCTGAATTACGGGACAAACTGTTCCTTTTCACCTCAATAAGAAACGCGTAATATTTTCTCTGAATACCAGACGGGACGGTTGGCAACTCTAATAACTTATGAACAAAATAAAGTTAAACATCAGTAACATAGCACCACCCAGCTGTATAGAAACCCCGTCATGCTAGCTAGCACGCAGTACGGAAAAAGTCAGAATAACGAAAATAAACTCCACCTAAACTTGGTTCATATCTGACCCAGAGAGACTGCAGGTCATAACTTCTTACCTGAAGTTCAGTTCACACTTGGACCGGCGGCCGCCTCGGGTCTCTTTTCCTTCTGTGTCCCTTTTCCTTCATCCACCTGCTGGCCTCCACCACTTGCTAATGTTACTGAATCTGTGGAAGCTCCGCGACAGCCACCACACGAAGTAACGAGTAACGAGCCTATCTAAATCCCAGTAACGACTAACGCGTTCCTGATTTTGGCATAATAACTAGTTACCGTGCTCGTTACCACAATAATAACGTAGTTACTGTAACGCGTTACTTAATAACGCGTTAGTCCCAACACTGCTCATTATAAATAAAAGTGCAAATTCTTTATCTTAGTGCATCCTCAAATTGGACAGAGAGTATTTTACCAACTGAATTGTCATCCATGACCTATTCCTATTCCATACTACAGTCAGTGTAACAGATTCAAATACTCATTATGCCTTTTTGGTTAGAGGCAGCATTTAGACTGGCCCTGCACCATGACAGGCCTCCAACGTGTGTTTGATGAATGCAATGCTCATCTATCTGGAAGCCCATTAGGGAAGAAAGAACTGGATGTTAAATATGTATGAACTGATACTCTCTGCACAAAGTAGATGACATTTGTCTCTTCTTAACTTTGGATAATCTGGAACTATTTGGAGTGGCCTGTCATCCAGGCCATTTATAATGACAGTAACTAGCTCTTAATGAGAAGTCCCTCCTAACCACATTAGTTTCTTCTCCCACATTCAACGTGAAACATGGTAAAGTAGACCCCACAACGATGCAGCACAGTGCAGAGCAGCTACCTAAACTCTCCATGCACAGAGGTTGTTTCAACAGTACCCAGAGTCAATATGCGACACAGGGTACTGTTATCATTTTCCTGAATACTATACAAATAAGTCTTCTAAAAACAGCACGCCCAGGCACTCCAGGCCTGTTGCAAGCAAAAGCAAAAACGTATTCGGTGGAGAACACCTGACTGTTCTGTAAAAAGTTTGAAAAGGTTTTAAAAAATAAAAATAAAAAAACGCCTTGGCTGCATTTTTAGGTAATAGCTGCATGTAACTGTGTTGTTTTAAAACTTGTGCATAGTTTTTTAAAATGTACAGTTTCTATTTCAAGTTGTGATTCATTAAACATGTTTGTGATTCTTACAGTAAAAACTTGTTTCTACTCTGATTTTATGTTTTTTGTCTGATTTTAGATCAATTGTGGTAATACAACATGTCAAACTAAAAAAACATATCTGCTTTTATCACAGGAAGACGCGGTGCTGTGGCTGTTGTCCTCAGCTCCCTCTGTGCAGCCAGAGTTTATACTGTGTGTTGATGCAGAGAAAGCCTTTGACCAAGTAAATGAGATGAAAAACAATATTGTTGTTACTTGGAAACAGTTGTACTGGCTCAGGTCTTTGTGGTCCCAACAGTGCTCACTGGGACCTGGTTCTTCTGTAACCAGAGCAATCAGGCTGTTTTGCTGCAAGAAGCTTGTGAAGCTCTTGAGAGAGCTCTTTAGTTTTATCCATCATGGGTGTTTCTTTTGTGACAGCTTAGTAATGAGAGTAATGTCGTGCAGTTTGAACACTGGATTTGATGACGATGAAATTCCATGAAGACATTAAATCCAGCAGCGACTGAAGAATTGTGGTGTTGTACATTTCCCTGAGGAATCCAAACTAATTAAAATCGAGTTTTTAATTTAACCTGCTTGTTTTTGAGGACTGCCTTTGCATTTCTCTCATTTCTTACTCCATGACAGAACACAAAATAATCAATACACTGACTACTCATTTTTAATCATTAAAAGGGTAATAATTCAGGGAACAGCGTGCCAGTGATG